>NW_024884253.1:24348138-24393335 GCF_019232065.1 Centrocercus urophasianus
AGGATAGGATAGGATAGGATAGGATAGGATAGGATAGGATAGGATAGAATAGAATAGAATAGAATAGAATAGAATAGAATAGAATATGTATTATAATACCTTTAGATATTTAGATGCCTTTAGGTATAATTTAGATATACTGTCTTCACTCAGGTCTACAAGAGGAAGAGGGAACAGGAAATTGAGGATACAGAGCATATTACCAATGTTGTACAACAATGGAAATGGGGGACAGATAAAGAATCTGTGAGAAGCAAGAAAAGCAGTAAAGAAAAGAGTGTTTAGGGAATATAGTTTTGGGTTTTGCTTTATAAGATATAGAAATTAGTTTAGACAGATTAGTTTAGAATTTCTATTTACCTTTTGGGGAAATCTGTACATTTTCCTGGTTTGGTTACTTATTAAATTCTGATACATTAAGTTGGTAAAGAGAAAACAGTAAAATAAATCCAGATAAACTCTACGAGGAAAGTACAGGATGTGAGATGATTTTTCAAATCCTTTGATATGAAAGGAACATTTCCTAATTCCATAATGTCCTAATGACCTTTGAAAATGCAAACAGGGAATAGTAATCTAATTTAAATGTTAATTACAAGAATTGAACTTAAGTGGTTCAGAGAGACAAGAAATTTAAAGTTCTGAAGATTAAATTATTCCTTTGATGAACCAAACAACATGGGGTTGTGTAGTACATAAACCTCTGTTGATGTGGGCTGCTGGAACAGCTCCTTGAGGGACAAAAGCTCTATTCTTACCTCTCACACCTTTGTCCAAATTAAACTGACACAATCAGACATGCCTGTTTATCTCAGAAGCTTTACAGTCCCTCTTTATACATAAAAGTAATTATTTTATAATGGTAATATTATTCCCCCACGTCTTTCGTTTCATACTCTTCTCATGGATTATCAGAGCAGTAAATCCCAGTCTGCAGTCCACTCATCTCTGGGGTTCCTCTAAGGCTGATTCTGCATGGCCTGTAACGTATTTTTGGATCTGCTCATGTAGTCTTGTGACCAGAGCACGACAACCTAGGTGATGGCAATATTACCCCTACTGAAATAGGATTTAACTTCCCAGAGCAGCCGGAGATTAATTCTTTGAGTCTTGGTAAATCACACAATCACCATCGTCTAGCTGCTGAAGTACTCTGTATTTAAATGAATAGAAATGCCAATTTAGTGAAATGTCCATACCCCGAGCACTAAAAATACAATTCATAGCAGTCAAGGTGACATTTAGGGTGCAGGGAGAAGCCACACTGCTTGTGCCTTAGCCACCATCCTAGAGCTAGGTACATCTAGCACTCCGGGGCTAAATATTTCATTTCCTAAAATGGGTAAATTACACATTTGGAGATGAGTGACTCATTCAAGTATCATCCCTGGGATGTGGAGGATTCTGGACTCAAAGTCTTGTTTGGCTCAGGGGGATTTGGCTCCTCTCGGGAATTAGATGGCTTTCATTCACCTTAGCCTTCTTTTTTTTCTGTGTCTACAAAGGAGTAATTTATGTATTTAATTTCTGAGTGCATTTGTCATTCACATACTTAACTCTGAAAAAGAAGAACAATTTTAAATACTTTGTTTCCTCAGTATTTCTCAGTATTGTATTTGCCTCAGCATTAATTTAGAAAATATTATGGGAATTGCTAAGGATCTGATTCTGAAGTGCCTCTCCAGTAAATGCAGAAAGCGCTTAAGCACTAGCTGGGATATATTTATGTGCAAAGACTCTTTGCTGTGGGTCTCCTTTACTTAGGGCAGGTCTTTCTGGCAAATTCTGTGAGGATTTTAAGGTTTGATTTGTCAGAACAAATCTTCCCAAGGACCCACTGGTGGCTTACAGGCCAATGGTTACTCATTTTGTGTGGGCATCATGGTGTCAGTGCAAGGTGTTGTCACTGGGGGCTGCAAGGCACATCTGTGATGAGAGGCTGGGGTTGCTTGGGTTGCTTTGTGCCATTCACAGCCATTCCAAATGTTCTAGCTGGCTCCAGTTTCCTCACTACAGGGCACAGCTGAGCCCAGCAGCCAGGATGGTGGTAAATGGTAAATGAGGGTGTAATCTGAGACAAGGATTATTGCATATCATATTCTGACAGTCTCCCTGACATAGATCTTTACATCATCAAAATTCCCATTGGACATGCCTTGTGTGTGTTATTACTCAGCATGACTCATGAGAAGTCTGACTTGGCACAGTGAAGCCAGCTGATGTTTTTGTATTAAAAAAGAAATATTGATATTTGGAATAGTTTTCACATATCTTGCCTATCCTGAGCATAGTAAATTAATCAGTATAATTCTTCGCATTCAACCAATTACCTACTCTGAAAGAAATTCAGTATGGGTGTGTGAATGCAGGTGTGTATATGCAAACAATAAAGTTAAGCCTATGATGCACAGTTTGCAATGAGTGAGTGATTCCTCTTACTTTCTAAATATAATTTTTTTTCCTCCAAGATATAAGAAAATAATTCAAGATATGAGATGTGAAAAAATGTCTGATTCAGGAGAACATTCTCAGAGGACTTTCTCAGATATCGTATTATATGTAAGTTTAAAAGCAAGACTCCCTTGCTTTCAATGGATTTAATGCTTCTTTATGGATTGTGATAAACTGTGACCAGCATATGAGCAACCATGACCTATCTTGTCTGGGAACAAGCTAGGTAACATAGGCAAATCCTGACTCACAATTTTGTCACCAGGTTTTCTACAGTACTTGCTTTCTATAGTAAACAGCTGTTCAGGTTTTTTTATAATTTTTCATAAACAGACAAGGGAGTATCATTATGGATCTTGGGTGTGAAGGCCCTTTTTAATCCAAAAAGAGTTAATTTTGTCAATCAAATGCAAATTATTTCCTTTCATGAAAACTTAAGAGTTTATTCTGATGTTTCATATATTTCCTAATGTTTTGAATGAGGCCAAGAAAAAGCAATTTTGTAAGCAGACTATGCATTAACTCTACAGTTACAAAATAAAATAACAATAAAATAAAGATAAAAATAAAAATGAGGAAAAAAAAGCTGACAAGAGAAATAGCACTAACATTGTCTTCCTTCCACCCCCTTTTCTGCCATTTCAGTACCCTGGAAGGTAGAAAGAAATAAATTCTTTATTGATAACATTTGGCCATGAATTTTTGAAACATCACAGGCAACATATTGCACTGCATTTTCACAGTATTATATTGATTCCATGCTTAAAGTTTCCTCTGGGCACTTTCATGGACATGAAATATTTTTCCCTTCGTACTTGGACAATTGTATATAAGAATTATATTTCACCTTATTTTAGAGATTCAGAAAAATTCATGCTAGGTATGAGACATGGGAAAAGATTCATTTGTGCTTTTAGTAGTGCAAGTGAGTCTGTTCATTGTTTGTTTAATGCATTTTTAACATGTGCTCCGGATCAAATCAGCTGTCAAACTGGAGATCAAGAAAGATTTGCATTTGCTTTCAGATCAAATTCCCAGCAACTGGAAGATTTATCTGTAGCACATATCGCTCTAGACTCTTTTGAAGGAGTTTTCACCTGGGTATCATCCAATTAATGCAAGAATGGGACCTTGATACCTTGATTCTGGTACCTATCCTCTGTTGTTGGTGTTCTCCACATAAGTTTGGGGTTTGGATTTATGATCATGGAAGCTTCTGGGAGGAAGAGGACAGAAAAGATTGTTTCCAAAATCTGGCACCTTCATTAATGCTCCCTCCTTCTTCATGCTTTGAACACTTAGGTGCAATTCAGATGGGTCTCCTGGGACTGTGAACTTCCTTGAGCATCCCTTGAGGGTGTCAAATTTGGTAAACTTCAGGACCCAAGCATAATTCCCAGCCTACCATAGCAGAAGATCCAGAGAAGTCCTGGCCCAGTCTCCAAGAGTCAGGTTGCTGAGGTTCCTGACCCCAGGTCTGGGCAGTAGTGAGGCTGAACAAAAAAACTCTGACATGCATGGACACAGACATGCATGCATGCACTCTTACAATCAGTCAGCAACAGATAGGCAGGAGAGCAGTGCTCAGAAACAGCATTCCCAGAAATGAGCGTCATACCAATGGCCTGATCCTGTTCTCACTTGAAGGCTAATTGGCTTCAAAGGTTGCTAACGGAGCTCATCCTCATGCACACACAGGTAGGACTTTCTGGTAGGTTTCTGAACCAGAAACCCTCCAACAGTTCCCCAACAGACCCCCAGTCTCCACTGAGTCTGGCCCCAGAACAAAGTCCTCTCCAGGAAGATTCATTAAGGGGCCAGACTTACTTGTTTACAAGCTATTTTCTTTGACCCTTCCCTTGAACGTCTCATAATAAACTTCACAATCTCACAAGCCCTATCACATATCCCATAATAAGCTTGATCTTTCTCATGAGACATGAGATAATCCTATTTCCCTCTTCTTATCACTTATAAAATGTCTGGATGTCTGGATGAACCTCCTCCAGGCCTTGAGAGGTTCTACCAATGGCACATTAATCAGGCACCCAGAGGTCTGGTCTTTGATACTGCTCTTATCATCTGTGGCTCATTAGGGCATGTACTTCTGGGTGTTTAATTTATTACTTCTCCTGACTCTTTCCCTAGTCTCTTGTGCTGAGTATACACTTGTTAGTGTGTCCTTGTATACTTGTTAGATATCCTCAGAAAACACATAACCTTACATTCCATATATTCAGTAACATCTACACACATTTATTTTATTGCTCAGTTTAATTAGAGGATATTAATTAAGTTTATACATCTCCAGGAGAACTTAGCAAAGAAATTGTGTCAAAAAACTACCGTTGCAAAACTTCCCCCTTTTCAATTCTGCTGGTGAACACAAGTACCAGAAAAGATTCATAGAACACTGATTACATCTAAACATCACAAATGCCATAATCAGTTAAAATATACTCAAACTGAATATGTTTATGGTTCAATGTACTTTAATAACTATGCAAGAAGACCTGTATATCTACTTACGAAGGGAGATACATTTCTAATATATACACTTACATTAATCTCTTTTAGCTCCAAATGTGTAAGACATATAAATAGAAGGACTAAGTCCTGAAGTCCTGTTCAGCAGGGAAATCATGCTTATATGCCTGTGTATATACATAAATACTTTCCTAGAGGGAGACAGGTTGCTGAGTTTTGGCCTGCTTACCTGAAGTTATATTGGAGGGGACTGATCAACTATAAAACAACAGTAACAGCCATGATACACAATGTACTGAAAATAATGATAATCTCATAATCACCCAGAATCTTTTAGTAGAATATTTCTTATGAATTAAAATTCATAAAAGTAAAGTAAGGCAAATTCCTCTTCTGAGAATATTTTGTACCAAACACAAGTAATTACCGTGGTGTTCCTTTGAGATAATTATGTTAGAAACTTTAATTCTTTCAGAATGTTTTCTTTTTTCCTCACTATATACATAAATTCCTAACATTAAATTGTTAAATGCATTGTAAACATCACTAAAAGCTAGCTTCACTAGCTTTGCAATTTGTCTGATTTGGGAGATATGCAAAGCAGAACAATTAAGAGAAGGATTTCTGTGCTACTCTGGCAACTTCTCTCTTCATCTCAGTGTTGTGCTTCATATGACATTAGATGAACAAAGAAATTGCTCACTAGAAGCAGAGTAGACAGATACTTTTTTTTTTTTTTTTTTTTTTTTTTTACTGCTATGGCTGAAAGGATTGATGTAGAAAAAATCCTTCTTGCTTTCTTGCTTTCTTGCTTTCTGCACAGAAGGGCCTGCCTACTCTGAGATACAAAACTATCATAGAATTATAGAATCATAAAATGGCTTGGAATGAAAGGGAACAAAGATCATCAAGATCCAACCCTCCTGCCACAGGCAAGGCCACCAACCTCCAGATCTTATGCTAGACCAGGCTGCCTTGGTCTTGGACATCTACAAGGAAGGGGCATCCACAACCTCTCTGGACAGCCTGTTTCAGCATCTCACCAATCTTCCATAAAGAAGAAATCTGATATAAACCTTCTCTCCTTGAGCTTGAAATCATTTCCCTCTTTTTTGTACTTCCCTTTTAAATACTGCAAGGCTGCGATGAGTCTCCTCACAGCCTTCTTTTCTCCAGGCTGAGCAAGCCCATCTTCCCCAGCCTGTCTTTGTAGGGGAGGTGATCCAGACCTATGATCATCTTCTTGGCGCTCCTCTGGACTATTTTCAATAGCTCCACATCTTTCCTGTATTGGGGGCTCAGACCCAGATGCAGTACTCCAAATGGGGCCTCAGGAGGGCAGAGTAGAAACAATCACCTCTCCGTCCCTGCTGGCCATCCCTCTTCTGATGGAGCCATTGGCCTTCTGAGCTGCAAGTGCACACTGCTGGCTCATGTTCAATTTTTCATCCATCAGGACCCTCAGGTCCTATTGCACAAGGCTACTCTCAAGGAGTTCTTCTCCCAGTCTGTATACGTATCTGGGATTACTCCGATTCAAGTGCAAAACTTTTCACTTTGCTATGTTGAACCTTATTAAGCTCACATGGGCCCACCTTTCAAGTTTGTCGAGGTCCCTCTGGATGGCATCTCTTCCTTCTAATGTGTCAACTGCACCACTCAGCTTGATGTCATCAGCAAACTTGCTGAGGGTACGCTCGAGTCCATTACTGATGTCACTGATGGAAATGTTGAAAAGCACCAGTCTGGTTTTCAGATTTTTCAGCTTTTTATTTTTCTTGTGCATGCCTATGGAAGGTGTGCTGTCAGGTACAGGCAGAGCCATGGGTTCCACTGGCCAGATCTGGCAATGTTACACCAGCTCTGATGCTGAGTTTTTCCCTCCAAAATCTCATCATAAAATTTTCATATTTCTCTCATACTTCTTTTTGAGATGATTCATCTTATGCTTTAAAAGATAATTCCCTGGTTACTGTTTAACCTGGCTTTTTGTCATCGTCCTTTTTACGATGACCAGTCTGGGGTGAAATGCTCTCAGACACGTGCACAGTTACACCTATATTTTTGTCTTGTTGCCAGCACTTTTTAGGCAATGTGCACACCAGTGTGAGCACCCCAATAGCTTACAACTAATATGAAAACAGATTATAAACCAAATTTTTTTTTTCCTCAACAACTCCCTCTGTTAAGATTTTTTAAATGAAGCATAAAACAACAAAGACAGGAGAAAGTTTTGTATATATTAATGTATAGAATAATAATATGCAAGTTATACAGTACATGAATTAAAGATTTATAGAATAATGAATACTTTCCATATGTATATATTTTTGATCTCTTGCAAGTTATACTTTGGAAATATTTTGTGTTCCTGTAAAGTAAAGTTTAAACTTCAAATTTAAACATTTTATTCAAATATAATTAGGCAGCTAATGAATCTGCTTTTGTGAAGAATATGCAAAACTAATTTTCCTTCTTATTCTACATTACTTTGAAATTTCTTGGAAGCTGAAGGTGTCTGGGCCTCTGAAACTCATCATAAATTTAACAGTGACTCATTTAGTCTAACTTCCCCTCTTGGAGCCTCCTCAGTTAACAAACATCTTCTAAGTCTTCCTAGAGCATACACCTTTGAGTTTCAAAATGAATGTCTTTCTGTCCTAGAACACAGAACAAAGATCTCCTTTCATTTGGGTGCTCTTGAAAGACGTTCCAGCTCTTCCATCAACACTAACGGTAGCCAACATAAGTAGCCAGAGAATTGTTTCCTGTGACTCCTGGCAGTAGGATAGAGATCCTAACAGATCCATTATCAGTAAACATTCTCTTTATTTTCTTTTCTTTTTTTTTTTTTTTCAGATTTTTTTTCAGTGTATCATTACATGAAATGTCAGATGTGCATGTGAATACCTTACTGTTCTTGCACTGACATGCATAATTTTGTCCTAAAAATGAAGTTTCTCAGTCTGTATTTCAGAGCCTCATTTATTAACTGACTTTTCTGTAAGAGAATGAAAGTTAAAAGTATTAAAACTATGTTTTTATGTCATTTGTCATTTTCGGAGTCTTTAGAGTTGGAAGGGACATCTGAAAGCCATCTAGTGCAACTCCCCCAAAACTCCCCTGCAAATGGCATCAACCATAACACTAAGCAACCTGTTCCAGTGCCTCACCATTCTCACTGTAAAAGATTTTTTCTTTATATCTAACCTAAATCTACCTTCTTTGACCTTGAAGTCATTTCCCTTGTTCTATCACCACAGACCCTGCTAAAGAGTCTGTCCACTTCTTTCCAGTAGTTCCCATTAAGATACAGAAATGCTGCTATCAGGTCACCTTGCAGCCTTCTCTTCCCCAGGCTGAGCAGCCCCAGCTCTCTCAGCCTGTCCTTATAGGAGAGCTGTTCAGTTACATGGCTCATTTTTGCATCCCTTGTCTGGATGTGTTCCAAAAGGTGTCTGTCTCTTCTGTACTGAGGACTCCACATTTTAAGGAAAGCATATACAGAAAAGATTCTGTGAGGTAAGTGTGGAGTGCAATTCCCACCAAAATTATTGCAAAATAAACTTTTGCACATCCTGATGCCACCTTTGGTCTTCTTTTCCTATTCTCTGTATTCCTCAGTTCTAGAATGACAATGTAGTTTGGAAGGACAAAATTGCATAAGATTATACGAGTTAAACATGGAGAAGCACTGTGCACTTCAGTAAGTTCTAAAATAAGTTGTGATGTTTCAGAGAAATATAGGCACTCTGCAATCACTTTTGGGAAATATTAAACCAATTCTCTAAGAATCATGAGCCTTAGGTTTCTCAATGTGAGTCTTCTACAATCTTAATTCTTTTGCTTCTGAGAAGAAGAAGAACTCTAGTGAAGAACAAACAATGCAGTGAAGATGATAGTAGTGAGATGGTGCCTCAGCTACTGCCAACTGAGAAGTCACTAAAATAAAAACATTTATTTTAAGTGGCCTATACTCATAAACGAAATGTCTGTATAAAAGCCTGTCAGTGGTAATTGTTTCGCTTTAGATGCAATAATAAATGACATTGACAGTGAGTTTTGAGTGGCATAAGAACTCTAAAGCTATTGATTGCTTTCACAATGGCACAACAGTTAAGTAGAAATACTTAAGATGTTGACATTGCATCTAAATTTACATCTGATGAGGTTCTATTTTCATGAAGTATATGAAGTTTAATTGATTTTAATGCTAGTGATTTGTATTTTGCCCTGACATAATAGGGTCTGAGGTCTAAAGGATGCAGAGTCACTAGCAATTTATGTTGGCATGTTGGTCTAAGATAATTAATGATTCATTTGTATCTCCTTTTTTTTTTTTTTTTTTTTTTTTTTGGTGTTTCCTAGTAATTTAATCTTTAAACTTGTTATGCAAAATTAACAGTCTTGACAGAGAGATGGCAACTAGAATATCTGTATGAATTCTGTACTTAGTGTATACAATACTGATTTTAAATAAATAACATTATTTTGTAAGGACTTTATTTAATCAAAAACAATAAATTAACACAAGTTGCTGGTATATTCCTTGGTTGCTTACGCAAATTTACTGCATAATAACAGGTGAAAAAATCACCTAGTTTAGGTTTTGGTTATGTTAGAATCTGCTTCACCATTATAAAAATAGTAATGCATCCTATAAATCTGCCTTCATCATGGTTGTTTTGGTAACCTTGGCTAAACTAGATTCCTGGATTTGGAAACTCATACAATAAACAGTCCACAGTCATGATCAATTTGCAACCAATTCATGTTGTACAAACTCTATTTAGAGAGGTATAGAATAAAACTTTAAGCTTCATGTGTTTTTGTTTATTTTGCTTTGTTATCTTGTTTGTTTTTACTTTGAGCTGATGTAACAGTATCTATTTTTCTTTTTCTTAAACATTTTTTTTTCTCTGTTGTTGGTGTCTAATAACATCTTCCCTCAGTTTTAAACTGCTTGCTGTAATGTTCCTGCAAATTAACTTCTTCTGTGGTTTGTTTACTAAACAAACTTCAGGAAATCCAACAGCCAACTTTAGTTTGCTTTGAGTATGAGAAAAGAAGGATAACTCACTTTAATGTTTTTTAGCTACCTGTGAGAAAAACTCCTCTGATTCTGGAGAGACTGGATATGTAACAGACGTCAGTGGCATTTGCTTTCTTCTCACCAGAGAAAGCTAGGCAAACCAAATGGAATGTAATATAAAGAGAGGTGAATCACTGTGGTGGGCAGCACCAGACTCCTACACACTAAAAAAAGGTTGATTTACCAGAATTAAAGGCGATGCACCTGGGACACCTGCTCAGCTCCTGCTTATTTTGTATTTCTGAAAAATCGGTCACTTCCTGTAGGTTTAGTCACTTTTCTAAAGTTGTCTTTTAACAATATTTGAACACATGGTAGTATCTCTTGTAAGAATGAATACACTAGTATGCATAGTAAAATGACTGGAGGCATTGTAAAGATCTAATTTAGAGGGGGATAGAAAAAGTATATAAACACTATACAAATACTTAAATTTTAATAGATTCCTTGTTAGTTAACATAAAACCCGCATTCCATGTTTATAAATAAAAGGGCAATGGAAGATGTACACACAGTGTTGTACTTGAAGTTCTTAACCAAATAACAGAGTAAATGTGACTTGAAAATAATCTACATTTTCCCCTTTATTCCACTGCAAAGAAATGCAATAATCTCTCATGCTTTTATATGTCTGTGCTTATAGATCACTAAAAACTAGGTACTCTTGGGGGAGAGGAACAATTTATGCCAAACAATTTTCTAATGTTGAATTTAAGGTTAAGCAAAATCATTTTCATCCATCACATTTATGTGTTGTGTCCATTGGCTGAAGCATGTGAGTGATTGTATGCCTGACTGTCAATGATTACTCCCTTTAAGACCGAGGGAACTGCTGCCCATTCATGATAAGTGAAGAAATTTTCCAACATTCTGTAGTTGTAGAGACCTGCAAATGACTTTGTGCCCAGAATCAGCTTTAAGTGATTTATTATTATTATTATTATTATTGTTATTGTTGTTGTTGTTGTTATTATTCAGAAAGTTAATATATATAAAATGTTCTTTTGGCTTGATTCTTTTTTTTTTTTTTTTTTCCATTTTAGGTGCAGACCTCTCATCTCCATAATGTAATAAATGCAGAGCACTATGGGATAGATTGAATTGACAAATTACTGCCTAATGTAGTTTAAATGACAAATTCATATTATGTGACCTTATCTTTCAAATTACTCTAAGCCAAGGTCTGTTTCAATCAAAAGAATCAGAATGCCAAAGAGAAATAGAATACACCACTTCCTTTTCCCTGTAACGAAAGTTTTATTTTTAAATCATAAAAAGCAATCTAGTGATCAGAAAGACAGATGGAAAAGAAAGTGGTTCAAATGTACTGCAGCTGTGCATTACCTAAGAGGAGCCATCAACAAGCTCTGCCTTGTAGCTGTCACAGTTAATCTTCCAGTGGGGAGGGGCCTAATTGAGAGAAGTGTTACACTGTGCAAGTAGAAAAGGTGGATTGATCTCATCAGGTAGACCAGTAAGAGCTAAATCAGAACATTTATGATACATCAAGGAAACTTCTTAGATGTCAGCTGCATTCCTCTGGCAGCTGAACAGGGAAGGAAGGATCCAGAAAGGAAAGAAAATGATGGCAAAGCCAAGGTCACAATGTCAGATAAATTCAAG
Source organism: Centrocercus urophasianus (assembly GCF_019232065.1). NCBI lineage: Eukaryota > Metazoa > Chordata > Aves > Galliformes > Phasianidae > Centrocercus > Centrocercus urophasianus. Next base: position 24,359,792 of record NW_024884253.1, read on the forward strand.
CACCTGCGCTATAATCATATGAATATATACATTCCTCATCTTAAAAAGATGAAATCTTTACCAGATCATATCTCTAAGGTGGAAAGCTGACACCAAATTGTACAGCAAAGTAATCAAAGATCCTAAAGTCAACTCCAGGACTTTGTGGTGTTATGGATTGGTGTGGAAGATGCTTATTCTTGCCTCACCTCAGCAGTCTCATTTATAAGTCTCTTCCTAAAACAGAGCTGGTGTACCTGCATACCTCAAAGCTGCCTGAGCACATCACAGTGAGGGATGTTCCAGTCCTGAAAATGTGTCAACATCTGTTCTGAATAGAATTTTTCAACTGGAGTACTTGCATCTGCTTTTTTTTTTTTTTAAAAAAAAAAAAAAAGTTCTTTTAAATAAGACAGTTTTTCAAAATCTTTTTATACTAGTACTCTGCTTTTATAGTTAAGAAAAAGAAAAGCTGAATATCTAATGACTGGTTAAGCTAAACATAGCTGCACATTCAACTTAGTGGCTGCTCTGCTAGTAAGAAGTAAGAGAAAAGAACAGAAATGAAGGTCCAAGTCATCTACAATTGCAAGCATTTCAGGAAAGTGTTTCACATGCTCTTTTTGGAAAGCAAGGACTCAGGGACTATCTACAAAAGGGGTCTGTCTAAGCCTCTAAGACCCAAATACTCAGAGACATCTAGAGCCTTAGATCTTGTTGTGGGACAGATATAAGTATTTATTTGTGATTTTAAGGTCTGAATAGAACAAGGTCTGTGAAAGTGAGTTTTGGACTCACTCTGTAATGTGAGTTAACAAATCTTGTTGTTCTAAACATTGAGCTGTAAGGTAAGAGACACTTGCCTGTGTCTGATGTCAAAACCAGAAAACAAATTCTAGAAATGCTAAAGTAAGAAAGAAAGATAACCTAAATGTGAAAACATATAGTTTGTGACTATCCCTGTCATATGCAAAGAGCATCTGATTTCTGTTATACCCTGGCTGATTTTGCATGGGGTCAGTAATTCATGTTCAGTAACTAGGATGTCATAACTGGTAAAAAAGTTATGCATATGAGAAATTTGGGTACCTCCAGAGCAGCAAGTGCTTTTAGAGAGTCTGTATTTTGCATGCAATTATTTGGGTGATATCTAGTTATTTAGACCCTTGTGAGTAGTTAGTTCTTTATAATTTGTGAGTAATAACACTTTTCAGTACATATGCAAATTAATAAAAATATTCAATCCAAATGCTGAAGACATCTAAATACATACAGAGAGCTGAACAGGCAGCCTTAATGATTGGCACTTATCTCCTAGTTAATCAAGTTCTCATCATCTACCAACTAATCATTAAGGTACTGCTATTATTGGAGGGTCATTTAAATGATGCTATCAACTGATGCTTATGATTAAATGTTTCATCAAATTAATATAGTAAAAGAAAAGATTAATTTCTAAAGGTGAAAACTCTGGTCTTGTATTTCTTTTTTCTTTTTTTTTTTTTTCATTTTAAATCATAAAATAATATGATCCAAAACCAACATGGTAAATTTAAAATGGATTTTATGCTGTGTATCTCAGAATACTATTCTGAATGGAGAACCATCTAGCCGTATGATTTTACTGGAATGCTGTGGGGATCTGTTCTTGATTGTACAATACTTCATATTTGCCAGAGGCATGAAAGACATAAAATCATTACTGATAAAGTTTTCTGTTGACAAAGATTGAGGGAACAGTAAATAATGAGGAATGCAGATCACTAATGTAGAAAGCTGGATCATCCTGCAAACTGAGCACAATCCATACATACGCTTCTGTTTGATAAAGCATAAGGTCATGCATCTGTGAGGAAAGAATGCAGGCTGAGCTTTCAAGATGAAACCCAGGAAAGAATGAGCCTGAGAGAGATCATAGCGGGAAGTCAGCTGCATGTAAGCTTCTGAAGTAAGGCTTTGTTGATTTTATTGTAATAGTTGTAGGACAGCTCTGATAAATAGAAAAGATTGATTGGCTGTAACTATTTTCTAAAACGCACTTTCATTATTTCCTGACAGTTAGATTTTCTTTATCCATATCCCATGCATGTTTTCTTGTTCCATCTTCCTGCATATCTTCTCAAATTGATTTGTTTATATTCTGTTAGAGCAGCAGCTGGTACATTTTGGAAAAGAGAACTGTAATTAAGTACAGAGTCAGATAAAAAGATTCAAAACAGAAAAGGACCATATCCCTCCTTCCGCAATTTTGTGATTAGAAAATCAGAGCTTTGAAAAAGGAAACAACCTGGGTTAGACCCAATTTTGGGATACAAACTTGCCTACCAAGACTGTTAAGCAGTAAATAAAACATCTTGTTACGTTGTCAAATGCTCAAGTGAGGGCACTCTTTCTGAAAAACAAATCTTGTTCTGCTTACGCATCCAGGATGCCACCTTTTGAATTTTCAAAACAAACCCATGGTAACAGAATGTTTTCTCCAGATGGCAAAAATGTCTTTAATTCTGTCTCACAAATAAATTACAGCATTCTATCTATGTTTGTTGCTAAAAAGGGTTGTTCCTCTTCCAGAACTGCTGGAAGAGTTATGTTTTCTGTATCTGTGGATTGAATTTTGGGTTCAAACTCAACAGGCTCCTATCATTGAGACGAGTAGAGTAAGAACTTGCAAGTTATATCATAAAAGAAGGACTGTAATGTGTGATGTTAGCACAGAAGATGATGTTAGTAAAAAAAAGACTGCTGAGGTAAAATAAAGTATGCAATATAATTACTTAGCCTGAAACTGAAGAGAGCTGCTGTGTCCCACAGTTGGAAATATAAGTTCTCTTTGGCTTTGGCTTAAAGGTAGCAGGCACACATAGACATTTCTTAAAGTCTTCTAAAATGTAAACATGGGAAAAATGCAATCTTTGTGACTGCTGTTGAACTGAATCTTCATGTATAGGAGGAACTGGCTCAGCTACTCGATCCACAGCTGTGAAAGCATGCAGGTAGGACTTAACTGCCGCCTTCTGCCATAAGTTGTCATCTTGGAAGTGGGGCCTGAGAGAATGAGTATTTTTCAGAAGGATGGAGAGGTAAGCTTGTTTTGCTAAAGATCAGAGCAAATTGTATTTCCATAGCTGGAAACAATGTATGCACAAGCATTTGGAATACCAAGTAAGATGAGCAGAGAGATGACAAATACTGTGTGCTGTAGGAAACACGATAAAAAGGGCTGTAGTCCTTTCTCACACCTTTCCCACACCTGAATATCTATGTAAGAATAAAATGTCCTTATGGATTCTGTCATTGCACTGAAAACTCATCTTTTTGAGTGCCAGGCAGCATTTGTAGTAGCAGCCAACCTAGGACTCAAGCTTTTAGTAGCATGGTTATTTTCAACCCAGGCTTTCCACTTTGAAGAAGAGTGCCCTAAAAATACCACACATTTTACACCTTCCCTTTAGAAAGTACACCATTGTCTTAAAAGTTTCTTGGAGTAAAAATGATAGGATCCAAGAAATAAAATATTATGTTAATGGTGAGGAAAGTATACCTAAAGGAGAGGGAGAAGGATATAAAAATTTTGCATTGCCTTTCAAGGCATTTTGTGAATTTAAATCACCGCCTTTGGTATGGAATACCATCCTATCTCAATGCATGTGTAGCACTAAAGTGGAAACAGCCTTGCAGTGCTCCATCCCTGTAAGTTTAGCAGTTTCTTGTATTCTGCAGCTCTTGCCTACTCCCTTACAATATTTTCAGCTACTGTACATTATATGTAATCCCACATATTTAAATAAATCAGAAAAGGGAAATTGCACTTATTTGTAGTAGAGGGAAATGTTATTTTTTTTTGTTGGTGTTGTTGTTAGAGAAGCAGTTACTGCTTGGTGTGCAAAGGCTGGTTACAAACAGCAATATGTACACATAGTCAAACCTTCCTCCTCGTGGTTACACTTCACCCATGTGCCCTGGCTGCTCAGTAAGTAATTGTATTTCGTTAAACTCAGCTTAAACTGCTTACTAAACCTTGATGTTCTTCTTGAAAACAAACTCGTTTTTATTTGATAATAATTAAGCTTTTCTAGGATTGTGAGAATATATGCTTGTTTATTTGTTATAGGGTAGCACGATGGATATAACACAAGTCCTGCAAACACAGAGAAAGGCTGCAGCTGGATGGGGAATTTTCAAAGCAAAGAGTATAAATATTTCTGCATCTGTTTACAATTTGTTGTGAGATTGTTTAGGAGGACTGTGAGCTCTTTAGCAGGCAAATACAGCAGTGGTGGTTCCCTATTAAAAGTGTCAACAAATTCTATTTTCAACATTAGACTTGGTTTCCAGCACAGATAAAAACTGAGTGAACTGTAACTGAAACACAGATCCAGAAGCAGATTTAGGTGTCACAGAATGAATTGTTGCACATTATCTATTACAGTATAGACATCAGTTTGCTCAGTGCATTGGCTGCTGTGAATCTTCTTTATTGGGCATATTAGAAATTAGCTTAAGAACTCACATGATTAGCTTCAGTGAATGTACACTGAGCGAGCTGATGTCTATACTACTGTAATAGATAATGTTGCATCACTGGAACAAAAACGTAGCAGAACTCAACATGAGGTATTCAGGGTAAGGTTGTTTTACTTTTAAACAAAACCTATGTAATTCATTCTTACAGTTTACCCACATACCCCAAACTACCAAAACCTCTGTGTCCATGTAGTACAGACATTGTACTCAGATGGTCTAATTTCTTGCTGTGCCATAGAGGGAGAAGGGTTCTGTACTCTCACATTTACTGGAGTTGTCTTGTGCTGGTTTTGGATATTCTTTTTGCATCCTTTGGGAGCTGGCAGCCTTTTCATTTTTCTGTATCTGTATGAGTAGTGAGAATTTGAGACTTCACAGAATCACAGAACATCCCGAGTTGGAAGGGACCCATATGGATCACTGAGTTCAACTCCTGGATGCACACAGGAACACTGAAAAATCATGTAATATGTCTGAGTGAATTATTCAGATGAACTCCAACAGCTTGGAGATATGACCACTGCCCTGGGGAGCCTGTTCCAGGGCCTAACAAACTTCTGGTGAAGAATCTGATCCTAAATCCCCAACTGAGTCCCCCTCTACTACCCTCGTGGATTCAGCTCCATGGTGTTTCCTCGGATCTTGTTGCTGCCACCAGCAAAGCTCAGCCCTGTCCCTCCACTCCCCACGAGGAGCTGCAGGCCACCTCAGTCCTCCTTTGTCTAATCTAGACTGAACAAACCAAGGGACTGCAGCCACTCTTCATACACCTTACCCTCTAGAACCTTCACCATCTTTGTAGCCCTCCTTTGGACCCTCTGTAACAGTTCTTTTTGTATGGTGATGCCCAAAACTACCCACAGTTCTCAAGGTGGGGCAGTCACTTCCCTTGACCAGATAGCAACACCTTCCTTTGATGAACCTGAGGATGCAATTGATCTTCTTGGCTGCCTGGGAACACTACTGACTCATTCAGTTCAGCCAGAACCTGCAAATGCTTTTCGGTGGGGTTGTTCTCCAGCACTTGATTCTCCAGTCTGTATATACTTATGTACAGACAGGTTTGCCCCTTGCCAAATGCAGAATCCAGCACTAATTCTTGCTAAAATTCATGTGGCTGGTGATAGCCCAGACCTTTAATTTGTCTAGATCTCTCTGCAATGTCTCTTTACCCTACTGAATCAGCAGCTTCTCCCAATTTAACATCATCAGCAAATTTTGCTCAAAACACCTTCTAGTCCTACGTCCAAGTCATTTATGACTTTGCTTAATGTCTTTCCTCTGCCACACTGGCTGTCCTGAGTTACAAATGAAAATGCTGGGATTCCACGGGCTGTTACTCTGGGTGGAATCAGCATATGACACTTTTAGAGACATTTTTCTGGTTGATGCTTGTTCCTTCAAGTTTTTCACATATTTCCACTCAGAGATATTGGACCATGTGCACAGTGCATAGTGTGTAGATATGTATGTCCGTGTGTGATCACTATTATTCAGCTGGACTGGCCAGTTAGTGGTTAGATGGCTAGAGACAGGGTGGAAGTGACCACAAGTCTGGGCTGGGCATTGGAGAGGCAACTGTGTGTTCTGGTTGATTACAGGAGATCCAAAACATCTGCTGTGTAGGCTATGGGGTCTGCAATCTGGCTGGAAGACCCATCCATATGTATGTATCAGTGCAGGCAAAACTGGAGGTGAGAATGTCCCAGTGCAAGTTACTAACTTGGCTGAATGTCAGTTGATGTCAGTGAATGGATGCGTGCAGAGTGTGTTTGTGTCTGGCCATATGGGTATGCATGTTGTACATGTGTTTGCATGTCTATGGGGATAACATGCTCTGCCTTGTCACTTGCTGGACCTGGATATGGAATTGCACCCACCTCACTTCTACCAGGCTGCTGGATTCAGCATCTCTTATAGATACTGGATCCTTTTCTCTTGCTTTTTTTCTTCTGGTTCTTTTTTTTTTTTTTTTTTTTTTTTTTTTTTTTAATCTGGCAGTGATGTCGGCAAAATTTCCCTGTGCAAAATACATAAATAATATTAATATTAGCTCGAATTTTCTAGCATGAGGGTTTAGTTACCCAACTAAAGTTTCATTTAGTATTTTATCCCTTTCTCGTTTACACTTGTTCCTGTCTATGGGAACAGTTTTTAATTACTTAATTGGAGTGAATTAAAGTTGCTCTGTTGTTAAATTGTCACATGGCATGTGTGTGTGGAAATGTAGCATAGCATACAGGAAGAAACAGAACTCAAGGAATTAAAAGGGAGCAAAATAAATGAGTGGGTACAGGAACTGTCATGAGCAGCAAGGTGAAAACAAAGGAGAAAAAATAGGGTGGCTACACAGACAGAAGATCTTTTGCAGAGAGTGAGCAAGCATAGGTGAGCAGTGGCTAAACATCTACTATATATCCAAGACAGGAGTGTTGGAAATATCGATACTGTATGTATTTGGAGGTCTCTGAGATGGGTCATATAGGGTGATTGCAGTAAAGGCTATAGTTGAGTGTGAGAAGCCCATTCCCATTACTATTGTTGCTTCAGTGTGACCTACAGAACTAGAGCTTGCTATTTGCACACACATTTGGACACACGCTTACAATATATGTATATTTCTTATTTACTTTTACTACTGTGATGCTATACTATGTACATTATAAAATATACACAGAACTAGAAATTAAAAACAATGAGGTATGGGTGAAATGATAGCTATTTTTATTTTTTTAAATCTATTTATTAATGGTACAAAAATATTTTATTTCCACAAAACAGTAGGCTACCTTATGCACTTCCTGTGGTGTGTGCATCCAACTTCGGAGGCTGTTCCTCTGAGGTATCCTTAACAGGATACAAAACTAAGGCAGTGATTTATATTTCTGGGCTAAGGTTAATATAAAGTTCAAACAGATATTTTCTCTTCTGAAAGATTTTTTTAGTTCTTTAGAGCAGAGAAAGTCAGTAAAATAGAGAAATTGGTCTATAAGATGAGAAATGCTAATTCAGTGTGCTTCATCTCCTGGAAAAATCCCTTGTGAATGGAAATGTGCATCTACAGCAAGAAGCAAGGGATCTGTGATTAGAAAGACACTGAAAACTGTAGTGAGTAAACAGGAGAAGTTTTTTGCTAAATCCAGGTTGGAGCTAAATATTGACAACATTCAAACTCTACAAATGGTTGCACTCATAGCATGAACTGGACTTCTTTGATAGCAATTCATAACTCTATTCTACTTTAGCTTCCTGTGATTTATAATTAAGAATAATATACCTGCTTTGGAAAACAAGGCAAATATTTTGTAAATTTTTCAAGTTAGAAATTACCAGAATCTTAGCTAGCTCAGAGGCATTTCTATTTCTTACTTATATTCAATAAATATGCACAACCAATACGTGATAACAGCAGAATATATTCATATATATTCACATTCATTATATTCAATATATAAACATGTATATGTCCTGGTCAAATGCTAAGAAAACTTGTTTTTAAACAGTATAAACAGAAGTGTGAAAAATCATAACGAGATTATATTAGAATTGCAAAAAAAGTCTGCAAAGTCTCAGTGTACAGACTACCTCCTAAATGAAATCTGACATATATTGCCTTTATGGACTCTGTAATTGGAGTTAATGAATAAAACCACTGGCAACCAGAAGTTAGAATCAGACATGAATAATTTGCTTTATTTGAAGTATTTTTGAACTCCATACACAACTCAGCATATTGTGAGAAATATTTATGTTTCTTTTATCAGACAACATTTAAACTGTAACAGAGCAACCTTTTATGTAGCATATAGAAGATCGACATTTATTTCTTTCTAGATGGTATTTCCTGGTTGACACTGTGTTTCTGTAAAAGGAAAATAAAAGACAATTGAAGCACAGTTTAAGAGTGAAAAACAATATATTTCAAGAGTACATCTGCTGATTTTGCATCCTCAGAAAGTTTTCTGGTGTCACCAAGCAGTGTGGTTCATTGACAAACATGAGGGGTGGGATAATATCCATAAAGATCTGAACAGGCTCAAGCAATGCATCCAGGAAGACCTCACAAGGTTCAATAAATCCAAGTTCAAGATCTTGCACCTTTGTCACAGTAATCCCCACAAGCAGTACAAGCTGCGTATGAAAGGACTGAACACAACCCTGCCAAAAGGAATTGGGGTACTGGTGGGTGGGAAGCTGGACAATAGAAAGCAGTTCAGAATCATAGAATCATTGAATCGTAGAATCACCAAGGTTGGAAAAGACCTAAAAGATCATCCAGTCCAACTGTTCACCTATTACCAATAGCTCCCACTAAACCATGTCCCTCAACACAACATCCAGTCTTTCCTTGAACACCCCCAAGTATATCCTCACAGCCAAGAAAGCCAATTGCATCTTGGGCTGCATCTAAAGAAGTGTGGTCAGCAACTCGAGGGAGCTAATTCTGCCCTTCTGCTCTGTGCTGGTGAGGTCTCACCTGGAGTACTGTGTCCAAATACGGGGACCTCAGTACAGGGGGGGACTGTACTGCACTGCTGGAGTGCATCCAGAGAAGAGCCACAAAAATTATCCTAAGGATGGAACACCTCCGCTGTGAAGTCAAGCTGAGAGAGCTGGGGCTGTTCAGCCTGGAGAAGAGAAGGCTCTGGGGAGCCTGGTAACAGCACTTCAGTATCTAGAGGGGGGGCTATAAGAAGGAAAGGGACAGGCTCTTTAGCAGAGTGTGTTGTGGTAGGACGAGAGGAAAAGGTTTGAAACTAAAAGAGGGGAGATTTAGATTGGATATAATGAAAATGTTTTTTACAATGTTGTGACATGTAAGGATCATCTTGCCCAATTCCCCTGCAATTAATATAATGAATATAATGAATATATGTTATTTATAATGCATTCAAAATAAAATTTTGAATATATTCAGGTGAGTTTGAAAACAACTAACAATTTCAAATAATCTAAAATTCAGTTTGACACATGAGATTATTATGTAAAAATGAGTAGTCTGGAAAAAAAATGTATCCAAAAACAGTGACAACTAGAATCTAAGGTTATAAAAAAGCATTTTTGTGATTTCTGTCACTGACTTTGAACCAGAAGTGAAATCTTAGCATTGTTCCAATTAATGCCAGATACCACAAAGCTCTGTAACAAGATCAATTCTCCATACTTTTTCACACTCTTCTTATGAATTGTTATGCACTAGTTCTCAACTATATAAACTAGAATAGATTTAGTTTTACTGCTTCATGTTTTAATATTTTCTGTAATAAATATATGCAACAGTAATAATTATATACTAATGATATAACATTAGTAAAATTATAATTAGCAGTAGCTGTCATTACATTTTAAAAATTGGGAATTAAATGAATTCTTTAATATCTGTGTATGTGTTTATTGATAGACCTTCTGGTGTCCTCTAGAAACCAGTTGTCAAAAAGAAAACATCAATATTTAGTCTCATCATATTTGATAGTGATACATTACTGTAACTCCTTAAAAGACTTCATAAATTAGTCTGTTCTATAACAGGATATGAACGTTTCCTGCTTTCCTCCTTCATTAATGGCAGATAATTACTAGAGGGAAATAATGGAAGAAACAAAGAAAGCAACACACAATAATTATGCTAATCAGCAAGATAGATTTTCATACACTAGAATACAAAATTTACTATTCTTCATGATGTCAGTACACAATCCAAAATTCCTAGGCCACTCTATGAAAAAGAACAATAACCTCTCTCCCATGGGCATTTTTCTGGTTGTTCTTAAAAGAACAAAAGAACAGCTGTACTGATGCAGAGCACTCCCCCAAGCCACTGCAAAGCATTCAGAAAAAGAACAAGGAGGTGATCATATAACAATATTTCTGTGGTGAATCCTCCATAAACTGAGCAATCAGAAGCTCAGGGCATTCCTGAGCCAAGGTCAGATGTTTGTGGGTTTTGTGATTTTTTTATTTTTTTATTTTTATTTTGTTTTTGTTTTTGTTTTTGTTTCTGTTTTCTGTCAGTATACTTCCTTGTTCTAAGACTTTGATGGAATTTCTAAAAAATGTCTCACTGATGCAAACTTGGGAAAAGAAATTCACAGAAGTGGAAAAGGTTAAGTAGCTCCACAGAACCTAATCAGATCTATATTGGAACAAGATTAGTAAAGAAATGGTGACTGATCTCTGGCACTGAATCCAACTGGCAAAATGCAATCTACAGTCTATTATTACACAGCATTAAAAGCTCCTACCATTCAAAAACAGGATGCATAAAATTGCCTATTAGGAACAGATTCTAGCCTGTGAAAATCTGACAGTATTTTGGCTCAAGCCAAATTCATGCTAAGAATCATGCTGGTAGTTTATAAGATATGAAAACAGTTTAACAGCTGATAAAGCTTCAGCACCCAAAAGTCCTCACTGGAAATATCTAATTAACTACGAAGGCTGAATCCTGTTTTTCTGTAGGCACTTTACATTCTGATAGGTGGTGTTAGGCTAGAATTAAATAACCTTTTAACGTATCAACTGCTATTTGTAAAAAATGTAATATTGGAGTGAAAGACTTCAATTTTGTTAGAAAAATTGTTTTAGGAAAAGCTTTGCTGTCCTTATTAGAAGTCACTTGTTCATACTGAAGAGATGAGCCTTAAGGAAAATATAATTGCACATTAAGATCCATAGAATGACAAAGAGAAAATTGTTCAGCCATTCAAATATGCTTACATCTATTCTTATCAGGATCTGAGAAAATGTCAGAGAATTCTTACGACAGAAGGAAGGACTCATCCTTGTTCATCAGACTAATCCTTTTCTCTTGTCTTAAGGTGATCAAAAAGTAATATAAACATGTTGATAGTTAGGTTAGTGATTCTTCTCCATTTGTGCTTCTTATGTAGAATATATTTTAGCCCCTGATTTCCATTGAACTCAAATGGTTCCACCTCAGTATTAATGCCATATTTAGGGAGCACAATGCAATTAGGACACATGTTCTGAAATGGATGATGAGGCCTTCAAGCTCTTGAGTTTAATGTAAACTCCCTGACTAGATGGGTCATATAGATTAAGAAATTTAAATTGCAACATGCTTAAAATTAATTCTTACAAAGCAAATAATAGTAATGAAGTTTCAATAAGTTTTCCATGCCATAAAGCTGTTTTCTTTTTTTTCTAATTACAGTTTAAATGACTAAGTTATTATATTCCAGGTTGCCAGGATGCCATAGCTGATAACGATGGTTCTTTGTAATACTTTTCACTGACAAATTTGAAATCTAGTAGATGACGTGTAAACAGAAAAGACTGACAATCCTACGTTCACTTTCTTATGAAGTTCAGTGAATTCTGCTCACAGACTCCTGTGCTTGATTGCATCCCAGTACAACTCCTTGGATGATCAAGCCCATATCATTCCTATTCTTGAAGTCAATGAAGCTGAAAATCAATATATGGATTTTCAGAGGTGAATCTCCTTAAATGATTCATGCATAATATTGTGCATTTCTCTGAATATACAGATGCAAGTCATCTTGCATGAAAAATTACCTTTCAGTGTCTTGCTGTTGTGTTTCATCACAATAACAATGCATTTAAATTGATACAAGAATGAGGAATCTTCTGAAAGTTTTTGGCATATTCTAGCTTTGCTAAGATATGCCAACAAGTAGAAAACCACGTAAAACTTTTTGATTCCATGACCCTCACCCTCTTTCTAGATGCAGATTCACTCTTCCTTAAATGTGTCCTGATTGAAAAAATCTAAACTTCTTTAATATTAGAAAAAAATAACCTTTTTAATGTAAGAGTAAATATATTTATTGAGTACTAGAATCAATCAGCATTCGAAGACAGTTTAATTAATGGCATGTATTTCATAACCACTCTTTTTTGTGCAGCTGACATCTGCAGAACATGCAGCTGACTGGAAGAGTGTTGCAAGTAGTGCTTTGCTTTCATTTGCACTCACTTTGCAATTAAGAGAATTGAAGATTGTGTTAAAATATGCAGAGAAATGGCTGGGTCCTGGCCTAGGTTATGGTAACCGAAAATAGACTGAGAAACTACTGGACATGTTGTTACCTTGTGGACAGGTGTGGGAAGTTACAGCACAACAAGGCCACAATGCCAGCTGCGGTGACCTAGCCAGCTTTTCCTCTTCTATCACACTGTTCAGTCACAGTCTCCCTAAAGTAGTTTAGCAACTACTGAAATGCGCACGGAGGACAAAAGATCCTAAACCACACCGAAGTGAATTGTTTCTAGTTTCTACAACATCTAATGTGTACAAAAAGAACATGGTAGGATCAGTCCCAGGAAGAGGTTCCGAATTTGTACAAGTAGCCCTATGAGCTTATGTCAGAATTAGCTTGCTGTTTTACTGTTTTACTGTTTTACTTTATTTTACTATTGTGAAACAGCCTGTTACGTGTCAGTGTTTCCTCTGCTAAAATGCAGGATGTTTCATGCTGATCATGAGCTCATGTTGTAATAGCAATCATAGCTGAAAAGATGACACCTAAGGTGTTTGACCTTATCTAGTCTTATTTTATTTACTGATACATTAATATTTCATGATGATCCTACTTAGTGATTACGTAAGGAAGATTATACCTGACACTTCAATTCTGTATCCCATTTGTAAGGTGCTATTTCTCCATGTTTGTTACACTACAGGAAATTCATCTATTGATTCTTATCTTAGAGTCTTTTACGGTGATTTTGTTAAGCGCTCGGTAATTTATATTGTGAGAAGACATTTTTTTCTGTGTTCAAAGAAATCATTTTTAAAAAAAAGTATTATTATATTTTGACTGACCAGTTGTTTTTGCAAAGTTATTTCCCTTTTTTGTATTTATAGATTTGTGGAGAAGGCACTATGTCTGCATCTGAAAGTCATGTACCTCCTTCATAATAAATGCTATTTCTATTTTATAGGGGCTGTGTTCTGCAATATTCTAAATCTTTTGGCTCTGATCCTGTAGAGCACTTATGTGCTTGAGACATCACATTGAAATCAAAGGAATGTCTGAAATATACATAAACACATATAAAGAAATCTTTAAGTGCCAGATTTATGTTACAACTCTAAGAATTTTGTGAAATTAAAACATACAGGAACATTATCAATGCTGGAGATGGGTTTAAGCCAAACAACCATACTGAGAATGAAACATTATGTTATGTAGCAAAAGTTTATTTTACTTTTATAAAAACCAAGACCTTGACGACTATATCCATGGCTTTAAAGCCTGATGTATCAAATGATAAAAGCAAACCAGAAAGCTTAAGCATTTAGGCAAATTTCTATAATTTAATCTATGATAAGTAGGTTGAAGAGTTTGGCCTAAACTTGTCTTTAATTACTTTACATAAGAGGCAGGTCATGCAGCAAATACATGTACTCCTATGGTCTCAGACAGGCTCAGGCAATTAACATTTAAAATCAAATGTTTGGAGTACTTTTATATGTTCCATGCTGTTCAGTGATCTGGGTATCTCTGCTTATGCTTAGTATATATTATGCAATAACAATCTGTCTGCTTCTCTGACAGCTTTAGCATGATCCTCTTCTAAATAAAATCATCTCTTTTTCCTCTTTCCTGTAGTTAACTTGAAAATAATTTATTTTGTTCATCATAGATTGTTTAAAGAGCTTTCCCTTGGCAAACATTAATTCAAATAGGAACCCCAGCCCCAGGGAAATCACTCATGTGAAGAGCTAACTATCAGACATGAATAAAGGGGGAGAGGGACAAAATGAACAGATGAACAGGCTGCCCACTGAGATGGTGGAATCTCTTTCTCTGGAGAAAGTCACAACCCACCTGGATGCTTTCCTGTGCAATGTACTCTAAGGAGACTGCCTTAGCAAGGGAGTCAGACTTGGTGATCCTCGAAGTTCCTTGCAACTCCTACAATTCTTTGATTCTGTATGAAAAAAATAGCTTCTTTACATTTACTAGCCCTGAATCCTTGGGCATTCATAATGTCCAAACTGGACATGGATCTTGATGGGATGCTCCTGTGACTGCTAAGAGACCTAGCAGATGTCATGTTGAGTCCATACTCAGTAATTCTTGATTGATCATGATGAATGTGAAAAGAGTGAATGTGAAAATGCTTTAAGACTGTTGGAAAGTAAATGTCAGTTGACTTTGAGAATGGAAAAAAGGAGGAACTACAGGCCTGTCAGCTTCCCCCTGATCCTTGAGAAGGTGATGGAACAAATAATCTTGGAAAAAACTTCCAGGTACATAAATGGCAAGAAAATTGGATTCAGCAGGAGGAAGTGTGGAGAACAGTGGGTTTTGCTGATGTGGACTTCAGTAAGGACTTTGACCCTGTCATCCATAAGATACCCATAGATGTATGAACTGAATGTGCAGACAGTGAGGAGAATCATAAACTGGCAGAATGGTTAGGCTCAGATTGACTGCAGCTGTCAGTGATGCAAAGTCTATCTTGAGGCCAGTAATGAGCAGAGTAACCCATGAGTTAACACTGAGTCCAGTCCTATTCAAAAATTTCTTTAATGATCTGGACAATGGAGTAGTCTGTACCTTCAGCAAATTTAGAAGACACAAAACTGAGAGGAGTAGCTGACATGCCAGAGAACTGTGCTGCCACTCAGAGAGACCTAGTCAATCTGGAGAGATGGACCAACAGCTGCCATATGAAATTCAGTGGGAAGCGTGAAGTCCTACACTTGGAAATAACAAACCTAGGCAGTAGTACAGGTGATGGAACAACCAGCTGGAAAACAGAAAAGGATCTTTGTGTTCTGGTGGACACTAAGTTGAACAAGAGCCAGCAATATGTAGTTGTTGCTAGGAAGATTAACAGTATTCTCAGGTTCTTTGGGCCAAGAGTACATCTCCTGTGAGGAGAGGCTGATACAGCTGGGATAGTTCACATTGTGAAGAGGAGGTTCAGGAGGATTTCATCAGTGTCCATAAATACATGAAGGGAGGGTGCAAAAAGGTCAGAGATGTGCTCTTCTCAGTGGTGCCAGGACAAGATGCAATGGGTACAAAAATGCAATACAAGAGGTTTCCTCTGAACACCTGGAAGAACTTCTGTGCTGTGCAGATTACTGAGAACTGGCATGGGTTTCACAGAGAGGTTGTGCAGTCTCCTCCTTGAAAATCTTCAAAAGATATCTGGACATGTGTCTGGGCGCTCTGTTCTGAGTATCCCTGCTTGACTAGATGTCTCCAGAGATCCTTTCCAATCTCAGCTATCCTGGGATTCTGTGATCCCAAGAGGCTAGTGCTGTGCAGGTTCTGTGCAAAAAATACGTGTATGTTTAAGCATATGTAAACATAAACTGCTGTACAAGCTTTTGCAGTTCATCTCATTTCTACTACTATCTTTCAAAGCATCCATCTTAGCATCTAAAAGATAGCACTATGTGAGATGAATGACCTTGGAAAATGTTAAGTTCCAAATGAATTCCTCTTTTTAAAACTGTTTGTAAAACAGTATAGGATTCTTTCATTCTTTCTTAAAGAAATAGAATTTCTTCAAAGTATGGAAAAAGTATGTGTATGTTTTAAACAAGCAAGATCTACCTGTCTTCATTTTAAACAACCAGAATTTAGAGTCTTTTTTAACTGTCCTAAGTGCTTGCAACCATTTCCAAGGAATTTACATGTGTTTGTATGAAAGTGAGAGCCATGTAATATTTATTTATGTCAGTCTATTTGCATTTTAGCATTCAGATCTGTAAATTATGCATTCAAGGCTCAGTGCATTCAAAGACAAGGTTGGCTGAAGTTTGCACAATAGAGAGGTACCAGGTTTGCACCTGGTGAGGTATTTCAAAAAAAATCAGCTAAGACTGTAAATTTGATTCCATATCTTGAAAAATAATAACAGTGTGCAAGAGAGAGGTATAATGAAAACTGAGGCACAGTTAGAAATACTCCTATAAAAAATAATTTGAAGAATTTAGTTTATCTTGGAGGGATTTTCTTAATGCATTGATTTTGTATAGCATAAATGTTTTATTACTGCTAAGAATGTGGAAAGTGTAGAGATACTTTAATCATAGTGCCTCTCTTACTTTTTCCTTCTGTGAAATGCAATAACATGGTTGAAGATGATAGAGAGACTGATTTATTAGAGAAAAATAAAAAACTTACAAATGTATAGCTTGGCCAAATAATGATTAAGAACATAACGCAAACTCTAGGAAATGCTGCTTACCAAACTGACCTATTGCAGCAGAGTGGGACTAGATAGGTTATTATCTATTGATTGTATTACAATTGTGCCTAGTGTGTTCTATTACATTAGATAATACACAAACACCCAGTTGGAGGCAGTACCTGAAGAGCTTCATGTAGAAAATGAAAGAGGAGGAAATACCTTGCACCAGGATTGTGCAGCGTAGGTGTAACTGAGAAAGCTGTGGAAGACAGTAGCCCTACTCAAGGCTGCTGAATATAGCAGTTTCTCTAGTAATTTATCTTAATTGTACCCCTGTTTCAGATATGATTGGCATAACAAGCATTGTTTTAGAAACAAACTTTGTTTGGCTGTATGTTGAGATCAGTCCATTTGTAACTGTTAAAAATCCTTTAACACTTCCATACATAGACTGCAACATTTCTATACAAAAAGATAAAACTAACTGTCCAAGAGTGAAACCATCCAGGCATGAATCAGGATGTAGACAATACTGGACCATGAACATGCTCATTATGCACAGCTCCACAAGTGAAAAGCAAACTACAGCAACTGGGAGGTAGTTTTGGGTTGTTATAGGCTTTCATGACAATATATTTTAATATGAAAATAGTATTTTCCTTTGCAACACCTAAGCCCCCTCCACAATGAGAATGAATTCCATTTTTCCTCTTTTCCATTTCTTTACATACAGCCAAATGTAAGCTTTTTTGAGCACCAGTTCTTTGTTCTGAATCACATAAAACTAAGCTTCTCCTGTTGAAGCCAGCTCTGTCTGGACTCTATGTTGGCTCATCACGATGACAAAACTTGACCTCCAGCACAGTTAGTAAACCTCATTTTTAGCCTCTGCGCTGGTCAGGAGCCAACAGCTGCTGAGCAAAGGTCAAGTCTGGAGTGCAGTTGAGATGGACACAAAGCCAACTTTGACTCACTGTCTAATGAGGGGGAGCAGCCCTTGCCACTGCTCCAGGGTCTGCTCACTTCCATGGCTCAACACCTTGTTTGTGCCAGGAGCTGGGAACCAAAAATGGGCCACCAGACAATTAGAAATTTATCTGTGGTTTAGTAGGAATGACACAAACACATTAACACAACCAAGAGTCTTTGGGGCATTTATCTCTTTGCAGACCAATCCAACACAACAAGCTTAGAGTTTGAGCTTTTTATCCTCTCAATTAGGCTTTATTCTCCCACAAGATCTATGTCACAACCTCTTCTAAAGAAGTAATGAATGTTGCTAATCTGAAAATAATGTTTTTACAGTACAGAAAAATCAGAAGTAATTTCTGTTCAGAGTAGAAAAAATAATTTTTCTGCAAGATGGATGTTTAGAGAGCCTTAGAGTAAACACCAGTACCATCTGCCTGACATGTCACACTACCCAGATGGAAAATTACTACTTATTACTGGCTATGAGCAGAGCTGTGTAAAAATACAGTAAAATATCAAATTAAACAATGTTGGAAAAATCCATTTTTACTACCAGAAAGTATTTCATCATTTCCAAGAGCCTGAACAACAACAGCAACAAAAAGAACTATAAGTAAGTTAGCAAAATTGCCATTATAACAGAATGTGTCTACATTCATAAGTTAGCAATTGTGTGAAGAACATTTTCTTTCAACTAAGACATTTTAAAATATGCCAAGTTCAAGTATTGCTGAAGAAAGATGCAGCTTGTATTTTCAATCTTGGCAAGTGATTGCTGGCCCTGATTGTTGCCTCTCATTTTTCTAACAAATGTGGAAATATTGCATAAGAACACTATGTAGATAGGAAAGTCTATTATTTTTCAGAAGGTAAGATTTTGTGATTAGCAAAGATGTAGATTGAAAAGACTGTCCAGAGAGATGTCTGTGTCACTTACCAGGATGTTTGGAAGAGGGTTCCTCTGTCTACTTTTTTTCTATGTCCAATTAAACCTCTGTGCTGTATTGCATAGCAAAGTTTGAAATAAAACATTTAGAAGAGTTTAAAAACTGCATTCCAAGGTCCATAGAGGAAGAATAAATATTTTGCTACTGACCCAGTTGACACAGAAAACATCTACAGAGGATGCTGGGCTATTTTTCTAGCCATTCCCAAAAGTAACACTCAGAGAAACAAGAATTTCTAGGAAAGACAGTCCAGATTCTTATTCAGTTCTTAGGAATAAAAGAGAACCCTGTCACAGCGTCAGTGAATGAAGAGAAACTCTTGTAATGTTGAGAACAAAAGTCCCCAGGTGTTCCTTGGCTTCCAGACACATTTGTATTTACAACAGCGTCTCGTTTCCAGGGAATGTGTTTTGTGTAAACACAGCATCTCTTGTACAGCATGGCTCTAGCGTCAGCTGAGGACAACATCTCCTCCCCTCCCTGTTCCTGAGCCCTGCAGCCCAGAGAGCACTGCAGCCCCTGCTCACCGTTCCACTCCCTCCTGAACTTCAGCAGTCTTTCTAAACCCCTTTGTGGCATCCCTGCAGCAATCCCACTTATTACCTGCCCCCTCTGCCACTTCATCTACATCTCACTTCTGAAGCTGGGGACATCTACTACAGCCTGAACTGTGAATCTGTGAATTTTTGTTATAATGATTAGTTTTATTTTTAATAAAGTCACCCTAAGTAATTCTTTCTCTACACTAAAAGACAGCAGTGCTTGAAGAGGCTACAAGGCACTCTTCTATGCATTGGCAAGTCTTCATTTCCAGAGGGGGAAATACTGAGAGACAACTTCAGACTGTTTATCTATATGTACTGTCCATTTCAATATCTGTGTTCACCAGCAAGATAACTTAAATTTTTCAGAAAGTCCCACTGAAATTTCAAAAGAGAATTCACATTGGTTCTTCTGTTAGTCAAATAAGGAGTGGTATATAAAGCTAAAGCTAAATGATTAGAAGGCTTTTGTTGATAAACAATGGTTAGATTGTAAAAGACAGATCTATTTGAATATATCAGAAAATTTAAGTGAGATCCATGCTGAAAGCTTACTAGTAGGGCATAATGAATGCTAATTGTCTCTACCGACTTCTACTGCAGACTTGCTGAGTTTAAAAGCATAACATCTGTAATAATGAGTTACACATTTCCTAGCTGCCCACAAGGCAAACTCATAATCATGTCTGAAGAGTCATGCCACATTCTCTCCTTATTTTGTTCTTTCTGACACAGATTCTGGAGGGTGAATTTCAGTTACATCTATGTATTCCTGTTGCCATCATTGTCCAGCCTCATGTGGTTGCCTCTTGCTCTACTCAATGATTGGTAAAAGAGATGGTAACTTTCAGTGTGCTGCACTGATTTTTTCTAAGAGCTTGAACAGTATTTTGGTATTTATCTATGGGTAATTCCAGTGTTCACAGTCTTAGTACCACTTTTTTCGCTGCTTCTGTAATGTGTATTAATATAGATAATAAGTTATAATAGATATATATATATATATATAATAATAGATAAGTTGCTTTAGTTAGAAAGCTGGCAGCAACTGACAGTAGCTGAAACAAGAGCTAAAATTCTTTCTCCTTTGGTCGGCTTTACAGAATTTGTTTCCTAGGAAAAACAAAACAAAACAAAAGCTCCAACCTGAAATAAGAAGTCTTGCAATTAAATTTTTTTTTTTGAAAGGAACAGACAGGCTTTGCTTAAACAAGCTGAATGCTTTTGTAGTGGGATCTTCCTGAAATGCTTTCCACTGTCTCCTAACTAGTGATCTAGAGTAATTCAAACTACCGCTTACTGTCCAAGTTACTGACCTCACAGAAAGAAACCTTTGGCTCTTAAGAACAAAGAAGCATGGAGGAAAAATATTTGCCTTTCACAAAATCTTCCAGAACCAGATCTTTCAGGACACGAAGTTTGACTCAACTGTCTGCACCTGCAAGGGTGCATCTAGAAGAGCAGTTCTGTGTTCTTACTGTAATTGCAGTATCACTGTCAGTCATTCTTACAGAGCAGAGTAAGTGTGCCCAATCCACTTCTAACAATTGCTTCTATCTTCTTTTGTACTTTATAGAAAAGACTTTCTCAAATTATTTTGCACTTATCATTCCACTTCGTGCTTTCTCTAGTCTTTCTCTCTTCCTTTCAGACATGAAAACAGTGTTTTAGTGTCATTAGGAAATCTGCTATTCTTTCTTAGATGTGGCTTATAATTTGATTTTGAATTTAGTATGGAAAAGGTCTGCTTACAAAATACTCTGCCACAGACTCTTGTATCCCGAGGAACAAGTAACAAGTAAAGGAAGGAGAAGAAGGAAATAATTGTACTTGTTTTTAAATCCTTTTAGTTCTTGTTTTCATAGTCTAACAGCATGGGAAATACGCAGAGTAGGGTTTGATGTGAGAGAGGGATATCATCAGGGTAGCTTGTACTTGAGAGAAGAGGTTAATTTTCAAGAAAAGAAAAAATCCGTTCTTCATGTAGCATAAGCATTTCATCGCATGAGCCAGGCTTTGTTTCAAAGTCAAAGTAATCTAAGAAGTCCAAGCATATACCCTAACGTCTGAATTTTGCCTACTCTGTCAACTTACAAATAAGTTTCCCAAACTTTCTCAAAAGAGTTTCAAATATTTTGGCTACCTGGATTTGCTTTTGAATTCATACTGAAATACAAAATCTTTCACATAATTCTTACAGGGTGTCCTGAAATGCATTTGCATTTTCTAGCATGCGAACATGTCACAGTAAATGCTGTGACTGCAGATGATCTAGCTATAGAATATGGAGAATGCTTAGTGGGCTGGCAGAAAGGTTAGCATCGTCTGTGGCTTTCCTTAAATGGCTTTGAGATACCAGTCACAAAATACATAGAAAATATTTGTTCTGCATTTTGACAGATAATAAAAGAACTTAGTACCTGGTTATTTCTACAGCAGATGCTACATATATAAACAATACTGTAGAGTCATAGAATCATACAATGGTTTGGGTTGAAATAGACTTTTAAGATCATCTAGTTCCAACCCCTTCCTGCTATGGGCAGGAACATGTGGGATGGGACGCAAGTGACCAGGAGAGGCAAGAATATACGAGGCAACAAGTTGACAGTGCTCATCACCAGGGCTTTAAACTGGATTTGAAGGGATAGATAAGCAGAGAGGTGGTCAGCAGAGAGAGGGAGGTAACTTACTCCTCTACTCTGCCCTTGTGAGGCCTCATCTGCACTACTGAGTCCAAGCCTGGAGCTCCCAGTACAGGAGGGATGTGAAGGTTTTGGAGCAGATCCAGAGGAGATCATGAAGATTATCAGAATGCTGGAGCACCGCTCCTCTGAAGGAAGTTTGACGAAGCTGGATTTGATTCACTCGAAGAAGAGAATGCTCCAGGGAGACCTCACTGCAGCCTTCCAGCACTTGAAGAGAGCATAAAAGCAGAAGGACTGACTTTTTACAGTCTAGTGGTAGGACAAGGGGGAAAGGCTTTAAACTAAAGGAGATGAGATTTAGGTTAGATGTTAAGGAAGAAATATTTTACTCAGAGAGTGGTAAGGTGCTGGAGCCGGTTGCTCAGAGAAGTTGTGGGTGCCCTATCCTTGGAGATGTTCAAGGCCAGGTTGGATGGGGCCCTGGGCAGCCCACAGCAGTAGGGTTGAAACTAGATGATCTTTAAGGTCCACTCCAACTTAAGCTATTCTATGGTTCTATGATTCAGTACCAGAGAAGTGGAAAAATATTAGGCCCTTTTTATGGTAAGTCTCACCTTTTTTTTTTTTTTTTTTTTTCTAAAATATGCAAATTTAATGATCATGAAAGCTTAATATTTTTAAATTTTATTATTTCATTTCTACATTGTATTAGAATAAATGTTAAAGAATGTATGACTTCATGGAACTTTAGTAGATTAGAATTACTGTTCACTGAATGGGTAGAAAATACATTTCCTTCCACATGGTGCTTTTGAGAAAATAACTAATGACTAACTTGTTTATTGTTTAAAATATGTTTTCAGCTTTCTGTTGTCCTATGACTACAGGTAGAAATGTCTCCAGTCCCCAAAAATGTAGTAATGAGGTTATAGCATATATTGGAAAAAATGGATGCACTTCATGTCCGTCAAAGCTGTGACACACTGAGTTCCAGCGAGACTCTAGGAGAAATATTTAATTGGCTCAGCTAATGGAGAACTCGGATTTTCTGAACTGATATAACTTCAAAAATATTTTTGATTACTTGTTTCTACAAACCAGAAGTTTTCTTATATTTTTTCTCTCTTACTTATACTGAGATAGTTGTGCAAGTACAAGTATATTCAGATATACAATTTTGAAAATTAGTACTAGAAATACCACATCTGATTTTCTCCCATTTTACTGAGAGACAGAGTATGGGATAAAATTACTTTTCACATCACTAGAGGAAAGGTTTAGATCTGAAATAAGTGCAATTTTTTACTAAAGTTAATTCCAGGCATCTGATGCTAAATCAAGATACTAACAAAGTATTCATGGGAAAAGAAACATTTTAAAGAGTCGATTAAATAAATAAAATTTTGATTGAAGATTTGACTTATTTACTTCTCATTTTGTAGAAAGTAAGATAATGTAATCTGAATTATTAATAAAATTAAGAAGATTAGAAACAAACAATATTCAGATTTATTCAGAATAAATAAATAAGGTCAGAAATACATAAACTTGTTGCAAGTTATCATACAGAAAAGAGTGCTCTCAACTAAGGTGTTGCTAAAGGCAAATTATAACACTTTAAAATACAAACAATGCAAGAGGTTAATCCCTGTGTTCTGCTATCAGAGGATCCATAAATCATTTTTTTTTTATGACCAAAGGGATTTCTGGGTTTTAAGATAGTGGAACGAACAGGTCCAGAAATGTGTATAAGCCCTGATGGGACAGGAAGGCTTTTGCAGAACTGAACTTTGTAATCTGTTATTGAATTAACATCACACAGAGTTTAAAACAAAATGGCTGGCTTCCAGAAAAAAAAACTAAACAATGTACATGTAACTGTTAATACCTCACCTGGAAAAAGTCTGTCATGGTCAAGTTTGCCACTACTAAATCAGACACTACATCAGGCTGCCCAGAGCCCCATCCAACACGACTTTGAACATCTTTAGGATTGGGGCCTGGAGTCTTAAATTCCATTCCCCATCACTGTCATCAACACAGTAATCCACAGTCAATCTCTCTCTTAATACGCTCATCTAAAAGGGTAACATTTAAGACAATTCTTAGTAAAATTTATTTAAAATGTTCCTGTTATTAATCTAGGAATAAAATGGGGATAAGTGAAGGACATCCAAGGAATTTGTTTTCATTTAAAGAATTTGTACAAATCTTTTTTTTCAGTTTCCCAAGGAAATGAGTCTTATTTAATATTTTATGTATGTGTGTGTTTGTGTGAAACCCCTTATCAGCTTTTAGAGCCTCTGTCCAAGCTTAATAATATTAAATGGATGAGTAGATTTTTTTTTTTTCCTTTTTTTTTTTCCTATAAAAGCAAATTATTGTAAAAGCAGATAAACTGTATTAGGGAGAAAGGTTATAGTGTAAAACCACTACATTTCATAGACAGAATCCCATCCAGGATCTCACACTCCATATTTAAATCAGTAGGATGTAACTTGGTTGTTTCTGCTGTTCACAACCTATCACATTTATGGTATTTTTCTATATAATAATCATTTTAGGAAGGGAACCTTTGACACTTGTGTTCATTAACAATCCACAGGTTCCTTCGTATCCTTAGCTTTGCTTGTGAAAAGCTAAAGGGGCTCATTATAGCACTTCCCACCTCCTGCTCTAGAATTCTGGATGCCTTTTTCCCATTCTTTTCTTGTCAAAATCACACATTCTCCAAACAACACAAATTAAATAACAACTAAAAAAAAAAAAAAAAAATCCCCAATATTTTAAGCAAAATCTGAGGAAAGACATTAGCAAAGGGCAGGACTATTGTCTATTCTGCAAAGGAGGAGCAGTTTAAACTTCTTAAATATGCTTTTATGGTCTGTGGTTCATAACATCCAATCTTTTGTTATTTTACATAAATGAAATGCAGAGACTTGTTTGACTATGTCATCTTGTTCTGTCCTTTTATGAAATGATAGGATTATATTTCCTTTAAGCTTCCCAATTTCTTTTAGATTTCACATAGATCTTCCACTTTTTAATGTGTTTTCCCTTTCTTTCCTGCAAATGTCTAGATATCCAGTTTAAATGTTCTATAAGCATTTTCCATTGCTGCTTTGACGGTAAGAGGCTGAACTCAGCACACAGCCAAAACTCTTCTGACGTCTCTTATTCTGGTGACTGCTACTGATGCTGTCAGAAGCAAGTTTTTCAGGAGTAAAGAAACAGTCTAGAGATTAGGATAATAATGCAGTTATCTACTCTTTGGTGTTCCACCATTTTAGTACATGACCTAGGGCACACCTACATAAGGACTTAGTTTTACAAGGTAAGATTCACCTAACATTTATAAACCAAACCATTCATTTCATCAGGCTTCATAATCCAGTAGGTGCCTGTTTGCTCCATATAATTTCCCACAGTGCTTGAAATGTTGCATTTGAAAAATTTTCACGGAAATAAAAACTCCATAACAGAAAATCTATCAAAGAAAAAGAAGTGCTAAACCAATAAAGTTCTTGGAAGAGTAAAGTTTTTAAATCAATGTTCTTTAAAAACTCTTTTGAAGATTTTACTATATCTGACATTTTGGCACTTTTAGAACAATAAATATTCTGATCACTTAAAAAACATCTTTATTCCTTCGGCAGCAATACACACCTCCAGCATCAAGTAATTTTCCAACAAAGATTTCCAATGAGAGCATCATAATAGTGCTATTTATCTTGAACAAGGCATATATTTAAATAATAGTCTGTGTAGTTAGCAAATAATTACACACCAGGTCTCAGAAACATAGAAACTAGAAACCACAGGAGGTACAGCCAATAGGAGCAAAAAATAAAAATGAAAATTTCAACAAATTAACTAAAGTAAATCCTGTCCCATAGTCCACTATGAACTCCTTTTAGAGACTGTTGTTAAGGTTTCTTCTTTGAAAGCTTTATTTATCTGTCTGATCTAAATGGGAACATGCGCTGTGTACTTTTCCAATGAAAAATTAGAAAAAAAAAAAAAGAGAATTGGATTTAAGGGGTGCCTTTGAATCACAGTTCAGACTAATTCCAGATTTAGTTATTTGCTTTACCTTGTCTATAGAAAATGACCTAACAGGATTTGTAACCTTTTTTATGAAAGGCCAAATACATCAGGTCTGCAACAATGTTATAAATTAATTTCCGGTGATTTTCAGGAATAAATGGTTTTGGTTCAGATAATTCAAAGTTACTATCAATTCCTGCTTCTCCTGGAGACTCCGTTAAGTGAACCAAAATATTAAAGTTGTTCTTAAGACATCAGAGTTACTATACGAAAAAACGCTCTAATCATAACTGAATGACTTAGAATTCAGAGCTTAGATACCAGTAAGATGGTCTATCATTTAAATCCAAGCATAGAATATATTGAAATGTTGACATAATGCATTAATCTACAGCAGAGCTAGATGGTTTGGAACAAAAGATCTTCTGGAGAATAGCTGCCACTGGAAGGAATTGTGTATGAAGAACTGTCCAATTCATTTTGTCTGGATATTCTCCACGTTTTGTGAGAGGACAAAAATAAATAAATAAAATAAGGAGAAAACTTTAGGCAGCTTCAGAAGAATCCTAGGTATCATGCAGAGAAAATGCTCTTTTAGCCACATAATCTGAAGGGTGCAATTGGTATCTGTACAGTACCTGTGTTACAATTAGTATTTTTGTTCATTACATTGAAGAACAATTAATATTAAAGTTGATAATTATATCCGTATACATTAATTCTTGCTCATACTTACACTGAAGCATACCATAGTTCACACCCCAAGTCTCCTCCAACTAAATATGACTTATGTAGCATGAACTTTTGCTTCAAAGTGGGTTGGTTTTTTTTTTAATTCTGAGTTAATTTTCTTACAAAAAAAAAAAATTCCTTTCATCCACCCTCTCCTACCTTCCTCCTCCTGGGGAGTACAGGAGAACGGACAATGGGGACTGTGATCGGTCCATAACACTTCATCTCCACTTCTCCCTCATGGTCACTGCCTCTGCTTCAGTGTAGGGTCCATCTCACAGGATACTGTTCTTCCTGAACTGATTCTAGGCTTTCTACATCTCCAAGCACTATTCCTACACAGCTTTGTATCAGGGGACTGTTCCTACACAGCTTTGTACCATGGGACTCACCCTACAGGAGTGCACTGCTCCAGCATAGAACCCCGTGGGTCCTATTGTAACTTATCTTGGTTAAATAAATAATTAACTAAAATAAGTCTTTCCGAACCATAACTTGGGACCTTGATGGCCATCAAATAAATGGTTAGAGCTTTTTAGTGCAGCCAGATATTCATTATGCTGTTCCAACGCATAGAGCTGTTTTGCTCATGTTAAAACCTGTCTAACAGACAGTTGGTCCTGCACATTCCAGGCTCCTGCACATGGATCTTTAATTTATTTTTATGTCTGAAATAATTTATTATGTCTTACACTGAAATGCTTGATCAACAGAGCTTTTAGTCAGCTAAGCCTTTATATGTATGTATATAAATAATTTCTGTACAGAACTACAGTTATTTTGAAGTGACTGTTAAGATGGAGCTTGCTTTTCTTTGTTATTTTGCTTCAGAAAAATGTATTAAGTACTCAATACGGCCTAGACTTCCAGTCATACTTTTGGGTGATTATAAATTATGTACTTCCATACTGCATAGGCTAGGATTAAGGAGAAGAGCCTCCCACTTGTACGTTGAAACTTCTTTCTATCTGTCATGAGCCTGTAGGACCACACATCTCATGCAGAATCAAGTGTGGAAGAAAGGTATCCTTTCAGTCCCTACCAGATGGTTCTGCTTAAGACAAGCTGACTCAGGACTGGGGCTATTTTAAAAGGAGTTGTAAGAATATATTTTTTTCACTTTCTTAGCTCAGAATGCATTTTGACAAAAACGTGGAAGAGAGGAAATTCTGTTTCCTGAAGTGTGCTGGTAACCACTGTTTTGGTATCCCTAAAAGACAAGTTCATTCCTCTCCTTGTCAATGACTTCCATTTCTTTTTTTACACATTGATATTTGCATAATTGACCAAGAATATCCTACAAATAAGAATGATTATATCCTGTGCCAGAGTCAATTACTTATGCTTAGCACAGGTTCAATCCTGGTAGCTGCATGATAACCGTGTGTAGTGGAGCCACATTACCATACTTAACACTCACGAAAGAAGTAGACATCATTTTGTAAAGATACAGAATGGAGATTAAGTGGAGATTAAAGAAGGTTTATACTTTTTAAAAAGAACAAGATGAAGCATATTTCATTGGCTAATGTTTTACATTCCAGTTCTGCCCTCTTCACTACTCATTTAATTGCAGGCAAGTCAAATTACCACTGTTGCACTTCCTACTTTTTGTGTTTTTTTTTTTTTTTTTAATTATCATATTTGTGGGCCTGACATTGTACTTCACAATGAATACACTTAAAACTTAATATTTGTCAGAGATTCTTATATGTTTCTATAATGAAAATTAATATTAATGAATGACTGAAGTGATAGCTGACAAATACTCCTTAAATTGTTTTTATTATCATTCTTTATTTTAACATCTGGCTTGATAAAGTGCAAGATACACATTCTGGCTCACCCTCAAGCTCATTTTTCCACATTCTTACTCTTGCAATGTGGAACACATCTTGCAGAAATCCCGTGATGTGAATCTCTTCTGTGTCTACAAAATCCTTCACTTGCAGGCAGATATTACAAGCATGCCTGCAGTCAAATTTACACATTGGTTAAGTTTTCAGTTTATTAGAATGCAACACAAATAATTCTGGCCTTAGGAACAATGTTAAGAAAATCATTGATGAAACTTTCTTTTTCAGCTTCTCCCCATTTATATTTGTTTATCTGCAATCTTTTACTCATAAATTGTAGATTACAATCCCATCTTCTCATTATGTATATATGTCATAACAAGCACCTTACTCAAATTTCACCCTCAAAAAAGAAATTCATTTTATGATGACATAAAAAACTGAAAAGTGATGAAAACAATGCTCTAGCTCTAAGAGTAATCCTATAATATAGAAACAAAACATATATAAAGCAGATTACAGAAATAAAATAGCTACAAAGAAAGCCATGATCATGTGGCTTTGATCGTATCAGATGATGTGTGCTTACCATTCTAATGATATAGCATCTAGATAGTCCTCATTTTCCTCACTTCATGAATTCCAGTCTGCCTTATCAGATATTTTACTTCTTATGACAGAATCAAGTAATTCCTATTCTTATTATCAGATAAATTTATTTGACCTTCAATTATTTCTTAGGCTTTTTCTAGAAAAAAAACAATAACATTCCTTACGATTGAATTTTTTTACTTAGGCTTCAATTAATTGGCCAACTTGCAATCAGTATGACTTCAGATGCCCATGCCTGGTTTAAATTAATTTACCTTGGAGATTATGTCAATTATGCAAACTTAAATTATTTTTTGAGCTAGTACAGTGTTACTCATTTATCTATTCTTCAGCTAGTTTAAAACTTCTCGAAGATATAAAATGCAGTCCTTATCTCAACATGTATCAGTCTCCTTGTCAGAATGTAGATAGAATGAAAACAAGCTCAATGATGGCATTTTTCTTTTAGATATTCCCTTAAATTCATTCTTCATGATGACCCAGGATGAAAATCCAAAGAAATTTCTTGTTAGTCATCACCTTATAAAGATGTTCTAAGTATAAAATAAAATAAAATAAAATAAAAAAGAAATTTTCTTCAAGTAATGTTAGAATTTTAGTCATTTGACTGTGTATTTAATTTATACTTAATTTATTATGCATTACAGTACACAATATTATAGAATTCTGCAGATTCCACATTTTACTCTATGCAGAAATTGTGCTTGAGAGAGTTATTAATGTGTTTAAGCTATTCTTTTAATATATAAACTCTATTTCTAAAACATTTAACGTCAAGCCTTGTTCCTTGAATCTAAAAGGCAGTGAATGAGTGTAGAGTCACAGGGAATCAGAAGTACATTTAAGCCACAGTTAGAATTTCTAGAAGAGAAATATACTGACAAAATACTGAAATACTGAGAAATAGTGACAAAACTTGTATGTAGAAAATGGCATAATATATTTCGTGGAATGCATCCAAGCTGAAATTTTCAAAAGTGACTATGTTGTTGGAGATGCTGGGAGAAAGCATGAATGGATAATAATTTTTAACATGGCTTCTGTATTTTTATAGAAAAAGTGGTTTCCAAGATAAAATGAACATATAGTCAACAAAAACCTTTTGCAAGCTTTGGCTTGATAACTTAAAGCTATAGTCTAACTGGTGGGTTTGAACTTTTGGATTAATTTACCTCTTTTTTTTTTCATATCTGAAAACCACCACTGCAGACCCATTCTAGAAGATGAATGAATTTAAAAATTATAGTATAAGTAAATAAGAAGTTGATGAAAGTTGTCTTATATGAAGATCAAAAGGGAATGCATACAAGAACTGTGAAACAGTATATTTATTGCAATTGATGGGCTGGTATAGGTGCATTCTTGCCATGGTGAGAAATGCTACTCCTTCCACTCATGTTGTTCTTGCTTTCTTGCTCTCTGTTTTACGACTTTGGTTACATGTTCTTGACCTGGTCTTCATCTGGCTGCATAGTGAGAGAATCCAATTGACTTATCTGCCAGAAAAGTAATTCCGGGCCTAGAGTAGTGGCTTTTATACACAGATGTATATACCGTACAATTTTCTGGCAGATATTGTTCCAACACATGAGGAACACTAAAATTAATCAAGCTGAAGAATATTTGAGAGTTCACCCAGAATCTTGTTACTCCGTTACTTTCCGCTGAAAACTATTTAAGATAGTTAAGATTTTGCAATTGCTTCCTTTATTTTTTCCAGTCTTAACCAGATTATTCCTAAAATTTTCAGGGAGGTGACAAAGATATATATATATTTAATACATGCTTAATTTAGGAGATCGCTAACTGCTAATTTCTTATTTCAGTGTTACTGTCATTTGCAGAAGTTCTGGTGGGCCTGACATCTTTTTTTTTTTCTTTTTTTTTTCCAGTTAAATTATTTTTAGAAAAAAATATAAATGACTCCACATTATGTTTAGACAATCAACGAGAGGTGTAACAATATACTATTACAAGTACTTGAGTACTACTACTGATATATATATATATATATAATTATAATTATTTTAATTAAGGTAGCAGGTGTTCATAAGAGAGCTTACCAAAGAAAAAGCATGCATTAATTCTTCTCCAAGCAGTTAAAATGTAGGATTTGCTGTAAGGTCTGTCTTCCAGTTTAATATCCTGCATATACAACATAATCAGATCACTGGCAAGATTAACATGGGAAAGATAAATTTCTCAAGCCAACCCTCACACACAAAGTATGATTGCATTCCATATAACACATACCAAGTTCAGGACAGCTAAGAAAGCCAATGTTTGTGTTCCAACTGTACGAGAAAGTTGTTTTTGGATGTGGTAGCTAAGTTTGTGAAATCCCTCATTATTTAACTAGATTAAGCACCAAGCAAAACAACATTTACTGTCTGAGTGAAATAGCAAGTTCCAGAAAACTCATGAAGGATTTCAGCTTCAGTAAGCTCAGGGGCCTTGGCATGCATAAAGATACGCTACATAAATTTGATTTATATAAGCTTTTTGGTAAGCGATTTCAAACTGAAAAAAAACTAGACTCACAGCATTTTCTACAAATGCATTCCTGGTCCTTAGAGGAAAGGCTTCCTGACAATTTTATCACTGTTCTTCCCACCGGTTGCAGAAGGCAAAGCTTTCTTAAAAAGTGATTGTTTTCAAAGCATGAACATAAGAACCTGGAATAACCAGTAACTTCTTTTACCACATGAATCTATAAAATAACTCAAAGTCCACAAACATAGTGAAAAATGACTGGCTCTTCTGTTTCTTAGATAAATTATAATGTAGCTCTAATAAAAGAAATATACAAGTTGCTAGAAGAGGAAGGCAGGTAGTTTATTTAGAATTTCTATTTGTCCCATAAGGTGTTTTTTGTTTTGTTTTGTTTTTTTGTTTGTTTGTTTGTTTTTTTTGTGTGTGTATGTGTGTGTGGGGCTTTGTGCTTCTGTCTGCTTGAGAGAATATTTTTTAATATTTTTATGTCATTGTGTATGAATATGTGTGTACATAAACTTCCCTCTCACTCCTCCCAAAAACAAGTAGGAAAAGTCAAGCAGGCTTTATTGCTTCAGGTTGTAAAATCACGCAGATTATAACATTTGGACTCTTAGATTTAGACTTAGATTTAATATAAGGACATTATTTTTACAAAATATTAATCCATCAGTATAGATCTGAATAAAAAGTATTAAGCAGAGTTTGAGACTTAGAGGCTGTGGTTAAAATTTATCTTTCAACCACTCATACCATTGATCTTTCTAATATCTTTATTTCATTTCATGGTTCTTCAGACATGAAAAAGTGCCTAAGTAGCTTCAGAGTAACTGAAACAAAGAACATTTCCACTCCAAGTGTTTTATCTTTGCTAAATCTTTAAAATAAATATCATCAAATCCCGGAGCAAATGAAAATCCTATTTATTTTTTATTTTCCTTTTAAGGCCACCTATTTCATTTTTTCCTTCAAAAGTTCTGATAATAGAGAAATGATGTTGCTGGGCAACATTTAACTTATCCCTGCACGCAATCTGTTTCATTGAAAAGTTCGATAATAATTATGTTTTGCAACAGTGTTCTGATTAGCTGTACCCTACAACATTTGTAATAGTTTTGGATGAAAGAGGAATAGAATTTTCTTTAATTAAATGTTGTGGTTTATAAGAAATTGGACAGAAATTGTTTATGATATTTTTATTCATTTTGAACTTCTTGACTATAATGGGAATATCTAAAGAGCAGGGCTGGGGGGTAATGGGACTCCTTGTGTGCTGGAACAGAGCCAGAGGCCATAATATTTGGTTGCATGTAACTCCAAGTTGCAATTCATATCAATTGCTCATTTCAAGGGAAGTATTTGGTTAATTTATCTCTGCCTACAATTGCAATAAACACTTATGTCTCTGTCTTTAAAATGGAAAGTCTATCCATGACTCAACTGATAAATATGTTTTATAAAGGTTTTTTGTTTGTTCATTTGTTTGTTTTTCCTGAAAAAAAAAAAGGAATACTAAAAGCCGGCAAAGTAAATGCCTAACTGAAATATCCTTGTCACTCTGTCCTTCAAATCAGGCCTTTCTGATGGTGATTTCTCTCTCAATTAAACTGATAATGGATAATCTGAAGTTCTACAGTAAATCACTGCGAAATCTAGATATACTAAAGTAAAGATAAATATACAAATCTTCCATGTCCATGTAGAAACTTTGTTCAGGTAATAACAACTTTTATTTTTTCCAAAGCGCAATGCCATGTAAATTGCATAACCTGTACACAAAGATCTATACCCAGCATTCCATGGAGCAAATATTTCCTAGTTTGTATATCAGTTGAGGCACTGATAAAAATAAGAGAAAAAAATAAGCCGATCAAATACCTTGAAATACTTATAGTCTGACATTTTAATTAATAGAATGAACATTGTTATTAAAACAGTGGATTAACTAAAATTTAGGAGGGCAAGCTGAAAAACAGTCTACAATAATAGTAAAACACTTATAAAGTCAGACAGCATGTGGTGGCAAGATTAAATACTTTCTTTAAAAAGTGTCTTTCCATGGTAGAATACAATAGGATAAGATGATAGGATGGGATGGGATAGGATGG
>NW_024884253.1:24393736-24468746 GCF_019232065.1 Centrocercus urophasianus
AAAAAAAAAAAAAAAAAAAAAAAAAAAAAAAAAAAAAAGTTAAACAGAACTGGCCCAATAATATATTAACAAGAATTTGAGACACACTCAGTGTGTATCTAAATTATTTAGAAGAGGATAAAACTACTATGACTTTTACTTCCATGTCTCCAGAGTAATTTTGACCAGAAAATAAAATAGAATAAAATAATCTAACCTGGAGAGATATAAATGGAAACTACATGTAACTGGCAAGTTCACATTTTTGTAATTTCTAATATATTTAATGATGGCATTTTGGAAGACACAATAAAAAAATGAGCCAAAGCATTTCTACCACAGATTATGGATTACATGGAAAAGCAAAATATTGGGGAATGCCAAGATTACTGAAAAGTCA
Organism: Centrocercus urophasianus; assembly: GCF_019232065.1. Lineage (NCBI taxonomy): Eukaryota > Metazoa > Chordata > Aves > Galliformes > Phasianidae > Centrocercus > Centrocercus urophasianus. The sequence goes on from NW_024884253.1 coordinate 24,394,116, forward strand.
TTTTCACTTTCAGAAAAAGGAGCAGGATGTTGAAGTTAATTTTTGAGAAGGCATATAGGTGAGTATGAAAATACATTCATGAACACCTTAGGTTGAATTTAAAATCCTCAGACCAGAAAAGCTATTCAAAAACTCCCTGTTACCTCACATCTAACCTTTAAAAGCCCTAGTTTGCTGTTGTTTCCTGGCAAAAATTCCTTCAAATGCCTACAACTGTATTTATATACATACTCATGAGTGTTGCAATTGTGTTGGCATATTACTTCTGTCTTCACCTGAGACTCCTTTTCGTACAGAAGCTTGGCAGTTCTTTGCCTCTATTAAACATCCTCTTGAGGCTCAAACTAAAATGGCAGTGCCCACTTCCAAGTATGAAGTCCATGCTACCTACCTAGGAGCTGGAATACTACCCTCCTTCACTGAGTCAGAAGAAAATTCTTTGAAATTTCACATTTAAGATTACTTGTAAGTACCAGATTGAGAGCTTTTCTAAGTGCTGAAAAACAAGAGTAACTCCTCCCGACTCTGAAAAAAAAGAAATACTTCTGCACACCTTAGGAGGCAAAGTGCATGAGCAGAATACAGTGAAGGAAATATCTTTCCTCAATGGTGAGGCTACAGTTTGATTTGTCTTCCTTTGATATTTAAGTGTCTGAAAGCCCTTTAGATCCCAAATACCATTTGAACAGATTTCCGTCTTTGTCTAAGTGTTCAGGTGTCTACATTCAACATTCAGATATCTTAGTACTTAACCAGAAAGAACTTAATTATATAAGTAGGTTCAGAAGTGTCTTTTCTGGAGTAGCAGGTACTGATCTCTATTTACACCTGTTCTGCATTTCACATTTAGACTGACAGTCATCCTAAAGACACCAAAAGTTTATAATTACTGAAATCCATAGTTAATATGGAAGGCAAAATGTTGATATCAGAGCAGTCTCCACAATTAGCTGTGAAGAGGAAGACGTGTTTGGTGCCTTATGCCTTAGCTGCTGCAAATTTCATTTTATACATTCTGTGACTCAGGAGAGTATATATTTGGCTGGGAAGATTAAGCTGATTCTCTGTTCAGATGGGAGATCAAATATGTCATAGGGACAGAAAGATTGGAAGCAAAAGAGAAATAGAAAGAAAGAGAGTCATTTATTTATCTCCCACACTATGTTCACTTAAATTTCTTTTGTTGCTCTTCAATCTCCATACCTCTTGTGTTCCTGATATTTAGTAGCTTTTTTTGCAGTACTGAAGCATTTTCCCATTCCCTTCTATCACTTAATTTCCAGCTGAGGCTACCAAGAAAATAAGACTCTTGAGGAGAAGTAGAAAAGGAATTTAAGTTTTCAAATAGAAAAAGGAGTCTCTGTATTGTGGTACCAGCTCCCTCTAAGTGTCTGTAACTGTCTGATATTCCTATTTAAATACAGCCCAGTGAGAAGCATTGGAGAACTTTCGCCACTTAATCAAATGCTGTAACGCCTAACATATGCAGATGCACATAGACAAACCTACTCTTGTTCTGCTTGAACTCTGAGCTGGTTGTAACTAGAAGCTGCTCAGCCACATTGGTCTGGTACTTTGCCAAAGCTAATATGCCACAGGCTTGCCAGGTCAAGCATCGTGCTACAGCAAATCTATCTGGTTCATGGGTCAGAAAAGCTTCATGTAGCTAATCTCAGAGCTAACACAAAGGAACACGAACATATTTCCTCATGTGCAAGAAGATACGATCAGAAACATAGCTTCTTGCTCAACCCTTCCATTCTGTCTGGTCTCAGTTATTTTCTGCTGCAGGACAAAAAATGGCCAAATTCCAAAAGATGGTGAAGACTATTAGGTAACAGAGGGACATGTTATACTGAAATATCCATGCATCTGCGAAGGACCTGGAATTTACTTAGTTCTCCCACTACCTGGTGTGGTACAATTGTTACCTTTTATGCTAAAGACTGGCATCTTTAGTCAAACATAACTGCCTGAGTCAGAATTGTCAATCAGTTCTGGAAATTAAGTGCATTCAGATTTATCTTGCATCTTTGAGCTTGACTATAACTTTTTTTTTTCTGGACTTTGATTTCTTGATGCTGTTTCAAAACAATAAGTGACAATCTAAATCATTTCTGATTTGGGCTGGAGACCTAAATTCTTCCACATTCTCTTCATTCTTTCTCTCTGCCCTGACTACTACTCCACAGCTGAACTGTGATAGTCAAGGGAGCTAAAAAAACAGATGATTTTTCACAAGGATAATTTTATGTATGCTAGCACCATGAAATTTTTGGCCAGTTGCAGCTATGCTCCAGTGTCAGCGAACACCAGGAAAGAGAGTAAAAGTGATTGTTTCACTGGGCAAGTTAGTGTTTCAACAGTAATCTAGATTGGTTTTAACAGTTTTAGAACACTGAAAAGATGCACTGCCATATTTATTTTGAGATATCTATTTTGAATGGCTACATTACAGGATCAATCTCTTCAGACCCTGATGTAAACAACTCAGAGAAGCAGACTTTTCCTAAACCAGTAAGAAAAGAAGCCAGACATGCAAGCTGTCTTTTGGAGAAAAAAGCAAACAAACAAACAAAACAAAACAAAACAAAACAAAACAAAAACACAGAAAGCCTCTACCTGAAGCCTGAATCCCAAAGGAAATAACTACATTGGGTGCTTAGAACTGGAGACTGTGAGCATTTGCTTGATCACACCGAATATCAATAGTTAGTGACTAAAAGTGGCTCATTCTTAAAGCTCCTGTCCATGAATAAGACATGAATGACAGAGAAAAGACAGCCAAGAGGAAAAAAAAAATGAGAGAGGCTATTTATACTGATTTCTATTCCAATAGGCTAGAATTCCCATGCTGTTCATCCATCTTTCTTGTTTTTCTACAAAAACATTGGTCTTAAAATAAAAAAAAATGAGTCTGAAAACAAAAACACTTCCCCTGGTGAGAAGGAAATTTGAATAGTGATTCGTGCTGCTGAGCATAGCTATCAACTGGTTGAAGGATGTAATGATGACTGTGCAGCCATCAGAGAGCATTTATGCACCTGCATTTTGAATTTGACACTGATGCAAGGGGGAATATATATGTACAAAATTGCTATAAGGCCAATCTTCACTCTTTTCTTGATTGACTGATTGGCTGACTCACTTATGTGATTTGCTTCTTACCACTTAAAAGATTCCCTGCAGTATGACTGCCAGTGGAAAGAGGATTATATTTTTGCAGAAGCAGTCATTTGCAGCATCCAAGGAAAGAAAAGCTGCCATAGTAAACAGAACTAGGATATATGACCTTAAATGTCTTGTTAGGGCTCAGAAGTCCTGGGACAGAATATCCACAGCACAATGAAAAGAGCCGGGCAAGGTCTACCAGATTTTTAACGGCAGTTTGAGAGGAAAGTTTTTCCTCTACATTTTACAGGATTTTGCATTCAGCCCAGGTTTAACTGAAAAAATAAATGCTGCTTACAAGAGTTTTTCCACTGATGAATAATTGTAAATAGATTATCTAGTCACAAATAAAGCATTTTAGCTAGAGCCTTCTTTAATATGAGAAGTTTGCATAACCCTGTAACTACTCTGAGTACTATGGTTACCCTGTGGAACAGCAAATAATACAAGGCAGCGACTCATCTCTGGCTCAGCACAGCTCATGTTCCCATACTTAAACTTTCCTACTGCTCAAAACAGAAAGGCTTCATTCAAACTGTCCACTGGGATCGGTTTCTGGCCGTACTAACGTCCATACTGTACTTGGGTACTGCTTATGAAAGTATGCATTGACACGAATAAAACTATGCCATGAACCACACTAACAATTTAAAAGTTGCATGGAAATATCTGATCCTGTGCCTGTATGTTTTTGTTTTTTTTAACTGATTGGTTTAGCCAGTAGTAAGAATATGAGCCATAAAAAATACACTTGAAATAATAAACCATAATACGCCTGAATGTACACATACACATATTCTATCTCCATTTATCTGTAGCTTGATGATAGTTTCTGATTTTGTTAAGTCAAATGAGTATATCTTTTGGAAAAGAAATGTGGTTGCAGACAGCCCTGGCTGCAGCCTGCAGACCATTAGAGTCTGGATTTACTACAAGGCATTTTTCAGTCTAGCTCCCATCCTATTCCACACTCACAGTTTGAGAGAACAGCCTAAATTTGAGATTGAAAGTGGGTTCACACCTGTATTTAATGGCATTAGAGAAAATGTTCAGATTAATCACTTGGAGAAAACTAAAGGCCAATATGAACACCATTCTGTCACTAATTGTGTTGGAAAGGAAGAGGAAAAAAATATCTTAACTTTTGACAGAAGACTTTATAGTAACAAATGACAGGTGTCCTATGGAAAATATTCATGTGTAAAGACTAGTTAGGATTTGAGTCCATTCTCCTTAAGAATAATATTTAGAACCAATAAAATTGGTTACCAACAAGAAACTACTGAGACTTCACGTCTTTGCAGGTAAGGGAATTTTCTGAGCAAAACTTCAGTAGATGCTTATGGAATCTTTTCTGAATCCCACAAGGCCCAACATCAAATGCATCTCAGTCATGAAAGGAGAGTGCAGGCTAGAATCCTGTTGAGACCCTTTCAGATAGAGGACATTCTCCCTTGGCTGGCAGGAAGCGGCTGCTGCAATCAGATAACCCAAGCAATCTAACAAACTGAACTCTTAAATCATATAATGTTATGCTCCCACAAGCCACAGACATAGCTACACCAGCTCCTAAGACCTTTCTGGCATCAGTTTCAACACTGCTAGTTCTTGCAGACAGCTGCAGAATTTGTTTCCTCTTGTTTTGTGCTTCTCTTGTCTTTTCAAAACCTGTTGTCACTTTAAGGTCTTCTTGGTTTGATTGCTTTAATCATAGTTTAATCCATTTGAGAATAGATTTTTTGTTTGTCTTTTCCTTTCTTCTTGTCGGGCAGACTTCTTGAACACATCTATTTTTTTTTTTTTTCCTGTTCTTTTCTTTGGTTTTCTGTCAGATACTTTTCTATTTATTACTCTGTCTGTCATCTTACTCCCCATATGAACCCATAGATAAATGGAGCATAAATATGAGTCTTTTCCCACTCCAGCTGGAGTGGGAAAGACTATCTGAGGACTGTTGAAAACTTCCATCTTCAAAGGTAAACAAGAAGAGTTTTTGTTATTCTGGCATTCTGGCTTTAACCATTGATGGTAGTGTTTACTATAGTAGTTTTTCATGCAATAAGAGTTGATGACATTCTGCCTTCAACTATCTTTTCTCTATCTGCAATATGCAATATGAATAATGGCTTTTCTATCCAGCAAGACAATGGCAGAATAGGGCCCTTTGAAAAATTTCCCAGACATATTTATACATTTTCACAGATAAAAAAACTGAAAATATCTTTGTGGAAGGTGGCAAGTGGGGTATTGGTTTCTGATTAATTCACACCATTAAATCATTGCATTATATTTTATTTCTACACATGAAATATGTAGTTTTTAAAGTTTAAATGATATAGATATTTAAGTCTTAAACATGAGTGCAAAAGACAAAACAGTATTTCTTTTCAGAAAACATTTAATCTTTTCTCTACTCCCTCAAGAATAAGAATGCCATAGAAGATGATGCCAAGGAAGATATATATATCATTTATAAAAAACCTATTGCAGAATATCAAATCACTAGGAATGGTTAAATGGAATCCTGAAGGGTTTAGGTCATCCAATATTCTGAATGTGATTCAGATCTGTCTTGCAGTGTGACTTAAAAACATATTTAAGATGTAAGTGTAGGAAGATATCTTTGTGCACTTCAATACTAAACCTTAACTTGAAGATCTCAAAATTAGGAACTGCTGTTGATGGTTCTATAGCAAAAATGCTGTACAGTAAACTATATCTCTCCAGATATCCAAGTCTTTAAAAAAATACGTAACTACAGTCGGTAGGTATTGGATAGGCTTTCACTGGGGCTTATTAGCTCTGTATCAGCCTTTAGAAATGATTTAAGATATGGACAGAGAGTGAATTCTCATCAGTTCAGAGCCTAGGCAAAGTAAACTTACATCCCTTCTGAGTCCATGTAGAGCATGCTTTCATCTGCCTGTGGCAGATGTAGGCTAAGGACTATGGTAAAAGTGAATAGAGCATACTTCAGAATAAATGGAGAGTCCAAAATGAAAAATACAGGGATGAAACACACTGTATGAAAAAAGTCAGGATAGAGCATCTAACTCTACTATTTGATTTCCAGTGAAAATGAAAACAGATAGTACTGTTTCCTCTTTGTCATAAAAACTACTGGTATATTCAGGGAAGGTTATTAAGTCCCCTTTTTGACAATATACAGTTTTTCGTTCAGAAGAGAGAGAACTCATAGTGTCTGATCCTTTTCTATTGATATTTTGTCATATTTATTTGCTGAAACAAAATTTGGATCTAAACGAGTAAAAAGAGACAACTGCCGTGGTGACCCCAGAGGAATGTAAAGGACTAAAACAGTAGCAAACATGCACTCGTCAAGGGAATGTCATAGAAAGGCAGAAGAAAAAAAAAAGGAAGTAATTTCAAAATAAGCAATAGGACATTTCTATATGGATGGATGCAGGATAAGATGCAGTTTAGGAAACGACCCAATTTCAGTTTGAAAATTAATGTTTTCCATGTGATTTACTCAGATTTTTTTTAAAAATTCGTGTGTTAATAAAGAATGAAAAGTGGGAGCCAAACCTCACAGTCCTGCTGGTTTAGAATAACTAGAATTATTCTGCCATTGATTTCGGTGACAGTTTTCTTGGGATTAGAGGCACAGGTAGAGGGATGAAACAATAACAAAAAGCAAAGACTTGATCTATTCTGCTTTGGCATTCCATTAAGGTAGAGAGATAGTCCCCTGATCTCTAACCATTCTGTTTTTTTTTTTCCTTCCTATGATCACAATTTCACAATCCTGATAATTCATATTTTAAAAGCTTTATTTAATTCACTTGACAACAAAGAGATATTGTTCTTATTGTCTTAAAGTCCACAGTCCCTTTCAATCAAGCTTCATTTGATGAAGGAAATGAGTCACATCCAGTTCTGCATTAAATCTTAGAGCTAGGACTGGCTCATGCAGCGATTCTGATGAATACTGAGCTGGGGTAAGACAGCAGCTCTGGGACACCAAAGAGTCTTGGTCCCTTCAAATGGTCTGACCTGCCACTGGATGACCCTTTACTAGGGATAATTTTCAAAATGTGACCAGCAGTATCCTCTCGCTTCAGGATTCCCATCCTCAATGACAAAAATGTGCCCAGCTTCTCTGCAGAAGGCTAGGAGATGGCATCACCAAGCTGAACTATGTGCCTGACAGAACCAGTGGTTTTGGCGGCACATGATTTTTTTTCGTTCCATTGTACCAGTATGGTTCCTCTACAATGCACATTGGCCATGGCAAGAGGTAGGATACCTTCCATTTGTTTTTATTCTAAAATCAGTGTTACTGAATCAAAACTAAACAACATGCTCTGTCTTACAATTATCTAATTGCATATCAGAGCTTTCTTTTTAATGAAATGTACATTTGTATAATTGTACATATTGGTACATATTTGTATATATGTACAAAAATATGGATGCTTTCCAGTCCTCAGTTATTAGTACTTTATTTTATTTTACTATTTATGTACTTTTCTTTTTTTTTTATTTCTTCACTTCTCTGAGTGTGTGAATGCCATTAGGCTCCAGAGATTTATTTGCTATTTTATTTCCTGAGGTCAGATAATTCTTAAATATACACTTCTTTATTTGTTAGTATTTCATCTTTATTACCCATGAAAAATAACTTGTAAATGACAAGTATTTCCTTTTCCTTAAAAGTAAAGGCTGATATAAAGAATTCATTTTGTTCTCTATGGTTTATCTATAGTTTATCTTCTTTAATATCCTTTTCAGCTGAGTAGTGATATAATTAATAAAATATATAATGTATAATATATAATAAAATATGATTCTTAGAAGACCCTCATACTTATATTCGACTTCTACCTGCAATACTTAATCAGTTTTGAGATATCTTAACATCTTTAGCTGCCTCTTCTTCATATTTCCTCTTTACCCATGCCTTCATTTTTGCATGAGAGCTGTGTTATAACGCCACTTAAAGTGTACAATGTCAAAAGAGGATTTCCAAACATGAAAATAAAACTTTTACTCCACTGAAATCAATAAAAGTTACTTCATCTCCAGTGAAAAGTACGGCTTTGGGACAACAAAGTGCAACATTCCAAGTTTAACTACTATCTACGCCTAGAGAGGCAAAGGAAAGGAAAGGAAAAATGGCAGGTCCAAGAATTAAAAAACTATGACTTATAAAATGAAACAATAGCACAAGTTTCTTAAAATCTGTAGATGTTACATACACAATACCTAGAAATATTGACTTGGTGATATTTTGTAGTTTGCTTTAAGCGCTATCCTTCCTCTACTGACAAAGTAGAATTTGTCTAGTACATTCCTGACACAGAAATTACTCAGGATTTCCAATCAGTTTTAAGCAGAAACAGTGCTTACACAGCACCTTTAGCAGGACTGTGTTCTGGATGTCGAGATTTTATAAACATACAGTTGCTGCAAAAATCATATAATATGCAGCATACTCAAGACCCAAACATCTGTAGGGTTACATTAGTCTAACTGTCTTCCTTTCCCATCTTAATCCTACCCATACTTTCCTCCAGGAAAACCAAGTCTGATGACAATTCATTTTACCAAATGTGAGCTTTGATGTACTTGATAATTCCAAGCTTTTGTTACCATGGTAAAAGTCATCCCACTTGGTTCTGAGAGTTTTTATTAACCTCAGTTCTCAAAGAGCATTTCACTTAATAGTCTGCTTTCCTTGTGAATAACTAGTTCATTAAAACATGGCGTGCTTTTATTAAAAAACAGCAACACCAATGTATGTTTGCTGACATAAAACACTAAAGTAAGACTTCAATGGCCACAAATCAAAATCAAACTGAATCTTTCTTGTCTGAAATTCATATGATTTTGCAGTTCACTAATCAATTGGTGTGCATGCTGGACACAATTGTTAATATTGCAGAAGAATTTCTGGAGTTACTATCTCTTGAGATACCTTGTAAGGAGAAATTCAGAAATTATTTTCTCTTGGACTCTCTGTAAGGCAATAAGATGGAAATAAGTTAATATTATGAACAAACCTTTTAGACACAATTATAGAAACTGCTAATTAGCTGAATTTTATTGCTGTGTAATTGCAATCATGTGAAGAGAATATCCTTGGTTTTTTGTTGTTGGTTTTTTTTTTTTTTCTGAAAAAAATGGATTATGTTTTTCAACTACGTAAACTTCTGAACCTAAGAATTGCAAATTACTTTTGTCATTGTTGGTATTTTTGTAAAAATGATCATTTAAAAAAATTAAAACTGTTACCTACTCCTTTAGTCCCCATATTTTAACATTTGAAGGAATTCGTGTTGTAAAACACAGAAAAAAAAAAAAAAAAACACTACTAAAATGAACAAACTTGTGTAATCAAGCTACTAGCAACTAGCGAAATTAGTAATCAGTGAAAGAAATTAAGCAATCCTGTAAAATGCGGAATGGCTTTTCAGATCATGTGATTTCAAGACAGAAAACATTCAGTCCTGGCAACCTTTATTCTCTTGTATGACATTCAGGTAGATAAGTGCACAATAACGTTGACAGTGGAATTGAGTGCACCCTCAGCAAATCTGTAGATGACACCAGCTGAGCAGAGTAGTCAGTACATCGGAGGGAAGGGAAACCATCTAGAGGGACCTGGACAGGCTGAAGAAGTGGGCCCATGTGAAACTAATAAGATTCAATAAAGCCAAGAGCAAGGTGTAGCACTTGGGTCAGTGTTTTACAAAGACTGAGTGTTTATAAAGGCTGGGGGAAGAACCTCTTGAGAGCAGCCCTGTGGAAAAGGACTTGGGGGTCCTGGTGGACTAGAAGCTGGACATAAGCGAGCAGTGTGCACTTGCAAGCTGGAAGGCCAACTATATCATGGGCAGTATTAAAAAGAGGGTAGCCAGCAGGGGGAGGGAGGTGATTGTCCTCCTCTACTCCGCTCTTGTGAGGCCCCATCTGGAGTACTGCCTGGGGTACTGCCTGGGGCCCCCAGTACAAGAAAAACACAGCGCTCTTGGAACTGGTCCAGAGGACCACTAAGATGATCAGAAGGCTGGAAAACCTCTCCTATGAAGAAAGGTCGAGGGAACTGGGCTTGTTTAGCTTGGAGAAGAGTAGGCTCTGAGAAGACCTGATTGTGGCCTTCAAATATTTGAAGAGAGCTTATAAACAGGAAGAGGAACAAATGTTTACAGGAGTAGATAGTGATAAGACAAAGGGGAATGGATTAAACTGACACAGGGGAGGTTTAGGTTGGCTGTTCAAAGGAAATTTTTCACATAGAGGGTGGTGATGAACTGGAACATGTTGCCCAAGATGGTTGTGGATTGCCCCATCCCTGGAAGCATTCAAGGCCAGGCTGGATGTGGCTCTGGGCAGCCTGGTCTGGTGGTTGGTGACTCTGCACATAGCAGGGGGGGTGAAACTCGATGATCATTGTGGTCCTTTTCAACCCAGGCCATTCTATGATTCTATGATTCTGATTCTATGATTCTATGATTCTATGATTCTATGATAAAGTTCTGAGTCTTCTGAGCACAATATTTTCCAGATCTTTTCTCTGCTTTTCTGAAATGGAACATTGATTGTCCCCCATCCCTGTGCACTCCACAGCTCCCTTTCTAGGGAAACTTGAGAGATGCCTATCTTTGACACGGAAAGTTTAGCAATACATCCAAGTTAGCATGCAAACTAGGTTTCTAGATATGGTTTGTCTAAATCAACAGTATAGATAGAAAGTATTTTTTACAAGAGTTTTCTGCAACTCAGAAAGACTAAGGCTGCCTGCCAATTCTGTAGAAAGCAGAGACTGACAAATTTATCTGGAAAACTTTACCTGTTCTGACTAAATATTTTATTGGCTATCCAACTTCTGCTAAATGCTGCTTTGTTCTGGAAACGAATCCTAGCAATGTGACTAGTACTGTTCATATGAGGAACTGCAACTAAACTTTGTTTCTGAGTTCTGTGTAGCTACCAAGTTGTCGTATTGATTAAAGTATGGAACTTTCTTTACTGTCTTTTTGAGTATTTAATGATGAAGTCTGAAAGAGAAAGACTGACTCTGTGAAGCGTTATATGAAGCACATTTAGAAAAGGTTTTCCTTTCATCCCATGTAAAGAAAATTCCTTCTGATGTTTGTATTTCCTTTGAGTTTTTCAGTTATTGCACAGCATTTTATTTTGAAAAATTGATAATAAAATTTCTGATATTTAATTGAAGTGTACCTGTTTTTCTACTGAGGCAGTCATTGTTTGACAATTAGAGCAGTAGGGTTTAAAGATTTGTATTGTTATTGTTGTTTTATTTGGGGGGGAAGAATTCATTTGTTAGGTTTTTCTCACCTTGCAAAAATTATCTTGCATTTCAGCAGCAAAAAGAAAACATCACAAGCCTTGCTTAAGTTGATAGATATTTACTAAACAAAGGAATGTCTTATTCTGTAGTTATAGGGTAGTAATATGTAAGATGGTGAGAGTTAATCCATTTTTATTAACCTGTATATTTACTTTTATCTCTGGGAGTCCTTGTAAACACTGGGAGTCCTGACACTAAGGTGCTGATCTGCCACTGCAAGTAAGATAACCCTTTTCTCAAGGGAGAATGTTTTATATCTGTTCCACCCAGTGGTGATGTTTTAAGTAAGCCTTATTATAGCCAGCATTCATGAGCAATCAAAAGACTGACAGAATAGACATGAGTTGCATTTATGTAGTGTGAAATTAGAGCATTCCAGCATGATATTATTACTGCAGTAGTTGTAGGAGCTGTGTGATCTTGGTCATCCAAGATCATGAAATCAGAGGTGAGAAGCCATGGAGAGGCTCTCTCCAGCACATAAAAATGGAAGGACTGCTCCCATCCAATCTTAGATATTTATGGTAAGGGAGCTTTGCATAAGCATGGCAAAGTAATCATCAGTTGCATGAGTTTTAATAAGAGCAAGCGCTGAATTCCAGACCCTGGATATGACTGGGGAATGACAGGCTGGAGAGCAGTCCTGTGGAATGGTATCTAGGGATTCTGTTTAATGATGAGAAGTTGAACATGATTCAGCAGTGTGCCCAGGCAGTCATAAGGGACAGCCATACCCTGGGGTTCCTCGTGCACAGCACTGCCAGGATGTAGGGAAAGGGACTGTCTTATTGCACAACCTTGTCTCAAGCACTGTGTCCGGATCTGGGTGCCAAAACATATGAAGTACATTAAAGAGTATCTAAAGTAGGCTACAAAGATGGCAAAGGTTCTGGAGGGTAAGATGTATAAATAGTGGCTGTGGTCGTTTTGTGTGCTCAGACCCAGGGAGAAGAGCTGAGGGGAGGCCTGATGGTCTTATTCTAGTGCAACATTGTCAACAGCTGGAAATTTAACTTTTTTCTTTTTCTAGAACTTATATTTATCCATAAAAAATATCTGGATGACAGAACTACAGTCATAATGTAATATGACTGTAGAAGTTATATAGTAGAAGTTATATAGTGACCAAAACAAATTGGTAAGATCAAGACAGAAATAGCTAGTTTGTAGTGTTACAGGTTTTGTCAAAATGGATGTGGCTTTCTTACATTGCTAACAGTGCCCTCAATACTCTGCTCAGCAGTATCATTAAGAATTTCTGAAGAACGCCTTTGTCAGGTAAGAAGTGAAATATCCTTACCACTGAAAGGAGGGGGAGGTGATGCCTAAATGTATGGTAGGGAAAATCCCATGTTAATAGTCCTTAGGTGACATTGTTGCATACTGCAGCTGGGGAGGTCTAGGGTCACTCAGTAAGTGGTAAAGAACAGCAGGCAGAGGTCTGCAAGCTGTACTGGGAAAGGACTGTTAGGATGGTGTGATAAGATATAAAAGGTACTTGATCATTTATGGGTGGATAAGAAATAGCACAGGAAATGGGCGATTTAGTACATCTCCCATCTGTTGTTTTTGGATGAGTCCATACCCTCCCCCAGTGCCTTTGCTGGGGATAAATAGACGGTACTTTTAACACAGAGAAATGTACTCTCAATAGTTTTTGTTGTGAGAGCAGTTTGAGAAGCCTTTAAAGAAAGCAATTAGAGTGCTAGTGCTTTAGTGCTTTTCCACTCTTTCTTTTTTCAACTCCCTATCAAAAAGAAATTTTTATTTGCTCCTTGTAGGTTTCCTTCACTTAAAATAAAAGTTGTAAAGAGAAAAAAAAAAATACATTCTTCTCTTGCAGCATAGAAAACATAACAGATGGAAATTCATAACTTATCTAAAAAGTCACCTCTAAATTTGCTCATAAGGAAGAATTAAATGAAGCCTTATGTATATTTAAATTCATCCAGATCCCAAGGTGTTCAACATTTGATGCTTTTAATTGCTGTCTCAAACTCCTCTGGTTGTAGTGGGGTTTTAAACAACTCAGATTTTGAAAGGATCAACAGCTTTAAAAACAGGCCCCAGACGTAATGAACTTCACCATAATGTGTTTAGTTGCATCAGGTTTCCCCCAGAAATTGCAGCATTCTTTCATCAGTTCCCGAAATTTAGTGATTATGGTTTCACTGCTGGTATTTTAAAGTACACAACAACAACCAGGCTTAATATGCCTGATGAGTCAAGCATTTCTCCAAGCTTATTTTTCACCACTGATTTAAAAACAGTGTTTTGTTTTAGATATAAAACGTAAGGTCTTTTTTTGGTGTTTGCTGAACTGTAATTCTGGAGTAGAGCATTTTCTGGCCACTTTGTTCTAGAAGAGTCTGTAAAGTATTTCTGAGTTCCTGGGTTTTGTTTCTTTTCTAATTTACTTTGTTTTGACATTTTCTTTCCTCCTGTGATTTGAATACAATATTATATAGCTTTTCAGTATAGTTTTCATAGTTTCTCACAATAACTAGAGAGACATTTCTTCCATTGTGTTTGCTTCCAAATGTATTTGAGTAGTTTCTATTGTATAACGTTCTTGCAGAAGCAGGTCATTAAGCCTCCATTGGGAGGAATAGAGAGGATGAGTTTCTGGTTCTTTGTTCATGATTTTAGACACATAATCTTTCATCACTACATTACCTACACTTCACTAAAGTATATTATTTAATAGATGTTTGGGGTCAAAAATAGCCCTCTTCTTCTTTCTTTTTTGTTTTAATCCATCATATGGAAACAATAATAAAACTATTTCTGTCTGATTTTCTTCTAATTTATACTTTTTTTTCACCTATATTACTCCCAGTTCAAATCAAAATAAGACTCCAGTTCATCACAGTAGAATGGGACTAGAGAATTTCTTCAGCTGATTATAATATCAGGTAGTGACAGCTGTGCTGTATAGCTTACTGGTTCACCTCCTATATTACAGAGTTCTAGCACACTATTATTGGTAATAAAGTAAAGCTCAATGTACAGATCTGGGTCTCCAGCTACAAAAAGATGTAGAGCTATTGTAGTAGGTCCAGAGAAGGGCCTCAAAGTTGCTCAGAGGGTGGGAGCACCTCCTTTGTCTATGAAGAATGGATAAAAGAGCTGGGCTTGTTCAGCCTGAAGAAGGCTTTCAGGAGATCTCATTGCACCCTTCTGATAATTAAGGGAGCTTGTAATCAGGAGGAAGACTGACTTTTTTGCACAAGCAGATAGTGATAGGGCAAGGGGGAACACTTTTAAATAATGAGGGGAAATTTAAATTAGAAATTAGGAGGAAATTTTTTACTCAGGTGTTGAGGCATTGGCATAAGCTGCCCAAAAAAGCTGTAGATGCCCCATCACTGATGGTGTTCAAGGCCAAATTGGATGGTGCCCTGGGCAGCCTGATCTACCAATGGCAACTCTGCCCAGGGCAGGGGGTTGGAACTAGATGGTCATTAAGGTCCTTTCCAACCCAGGCCATTCTATGATTCTATGATTCTATCAATAAACAGAAGATGTACTGAATAAGCAGTATTGCTGGACCATTATAAAGACCTGTCATAGAGGCAACACAATCATAACATGCATGGAGAGCCACTGGTAATGATTCTATAGATCACTGTATGGGATAACATAGGAAAACAGATTTAATTAAATAAAATGAAGAGAAATGCTCATCTTCTCCTTAGTACCTAAATATACAATTGAAACAAGCTGATATTAGTATTCATAGATAGTTTGGACTAGGTATATGGAGTTAAATTTATAAGGAACTCATTTTATCATTTGGTCCCATTTATTGAAACTGATCTATTAGAAAGGCAGAAAGTAATAAGTCTTTTGGAAGCAAAGAATAAGAGAAGAAAGAGAAATCAGAAGGAAAAGAAATCGCTGAGAGTGTCTCTGATCAAAAAAAATTTCCAAATCCAGTAAAAAGTTCCTTCTCCATTACTAACACATGGTAGATGGCAAAAGCAAGAGAGAAAGGGAACTGTGCTAATGAAGTACCAGCACTGCCAAAAGAGATAAAAGAAGCAGCATTACTACACAGCTGAGCTTTGAGTTTTGATGTTTCCCTAAGGAACTTCAGATGTTGTGCTAAGAATGACCCTGAAATAACTCAGAAAGCCCAGAAGACACTGCAGGTTTCCAATAATCTGGACCATGCCAATAAAGTTAATAGCATGCAAGCACATATTTGTGTGAACAGTCAGTTAGCTCAACAGCTGTTGTGGTGATAACGGACATGCTACTGAAACTGAGTGCCTGGAGATGAGAAGAGACCTAATTTATACAGGTTTTACAGAAAAGAAAAACATCTATCAGGGCTGGCTGAATCATTTAACCAGACTTAGACTTAGCTCAATATCCCATCCCATAAAATATCATCACTAGCAGTAACTTCTGAATTATAAATGAACAATGGAAAAGCTATGTTGTCATTGGTTTGAGAGTTGTGATTAAGGGCCATTGGTGCCATGGAGCTCCACAAAGGTTCCAGCCATTTCCAGTCAGATCTAACTGCCCCACAACAGGGCTGAAACTGACATTCAAGGTGGCCTATGGCAAAATGTGTTTAAGAAAGAGCAAAAAACAGTTCATATTCAGTAAGAAAAATGTGCAAGAAACAGCCTTTCAAACAACAAGGTGAAAGAAGAATGAGGGCAGGAGGCGCTCCTCAGGACAGGACTATGAGCAGATGGGTATTTCCTGACTGCAGCCCATGAGGGGGAACCCTCACTGAAGCAAGGGAAAAAGTTGAAAGGAAGGAATTGCTGTGAGCTGACAACAGTCACCCTGCACTCTGGAGGCAGGAAAAGGAGTCAGGAAGGAAGGAAGGAAGGAAGTTGATTAGTGATTGTGGGTTTGAAGAGAAGTGGTGTTTTAATTTTTATCTTCGTTTTTCACCACCTGAATCTATCTTCAGTGGCAATAAATTAAACTAATTTTGCCAAGTTGTCTTTTTTTCTCATAATGGTAAGTGGTGAGTGTTCTCTCTGTTTCTCAGTCCACAAGCTTTTCTATTCTTTGTTCTTTACCTGCTCTGCTTAGGAGGGCACGTGAGCAGCTGGGTAGCTCTCAGGCTGCTGGCCAATGTTAACCCACCACACCTAGAATATTTAAAGGCTGAAGCAATAAAGTGCTACTGGTAATGTTAGCTCTACTGCAGTAAGCTTGTAGATGGATCAGTCAAGGTTTGGTCAAACATCAGCACAGTCATTTCCTTTTTCTGATGTTCACAGAAGCATAGCATAAAAACATGACATAGATCCTGCACTGTGGCATTGAAAACACTGTGATTTATTCTCAGAGATATATAATGCAAATTTGATGAGAGCTGTGCGTAAGCTTGAGACAAATTTGGCCTAAGGGGCCAGTCAGCTGAAAAGATGCATGACAACAAGAAATGAGAATGAATATTCTGTTTTATTCCTCCCATGGGAATTTGAGGAAAAAAAATTAGATTGCAGATTTAAAGGTGTGTTTGTTGTTGAGTTTGGTTTTTTTCCAGTGTTTCCAGGTGGTGGTTTTGTTTTTTTGTTTTTTTTGTTTTTTTCCCTGTTATTTATAGTCATTTATTTTATATAGTACGGGGTAGTATCTTCTGTATTTTATAAAAAGAGTGCATTTCTCTGTCTAATCCAAAGCCAAGAAATGAAAAGCCCCTACTTTTTTTTCTATCTAGCATCTCCTCTTTATGTTTTAAAGAGCAACTTACTGAAGGAAGGAGAATAATGGCATTTTGATATCTTTTCTAAGCAGAGTTAAGAATTGAATATATGAGAATGGAAGAAGACTTCTTTCTACATGGAACTGAAATAATAGACTAGAGACTGAAACAGATGGAAGAGTAAAATAATGCTTGGATTGCTGTCAGTGAAAGTGTTGTAGTTGGCTTCTGTCTTGTTCCTGAGGAAGTCCCAGTGCTGGGATAGGCTCCTGCTGCTGAGCAGATGACATCAGTGCGGTATGCTTCTGTGATGAACTGTGACTTCAGACCATTACACCAAGTCTCCCAAGGGCCAGCAGTATGTTTATGTGGACACTGGTAAATGTGGACTTGAAAAGCTGTTTCAGTTAAATTCAGTTAAAACTTTTGAGCACAGTAATAGCTCTTCAGCGAGAAAGTTAATAATGATTACCCTAATAAGTACTTTGAAAATACCACACAAAAATCAGTGTTGTTGCTTCTCTTAACAAAAGTATTAACATGTCTTCTACTTCTGCACTCTTCAGTAACTATGAGTAGGAGTTCAGCATTTCTTAGGAAACTTTCTCTACATTGACTGTGATTGATTTGAATCTTCTTTAGACTAATACTAAATTGACAAGAGAAAACAAAAGCTCTGTTATCATCCAAAAAGTTTCAGATAACCTATACTAAGCTGTTCTATTGAATTTCAAAACTAACAAATGGCTAATTACAAAGAAAATTACTAGCCTACAACAAGAAACACAAAATTTCAGTGGATGAGATGATGGTTAAAACTTCCTGTACATATTTAAAATTATTCGTTGTGGCTGAGAGCAAATATGTCCAATCTTGGTTAGAAAATTCCCATAATAAAGTAGATCTCCATATACTTTGCAGTATATTTTAAAATTCCAGTTCCTGAAATGAATTAAGAATCTTAGTTTCCCCATTCTGAATCTGTGTGGTGTAGTTACTGAAAATAGAAGGCAACTAAAATCCATTTAATTTATATTTTAAATTGTGTGAATTTTAAGCTGATGAAATGAGTTGGATTTAAAGGAATGTTGATGGTTCATGGTATCACATGTAAAGCATTTTAGAAAAATTTTAGAAGTTTTCTTTTTAGTTATTTTTTCCATGGTACAATCAATGTCGCAGTTTGTAAAAGACATTTAGAATACCTTTTGCATTGCGAAATCTGAACACTTTACAAAATATCAGATATTAAAACTTCTGTGCTTTATATGCCAATAGTTCAGCATTCATTAAAATATATGTATATATATATATACAATAAACATAAAACTATTTATACAATATACACTTCCTGAGTTAGACTCAGGTAAAAAAGATACAGAGACTTATACAGTGAACACCTGGACTGGGCTAAGTGAATTCTCAAAGTATTAGCCTATTACTTCTGTTGGCTGGTATTGCTTGGAAGAATCCATCAGCATTTTGGTTGTAAGAAGCAAGACTTCCATAGTATCAGAGGCAGTCTTTTAGAACTCACAGTATGAGACAAAAATAATTTCCTATAGAACACTAAAACACTCTTTGGGAAAGCGCTCAAAGAGAAAATACATATTTCCATTAATCAGTAAAACTTGATTTGAATGGTATGTGATGGCATCATCTTTGTTTTCTTTGTCACCTCTCCATCATAATATTACAAGATTTTCTTTCTCTCTGCCAACAGCATGATGTAGAATCCTCATACCAAGACAGTGGCTCTCCTCATCAGGCCAGCTACAATAATCGAAATAGGGAAGGAGGAAGTCCTAAAAATTCTTCAAGACTACCCCACATCCTATTTACAAATATTGTTTGTCTAGCCTGATCTTAACTGTAGCATTTATGTTTGTAGCTTCCTAGGGGAAGCAGTCTCTTCCAATGCTTCACCACACTTGCTGTAAACCTTTTTCCAATATCTAAACTGAATCTTTTTTGATATAGATCTCTCCTCACTGCAATACCTTACCATGTACTATGGACACAGATAATATAGTTCCTTCTCTTTGCAGCAGCCTTTTTGCATCCTTGAGAACAGAAATAATAGTCCTCCATAGTTTCTTTGTGCTAAACATTCACACTTTTTGAAAAGTTTTCCTCATATATTCTAGACCTTGAAAATTCTTGCTGCTTTCTGAATGATATAGCTCATGCTTACCTAAAATGCAGAAATCAATCTGTGACTTAAAAATATCGAAGTGAGAAAAGTGTTACTTCATGTGTTTGGCAGCATGAACTTCTCCTCTTTGTGTGTCCCAGTGTCACGTAATATATCTAACATAATGCAACGTATTTTATTGTACACGCATTTTTCACAACATCAAGACTGTTCGAAGTCAGACTGTGATCACCTGTTATTCTTTACTTATTCCTATGGTCTTGATTATTTCTGCCTAAGTGCTCTTATGTTTTTATTCCATATAATACTTCTGCTTGCCAAGATTATTTTGAGTTCATTCCTATTCTCTAGTATACCTGCTGTTCTTTCCATCATCTTCAAATTCAGTAAGAATATACTGTATTCTATCAAGTGTATTACTAATGAAAATATTCAACAAAACCAGATTTTGGCTAGATTCATACAGAATCTCAGTGAATATGTTCTTCTCTTTTGTCAATAAACCATTTCTACCTACAATGATAATGACTTTACAGCCAGCAATAGTAGTTTAATTTATACTGTGTTTATTTCATTTCTGAACGTCATATTTGAAGCTTTCCTTAAATCAAGATGTTTGGCATGTACAACTTCTCTTCAGATCATGACATCTGTGTCAGAGAAAGATATTTAATTGGTTTGAAAAAATTTATTCTTGACAAATCTGTATTGTTTGATTGCTTGAACACACGTGGGTAGCTGTTAATCTGGTCAACCTTAAATTTTGTCCTGAGGACAAGATGTTAATGAAATACTCATCCATGATGGAAACAGAGTTCATCAAGACAAAACCTACACAGGAATGTTACAAATGGCATTTTTTTTTTCTTCTTCTTTTTTTTTTTTTTTTTTTTTTTTTAATAATGGAAAGCACTAAACTTTCCCCTTAGTAAATTGGCAAAATGAACATGTACAAAAACTTAGTGCCCTGCAATGAATTAAGAATTTAAGATTCATGTAATGTAATTACATTAAGGCAGACCAAATTGAGAGATAGTATATACAATGTTAATTTTCATACATTAATTTTGGTAGTGTCAGTCCAACCAAGCTGTTCTTTCACAGCCACGGTGATGACGATGTGTGCCTTTACCTTATCTAATTCCAAATTCTTCTACAATGTGCATTATTATAATCTTAGCAAAAAGGAAGTTAAGATTTTCAAATTGAGATTGTTGCTACTGTAGGTATTTGTGGCCACATTAAAAATCATAAAGTTTTATGTTCTTCCGATGTCAATTCAACTGAGATTATGCCATACTAGATCTTTTCACTTCAGAATCAAGATCCAAGTAAAACAGATTACATATTCTTAGATGAGGAGGATGTGATCTGACAGAGATCAGAGGAACAAAATAATGGAGTACTGGAGGGATAAAGAAGAAATTAAAATGACTTTGTACATAATACTTAAATAAAACTAGTATTATTTTTTAACTAAATTAAAGGATTTTGTTTCTGAATGCTTCCTGGAGATTTAAAGGCCCTTATTTTTCATCATTTAGTGGATTTCTATAATACACATGTCTTTCTAAGAAAAATAACTCATCAGCCATCTACATCTGAAAGTTATTTTAATTTCATGTTTAATTCATGTATTCCTAAACTCTAAAAAAGTCATTTTGGTACTATCATCTGATCTCTCACATGAGTAATGTATTTGGAAAGAGGAATTATTTGCAAATAGGCAGGATTGCAACAAAAGAATATCCAAATTCCATAATTATTTTCTCTCCATTTAAACATTCTACCAGAGTCTCAGTTTTGGAAGAAGTCAGAGGAGATGGTAAGAAATATTTTTGCAGTGTACCATGAAGGCAATGTTTCTTTGTGGAAATTCTCTATATTGAGATAGTGCTGGTGGCAGTCACATATGCCAGATGTTTAAAAAAAAAAAATTACAATTTTGAAATGACAGAAAAAAGTGCTTTGTAGATCCTTCCATGCACCTGGATGGTTTATGGGAAGAATACCAAATTTTTAAGCTCTTTAACTACAAAAGCAGTTTCCTGCCTCTTTTAGAACATGGCTTAGAAAGCTTTGTGCTTTTGGGGCTGCATATGAAGATTTGTATAGAAAGAAATCCTTTACTGTGAGGTTGGTGAGACACTGGAGCAGGTTGCCCAGGGAGGTTGTGAATGTCCCTTCCATAGAAGGCCAGACTGGATAGGGCTTTGAGCAACCTGGTCTAGTGGGAGATGTCCCTGCCTATAACAAGGGGGTTGGCACTAGATTATCTTAACTTCTGCCACAAACCATACTATGATTCTATGATTCTGTAGCTGGGTATCAAATCTGTAAAAGAATGGTTGGACTTGATCTTAAAGGTCTTTCCCAACCTAAATAATTCTATGGTTCCATGACTCTATGATTTGATAATTCTGTGGTTCTATCAAATAATTTTCAGGTGAGACACTACAGATTCACAGTCAAATATTTTATTTTTCACACTCTACAAGTTTTGAAAATCACCACGTGTGTAAAAATACAGCATGTAATGTAATAAGGTGCTATTTCAATTGGCCAGAACAGAAACTACCTATAGCATGAGACCGTCTAATTAAAATAATCTGATTTTTGGGGGCTAAATGTTTTGAATTTTTAACGATGAAATTTTGTTAATGGTATGATAGCAGACTCATCTCTCTGTATTTCAAAGAGTAACTTCATTTCATCTTCATTATTCATTGTGGCAAAAAAAAAAAAAAAGAAGAAAAAAAAGGAAACACTTAAATGAAAGCATCAGAATGGTGAACATTAAAGAGAGGATGAAAATGAAAAGTTGTAGAGTTTCTAGGGTTTAGGGTAACACAATTAATAGTGAGAAAATAAAAAATAAAATAATAATTTAAAAAAATAAAATTAAAAAAAAAAAAGAAAATATTATCTTCCATTAAAATTAAGTCTGTTACTTTGTATTCTCTTCTGCCTGACCATTGCTTTTATGTTTGGTCAGCACTTTGAAAAAGGGACTTCTCCTAATTCTATTGCACTCTATATTCTAGATGCTTCAGGAATTTGCATAATACTGTAATGACCAAGAGATTATATCAGTTAAATTCATTCTACAAAGTCATATATTAAAATTATTCTGTAATTTAAGACAAACAGACAAATTCTTTTACTATCATAACTATGATTATGAGTCCTCATTCTGGAAGTAATTCTAGTACATAACCATTCTTGCCATTTTAGATTGTCCCTAGCATCACTTAAGAAGACAGATATTCCACTGAAATTTTCCATTCACGTTTAAGCAACCTCAAATGAAAAAACACACACTTGAAGCAGGGGATAACAGAGGAATAAGAAAACTGGTGGAAATGGAGAGGGGGATATTTGACAACTGAGTGGAAGATGAAAGTTTTGTGATAATGTTTACTTATAAAATACTATCTCTGTATGTAGGACTTGCATGAAATGCCCCAAGAAAAGACTGTGGAAGAAACGCTAAAAAGACAGAGGTGGGAAAAGAGAAGGGATACTGGTGAAGTAACACAGAATCTTCATACGAGTCAAATCAGAGAAGTCTCAGTTGTCCAAGAAGAAAGCCAGTGAATGGCTCTGGGTCAGTGACTATGTATTTTCCTGTTTCTTGAATGGCTGTGAGCATCTCTGTGCATCACTGAAATCTCAGGAGCAAGTGATTCTCTGTACCATGATGGAGTCATGTCAGCCACTTCAACCTGGTCTGTAACAAGACACGTCTGTGCTGTTGTTTCTCAAGTTGTGTTTGCTGATAAGTATCAATTCTAGCATTCAGATTCCCCTATCAGAAGGTGTATGAAGCAGATCCAGGGCATTACATCAACTGTCTGAAGGAAAAAGAAGATAATTTCAGAAGAAAATCATGATGACATTTTCAGCATTAGAAAATGACATTTTGATGAAGCTTTTCCTAGAATTATATTATTTAGAGGCCTCAACTAGCAAATGCCAAGTAAACATTCGAAAGAGGCATATTCAGAACAAAACTGTGTTGCATTTAGACTGAACTTTATATAAGCAGTTTAGCCATTAATGAAACAAGGGAAAAAAGAGGCGTAGCGCCATAACTAATTCCATGCATTTAAAACTGAATGAATTCAACTCATTAAAAAGACTTATTTCAAATTCATAAATGACATCAGAAGCAGTTTAATAAGATGGAGAGAGATTTTAATTCTTTACCAGCGTACAGAGGAGGCACTGAAGCATCCTCAAAACTTTTGTAGAATGTTGTCACACATCAACAGAGTGACTCAGCACCATTTGCATGAGAAACTCTCCATCTGCAGACATTCCCTTGCCTGGGACAAGAAATGTCACACCTACCTCACAAAGTAGATTCTTTTTCTCTCTTTTTTTTGCTTTTTCCCTTTGTGTGTTTTCTTTCTTTCTTGTTCATTTACTTCCCCACCTTACCTCCCACACTCACCAAAGAAATTAATGTCAAAGAAAAGTTAAATGAATTCTTTGAACTAGTAATCACTGTGAGGAGCTGAGGGACTGTCCCTGTTTTATGGTAGAGAAAGTAAGACACATGTCTTAAAAGAAAATGAAAATAAAGTTTGCTGCCTACAAAGGTAAATGATCCACAAGTGGAAAAATAATCCCTTATCCTAACTAAATTAAAATTTACTAAAAAGTAAAATGTTGGCTTTCAGATGAGCTTCTATCATTCAAGATGTATTTTAAGATATATTGGATTTTTTCTTTTTTTGTGTGTGGATGCATTCATGACTCCACAGACAGCAAAAACATGAGTTGAATGCTCAGAATCATAAAAGAGGCAAAGTGGATGTTAGGATTTAGAAAACACACAGGGAATAATAGAAATGTCTCTATAGGACTATACAAACAGGCAATGCTATTGTGCCTTGAATTCTATGTGTAACTACATTAATTTCATCCAAAGAATAAATGAATGAGATAGAGGTGATCAGTCACGTTGTATACATTACAAGGAGAGATTAAAAATTTGTGACTCTGGAAAAGCATTGTCTGAGAGTGGATAAAATGCATGGGTTACAATAAAGTGAGCAGGGAAAATCTGTCCATGGCAATTCACAATATAAAAGATTAAACAAATAAAGTGATTGAGTTCTGGAAGAAATAATGTCACAAGGAATATCCGGTTCCAGTACTTGCACAGTGCCAAATCATTTTACTGTGAAATTTAATTCTGCAGTAGTTTGTTACATTTTTCTGTCAATCTCAGATATGGGAACTCATTGAACCACATACTGCTTGAAGCATGAAGCCAGAGAAGGAGAAGGTAGGAGAAAGGAAATATTCTTGGCAAAAATGATTGAATTACTTCCTCTTTCTTGATACTGACCCAGTATTCCTTTTTCGTAGCTCAAAATGCTTCTTTCTTGTTCACTTTGGTGAATTTCTTTTTCATATTTCTTTTATTGATTTATTTTTTCTTTCTCCCTTTTTTTTTTTTTTTTTTTTTTCTGCTGTAAATAAGCCAGCCTCACAACTTACTGAAGGTGGGCACAATTGGTCTTTCCATGAAGGAAAGTTTTGTTATATTAAAAATAATTTTACATCTATCAAGGAAGTAGATAATATTTTACTCCTAAAAGACAAATCTTGATAAACTCGATTGCTTTATAAACTAGAAATAGAAAATCACTAGATGGTATGAAGCACTACTTGTGAAATAGTTTAGTGAAGAACTTGATTAAATGAATAATTAAATCTTACCTGGAAAATTAATTCAAATCACTTTTTAGGTGTGGAAACATTTCTAAATTGACTGAAAACAGTGTAGAATAACATAAACAAAGTGCACTAATAAGGAGGAAAATACTGAGTTATGAGACAATGCTTTATTTTATGTTTAGTCCTTTTTAGTATCTTTGTTAATGATCTGGTAAAGGAGAATAAAGCAGGTTGATGATATTCAGGTTCTGGAAGAGAGTTACAAATACAGTAAAGACAGAGAAAGAAAACAGAAGTACAGCCAGAAAACAATGAAGGAATCTATTTTAGAAGCAGGCAATTTAGAATAGCTGGGATGATTGTAGAAATTAGATCATGAAGAAATATAAAACAGCAAATACTGAGCTTAGTTCCATCTTCTCGAATTTTGCAAAATAGTTTTCCATGAGATTGAATAAGATTTGTGCCTTTTGATCTTACCATGAATGGAAAAGCGCTATTTTGTCACAAGTGGACAATTCTGGGAACGGTACATTTCTGGGCACAATACTGGGAACTATACATTATCATAGAATCATGGAAAGGCCTATGGTTGGATGGCTTATGATTGAATGGCCTATTATGTACATATAATGTACAGGGAAGGGCTAAGACAGATAGCTAAAGGAAGGAACACCATTTCATAACAATGTAAAGGTATTTACTGGAGTAGTCTGGGATCCTGCATTGATTACTCTGGAATCTCTTTCTTCAGAATCCTGAACATTGAGATTCCTGTATATGTGAAGTTTTAGTCCAGATGATGTTGTTGTGGTAAAGCATGCAGGAAAGCTCAATTCAACAAAATTTTGGATTTTATTATAATTTGGGCAGTTTAAAATAATTTTGATTACCTCACCTTCATCTTTACTTCCTATCCTTCCCACCACTTCGCTTTTTCTTCATTCTTTATTTTTAACCTCTATCCTCTCTTTCCTCAGTTGACCACTTCAGTTTTTGCTTTATGTGTTTATGTATTTGTTCATTAATCACCTTTCTCCCATACTTATCAAAGATAAGGCAAGGGAAAACAAAAAAGAACAAACAAACATATTTCTAACTTCACAGTGATTTGTTCTTTAACCTGATAAACTTAGATAATCTTGCCTCTGGCATTTGAAATCTGCCTTTATCTTGTCCTTCAGGATACAAGTTCTAAGTCCCTTTGGGTGAAAATAGCACATAGTTATGGATGCACTCCCTTCACAACCTAAACATTAAGCATTATTTAATCTCTTTGGAACAGTCTGTGTCATATTCCCTGAGAAATCCAGTGATTCAAGTGGTCTAATTAAGAACAGCATTTATTAATAGATTTAATCAGCTTCAAATAAGAGATAATTTGCATAATATAGCATGTATGATACTTAGAAAAATTCAAACCAGAGAAAAACAGACATATAGTCGTGTAATTTTATTCTCCTTTTCATATTTTTGACCTTTTTGTATAGACAGTCAGTAAGAGAATTATTCTTCTTGCTTTCATAGCATATTATTTTCATCTTCTTTATCAAGTCTTGCATAACCTTAGGGTTAGAAAGATCATTTTTAAACACAAAGAACTTTTTCTGTTCAAACAAGGCAAAGTATTACCCAATTAATATTAAGCCTCTTCTGTTGTTTATTCTTAGTCTCACAGTTTCTGCTTTTGCCTTCTTTTCCCCTCCTTTTCTTTCCTAAAACAGTTTAATTCAGTTTTCTTGTTTCACCTTCATATTTTAACACTGCAGGCAAAAATCCCTCTCTCCAATACCATCTGCCCTTGGTGCTGGCCTTAATGACCATGATTTTGCATGTTAATTGTCTTGGCAGGAGGTTACCACGTTTTGCATGTTAATTGTCTTGGCTTTTAAGGATGCGGAGTTTATATAATTATTGTAATTTATTCTTAGCTTTAATTCTCATCTGTCACACATGACTCATGGAGAGATTAACTCTTCTGTCACATTTCTTCCTTTTCTGTCAGAAAGAGAAACAGAAAGGGAAAAAGTTTAAAAGGCATGAGCTGTGAACAGGAGAATATTTAATAAGTCCTGACCTACTGGAAGAAAGAAAGATCCATTAAGCTATCAAACTGGCCAGATTTTAGCCTGTGGTACTGCTAATATTAGAATTCCATGTTTTGTAATTGTGAATTTCTTTACTCTTTTGGTAATGTTGATTACTTTTGACCACGCAATGTCATTTTCCTTTAAAATTCTTAAGTCAAACTGAGAACTTTATTGAGATATAAGTGCATCCATTGTTTTGTTTCAAGAACTATTCTGAGAATGTAGTACGTTTTAATGATCTTACCAATCAAGTAATGTGAGCAACATTTTCTATAGATTTTCCCATATAACACTTGCAACATATTGCAAAAGCAATGTGTCTTATACATTAGAACCTTTGGGATAGAGAGGTAGAAGATAGATTTCCAGAGATAATGAAAACAGGTTTCATAAGTATCTGACATTATTGTGACAGTAACAATACAGAAGGTCAAAGGAAACATGCTGCAGAGATCTAAATCAAGAAAGCATACATTGTAGAAAATCAATGTAGAAGAAAATGGCTACAGGAAGAGCCAACAAAACAAAATTTAGCATATTTTTTTCTGTTGTTTTACTGACTGGGGAGAAATCTATAACCAGAGGATTTTGTCTTCTCTTACTGTAACACAGCGGATGAGAAGATTCAATGTCCACTTCCTTCTTTAAAATCACCACAGTTCAATTTCTACCAAATCTTCAAGAATTCCCACATCCTTATTAGAAGTGAAAGTATCCAGGCTCATCTAAAGTCTTATAAGTCAGTATGTTGAAGACTTTATATTTTACCGAAAATTACTGAAGTGATTCTCATGAAGAATGTTAGGAAAATTGACAAATTGCTTTAAAAATCAATTGCCTTAAGTGGATGTAAAATGTAAATTGTGTTGTACAAATCAGTACCAGAATGTAGTGGAATATTTATTTGAGAGTAGAATACTTGTCACAGATATAGTGCCAACGATTAAATTAAAGAATACAATGATTAAGATAAATGTATGATAGCTGTGAGTAGATTTGTGTGTATACATGTGACAATATATAACTGCTTTACCTTACTTTAAAGCTAACATTTCTTTCAATTATTTTCTGTTATGTTTATATGTCAGTCACTTTATAATGCACTTTCCAAATTTACTATCACAGCAGCCAAGAAGAGGCACATGATTCTTAGCATATTAGATGCCTTTGAAAAACAGCCCAAATGAGAAGAATGTGTAGCAAAAAGTACTTACAGATCTTGCCAAGATCAACCAAGCAGTTTTATGAAAATAAAAATCTATATTCTTTGACATAAAATAAATACATATATTTAATAAATATCATGATTGCCACACTTGTGTATTTAAGGAAAGAAAGAGAAAGAAAAGGATTAACCTATTTTCCTGTGGATAACGTCTGTTGCAAACTATGTTGGAAAAGGTGTTATTTGTACATCTACTGAGTTCATATTGCTCCTCTCTGTTGACTTTAGAAATTTGCTAATAAAGATCCCAAAGGAGATCTAACTTCCAGTCTACTCCTCACAGATAATTGCTACTACACATTTGAACTCCTATGCTCACATATAGAAATGGAAACAGACTTACTGGAAACCTAGGACAAAAAATACACAAACAATTTCTTGATCTAATTCTATGCCCGGAGAGGCTACAAAAAAACTTTCACTGATATAAGGGTAACAGAGCATGGTCTTCAGTGTATATCTCCCTTGTAAATTCACTTAAAATTCCTTCAGAGAACTACTTATCTGAATCTCACCATGGTAAACTGATCCTGTACAAAATATAGGTATCATTTTATTCAAGCTCTCAAAGATTATTAAGCTTGGCTTTGTATACAGAAACACGTTTCTCTTGTTTATTTTTCTGATTTCAGTTATTTGAATCTAGATCTTGATTTATTTACATACATGTTTCACTTATTTTCTTCAGGCTGCATTTGTGTAAATACAATCACAGACTAGACCTGTGTGTTAGTACCAGCTGGTCTGCTTCAGGGAAGAGATTCCAACACAAAGTCTTTCTACCTTGTGCAAAAAGGACTGGATGATGAGGTTTTAATAATTTGAACCTAGGTGAGAAAATCATAACTAACACAGAGCAGTCTAAATATATGTTACTGAATATGTAGCTTAAAGAGGATACCATGGGATCTAACCTGATGAATGTTATCTGGCCAGACTGTCTGAACGAAGCTTAATGTATGTGACCTCATACAGAATAAGGAATAATGCTGCTAAAAAAATCTGTGGGTTTTGTTTAAACTGGGCTACTTGTGTAAATACACTGTTAAATAGCATGTTGTAAAATCAATAAGCAGTTATTCCATGCCAATAAAAACAGGTCAGATATTTATGTAGAGAGAACTTTTCCTTTGTTTGAATCCCACAACTAACTTCCTACACAAACGCACCATTCTGTATTCCAGTATTCCAAAGAAGTAACTGAATTAATTATAGAATCATAGAATGATCTCATTTGAAAGGGACCATAAAGACCATCTATTCCACCCTCCTGACATGGGCAGTGTTCCAAACAATAGATCAGGATGCTCAGGGCTCCATTCAACCTGGTCTTCAAAGTCTTCTTGGATGAAGTATCCACAGCTTCTCCATTTTTTCTCCTATTTAAATAGAAACGTTTCTTTCTGTTCTTCAATGCAGTCCTTTCACAGAATTGATGCTTCCACTCTTTTTTGTTTGTTTTGCATCTATTTTCTTCTAATACTGTTCTCCTCTATTGCTTTATCCATTTTCTATATTCATTCTTTCCTATGTGGCTTTTTAAATAATTTTGAAAATGGATATTAATAAATGTTAACAAGTACAGCAGAGCATAACAGCCACATCTATAGTTAGTATAATTTCTTTATGATGTCCTCAGTTCCACAAAATTTTCTGTAGTGTTGGTTAAGAGTCCATAAACACTAGCAATTTTCTTTAGTTCTTTTAATTGCTCTCTGAAAACAATCTGAAACGCTCAGAGAATACTTGTATCTACAGGAGCAATGCAGACAGTAGGATTATAGTAGGAAATTTCATTATTTTGGATTGTTGCATTGCTATTAAGGGTGTTGGGTTTTTTTCCCTTTTTTTCTTTTTTTTCCCCAGTGGCTGCTGCTTTACTCTGTGTTCCTAAGCACTTAAAGCTATAGCATGTACTCCAACCAAGAGACCAGTTCAAAAGTAACTAAGCTGAAGTTTATGTAACAAAAGAAAGGAGATAGAAGGATAACATTTTTAAGAAACAACAATGCCATTCTAAACTGAAGACAGAAAACACAAATTGAAGGAACAAGATGGTGAGAAATGGAAAAACAAAAATCTCTCCAAAGAGCTAGAATGTCTGTTAGTGTAATGGATTACACTTGCCAAATGGTTTGGCTTGGGACTTTCTTCTTTAATTTTAGACACCATGCTATTAATCATACTTTTAATATCATTCAATCCAAGCTGCAGATGGTCTTTTACCTTTCACTGCACACATTTCTTCATCTGGATGGAGTACGCCTCAAATCCTCTAGTGATAATTAATTTGAAACTAGCATGATGGAAGAAACTGGGAAGAAAATTAAAGGATGAGGCATACAGTAAGGTATTTTAGAGTGACACAAGCTTTCATCTTTCAAACTTCAGCCTTTCAATTTGGTTCTGGGAAGAAACAAAGAACTACTTTTGTGAAAGTATTTTATGGTAATAGCTTACTCAAGGCTTAGTGACAGTTAAAATAAGTCTACCGTGAAAGACCCAGGCCTGAATAGCACTTCTTAGGTTGGATGCAAGTAATCAGGTCCCTCTACAAAACTGACTGGAAACATGGTAGCTGTTATCTCTCTCAGTTTAGTGCATCTGATGATTCTATCGCAGCCTCTGGTGCTGCACTGCACAGCACTGATATGTGTAAGAACCAGGGAAACAAGTTTGGGCTGGCTATAGAGTACTGCCACTGCTACAACAAAAAAACATTTTAAAAGCTCGAGCTGTTGCCTAATAAAGTTGGATAATTGTTATCCAGTACATGGGGGAAAAGGAGCACAAAGGACAGAAGAAAACAAGAGTGACAAATGGAGGATTTGAAGACAGAATTATAGGCAGTTCTGAGCTCCACTGCTCTGCATGTCACTGGGAGTGCTATTCGACATGGAAATCATCTACTTGCATTGCTTTCCTCCTGTGCCCAAGCCATATGTCCTGCCCCACAGAGGAGTCTGAATGAGAGTACAGTTATCAGACTATAGACCAGAGGCATAATAAATGCATTCCTGATATTGAACACTTCTGGGGCTGACATCCTGTTCAGCCTTAAATATGTTATTGCTCATGGGCTGCTCAGACTTAGAAAGGACCCGGAATTAATAGAGGGCATTTATTGCTGTAAATGTTTGTCTTGCTGATTTAATCATTTCTAGGTTTGCAATTATAAAGAAACTTTTTTTTTAATTTTTTTTTTTTTTTTTTTTTACCAAGCAATTTGAAGCTTTTTTTTCTATCCTATGGCTCTATCTCTAGACCAACAAACACCTTGAAATCATTATTCATGAACTTTATTTCTCTCAGAGAAAACAAAGCAAAAAATCCTTGCTAGTTTCTTTCTCTTGTTACTTTCTTTAGGACTGAACATTTCTTAGAGTTCCTCAGAATCTTTTGATATCTTATTTGGGCTACACTTGTAAAGACTACTCTACTTGGAGTGGCTAAAAGTCTATCTCTATTGTCCAGAGTACTTCACAAAGTTTGAAGCACTACTAGCACACTAGTAATAGACAAAAGGGAAAATAAACAGAACCTAACAGCATAGAGGAAAGAAAAAAATATGACTCAATTTACTTGAAGGTCATTAACTACTGTTACAGTAAAGTGTAGCAAGAAACATAACACATTCTAGTGCACTGTAACAGATCTTAACTAATGGCGTCAATTTTCTTGTAGTCGTATTTGATAATTTTTACTTGATATACTCAAAAACATCAGAAGAGAGAACACAATAAAACTAATCAAAATGTCACAAGTACAGATGCTTTGAAGCTCAACTTAATTTGCCTGATTGGTATTTCTACTATGATATCCAACAAACAAGAACATTTATTTAATCAGAGGAGCATAGTCATTTGAAAGTGAATTGATGGAAATACTTTACAGTACATCTTCGTCATCACATGGATCTTCAACAATAACTGGGATGGATTCCCAGATACTGTTTTCAAATTCCATGAGAAGCTTAAGTGTACATTAATTATTGAATGTACCTTAAATGATAGAATTACTATGAAAACAGGAATATATATAGAAGAGAGTCTGACATGATTCTTTATGTGAAGTTGATGATTTTTTTCTAGACCTATAAGCAACTCTTTCCCTTTTCTCTTTCTTCAGTGCCATATTATAGCACTGACAAAGGAGTTCACAACTGAATCCAGTACATTGGTGATAAAACATTAGCAAAGCCTCATTCAGCTAGCTATCTTATTTGCTGGTGATTAATATTTGCATTAGCATTGAGGAGACTGTAAAGAACAGACTGTATGGAATCTCCTGTATCACCCGTGAGAAAAAATAGCAGAATACTGGTGGTTGCAAATATAGATGATTATTTTATTTTCCATCTACTTTTTTCCATTACCTTCTCTAAGTTAAAGACAATAGATAAATTATATTACTGATAGAAAATCATAGAGTCACAGAATGGATTGGACTGGAAGGTACACTAAAGACCACCTAGCTCCAAACCCCTGCCGTGGGCAGGGTTGCCACCCTTCAGATCAGGCTGCCCAGGGCCCCACCCAACTTGGACTTGAATACCTCCCATGATGCAGCATCCACAATTTCTCTGGGCAGCCTGTGCCTGTGCCTCACTGCACTCTGAGTGAAAAATTTCCATGTGATATCTAACCCCAATCTTTGCTCTTTTAATTTTAAACCATTCTTCCCTGCCTTTCATTATCAGACTATGTACAATGTCTGTCCCTCTTCCAATTACGTGTTTCTTTTAAGTATTGGAAGGTTGGAAGGCTGCAATGAGATATCCATGGAACCTTCTCCAACCTAACTAAGTCCAGCTCCCTTGGCTTCTCATCATAGGAGAGGTGCTTCAGCCCTCTGTTCATCTTCATGGTCATCTTCTGGACTCACTTCAACAGCTTCATGTCTTTCTAGTGCTGCAGGCCCCCGGTCTGGACACAGTACTCCAGATGGGCTTTACACAGGCAGAGCAGAGAGGGACAGTCACCTCCCTTGCCCTGCTAGCCATTCCTCTGTTGATGCAGCCCAAAATATTGTTGGCCTTCTGGGCTGCAAGCTGCCAAGAATTAATTTGATTAAGAAATATTTTAGCTGTCTTACTCTCATTCTCTAATTTGTAACCATCAGCTGTTCACTGGTTGAATTGACTGCCGTGAGCAGATTATAGCAGCAAAAGGAGGTTGGTTGGCTGAATAAGAATGAATAGCTCAATGAATCCAATCTTCAGAGTTCTCTTAAGAAAGTGGAAACAAAAGTTTTCACTTATACACATATACAATGCTTGTCTCTCTTCTGATTAGGTGTTTCTTTTAAGTATCGAAAGGTTGGAAGCTGCAATGGAAAAGTTTTCACCTTCCAGTGTGCGAATAAAAGTCATGTTTGTTGCCTGAACCATACAATTTCTCCCAGTTGTATAAAGTGCTCACAAGAAGCCATCCACCATTTATACTCTGGTTTGAGGACAAATGGCTTTTAGCAAAAGATGATTTTTTTTACATCATCATCTATGACATATATCCGTTACAGAGGTTAAGGAATAGCGGACTTCCAATGCTACTGATAACACTGAGAGAACAAGGCATATTATCTGTAGAAAGTACATGTTTTATTGTACCAGAAGCTTTTTATTTTCGTACAGTAATATTTTCAGTGACATTTACACAGTGTTATACATTCATAGCTATATGAAGCAACCATGCAAAGCATATTAAGTAAGCTTTCTCAGAAGCTGAAGAGAGATTTCCACTGAAACTGAATGAATGAAAGAATATAATTCATGTACATTTTTTGAAAATTTCAGATCATATAAAGCATTTTACAGGCGTGCACATTAACTGGAATTGCTCTGCTTTATATTGACTTCTTTTTATATGAAATACGAATAGTTTTGAAATAATTGTGATGACATAGTAATATGATTCTACGTGTTATGCATAGATTTTGTCATGTGTAAAGACATTTTATATTACTATTTTTCATTATAATATCACTATAATTTAATATTTATGTAATGTCATTTCTGTGGGTATTGTGGCTTTTAGTACCCATATTAAACATCATGATACTCAGAAACAAATATCTGTTAAGAATTAGTTTATCATCATGCTAACCTCAGATTTACAATTTGCTACACATTTTATATTCCAAGTCAAGTTACTTGCCCCAGGATTGAATTTGCTAACAGTGTCACATAAAATTCGATTTTGTTTAAATGTCACCTGAGCCAAACAATAGTATTTGGAAACCTCTTACAGAACTTAGCTCAAAAGAAAGCATAGGACTTCGCCGTGATGCCAGCTGTCAGCTCTTCCACAATACTTCATTGTACTAATTTTTTATGTCCTAGTTTGATTTTTCTTTTCCATTTTTAATTTGCCTTGTGCACGAATCATTGAGTTTGAAATACACTTGAAAAAAATCACTGAATTCACAGAAGCATTGAAGAAAGTAATAAAAACACTTTGGTTTTAAAAACTGTTGGAGCACTTAAATATTTAGAAAATTAAATTTTTGCTATTTTCAGTCTCTATTAAACATTAATTAACAGTAAATAGGAACTGTTTGAACAATAGTTTTGGCTATAACCTCTACTAGTGACTGTAGTTTCAACTAGGTAGTGTCATAGCTAGGACAGGTATGGTCCTGCAGCAATGAGTGTGAAAAATATCACATATGGACAATATATGCATATCTGCACTCTGTGAAGGCTACTGCTATTAGAAGTCCTCATACAAATCAATCTATGATCAGGGGGAAAAAAAAGTATATACATGTATTTTTTTAAAAAAGGTAAAATGATTTATGTTAAGAGGCCATATCTAATTCTTTAAAATAAAAGACTGAAGTTACATCTGCCTGGTCTCTGAAAGATGATTTAAGCAAAGAAATGGTTTTGCTGATAGTATTAATGCTGTATTAATTGTATTTTTTCTAACCATGAAAATTCCAAGAATTTGTGCGAGCTGACAAGTTTCCATAAATGCCAGATGGGAGGTGAAACTGTTAGATCATGCTCAGAAAGAGTGCAAATGAAGATAGTTGGAAACATCTGACTTTAATTTTGCAACAAAGCATGGCTAAATTGCTTAATTGAGAAGTCACTGGTTAAATATATTCCATTGGTGCATGTTACCAAGAATACACCAGAAAATTAAGTATATTCAGCCCCATGTTCTTCAATTATTAGTTAAAATTAAAAAGATATATCTCAACCAAAACTGTAGATTTATTCAGAAGTCTTTCCCTTTTTTATTCTATAATGGTGGTTTACTTTACTGAAATTTATTTCTGTTACTACAGGAATATGGACTATACTGTCTAGCTCAGCTGCTAGACAGAAGTAACTCATAAAGGCAGTAAGCCGGCTGCTTTTATTCATCTGTCTGCAACTCCTACATCACCATCCTCCCGAATGCTTTGATCTTGTGGGTCTGAGCCGGCAGTGACACCATTAACTATATGAAAAATTAGAACTAGGGTCATTGCTTTAAAGACATAATATTTCAGTGATAAGCTTCCTCTGTTTTGCTTACTTTAGCTGGGATGTAGATTTAGAGAACTTAAATTGTAGGTTTTTTGTCACCCTGCATGACCTCACACTCTCGTGATAGCTCTGTAGAAGTTACAGATATGATCCTCAAATAGCAAAAGTAAAAAGCAAAGAAAAAATGCCAGCATGATCTGACATGGTGCGTCAGCTCATTAGAAAGAAGAATCACTGTATTTCTCTCCTCCAAAGCTGCTAAGGATTCTCACTGATCCTCTAAGATGGATGCTAGTTCAGTAACAGCTTTACAGCAACAACTTCTTTTGCAAAGCTCATATACAATCAGCAGTGGGGAGAAGGGCTAGGAGGAAGAGGTAGTGAGAACCCCCTGTGAACCTCACAGGGAAAAGCACAGCCACTGTCAAATGATTTACTTAACTGCAAATTATTTGCAGAAAGTTCATTAATATAATAATACATCTGGCAGTTGCCTCTCAGGGTCATTATAAAACCTGAAGTGATGATATTTCACTCTAACTTGTTTAAAAGATCTAGCTTTCTTCTCAGACAACAAAGGCAGAAGTCTTGACTGCAGGAGCAAATTATTTGTCTTTATCCCACAGCATTTTCAGATGAGCTTGGAAAAGATTTAACATAATAACTGAAGTACAAAAGTCAGCAGGTTTATTGTTAGCTTTATTTACATTTTCTTCATCTAGACCATTCCTAGCTGAAACTTTCTGGAAAATCTCTATGGGAAGAGGTTAAAAAAATAGATCCATGATATATACATATATATTACTTGCTTCTTTTACAGAAGACTTGCTTTTTTTAGCATATAATCCAATATAAGTTATAACCAAAATGGAGATATGAAGAATCAAATAAAATCAGGACAAAAAATAAGATTAACAGTGATGTTATGAGAAAGTTTCATGTCAGTAACATAAATAAATATTTGAACAACACTCAACATATTTTAAATCAGCCAAGGCTTATCGGCTGCTATCCTGTAAGATAGCAAAATCTTCATATGTACTGGGCTTTCTTACTTTTATGGAGTAAAGCTGATTTTACTCTCATTTAATCTCTGTGTAATTTCACTGATTTTCACTGATTCACTGAAATCATAAATGAGTCTTATGCTTCTTTTCCTACACAAAATTATTGCCACTCAACATACTGTGAATGCTGGATACCCCCTTGCTTACAGTCTAGTTCCAGAGTAAGCTAAACTTTGAAACATCATAACTACTATAACTCCAATATTATAAAATTGCTTAAAAAGGGGAGGATTTAATATGATCAGTTCTTATGATTTTTCTTAACAGCCTGATAATCAGAGGATATGGGTCATATTTTCAAGGTTCTAATGGTAAGTCTGAGGCTCATTTCTCACCACAGAGTTGATGAATAATACTTTTCAAGTATCTGAGGAAACCATGGAGATTTGTGCCTCCATTTTGTATAACATTAAATTAATTTTTTAACTTTGTGACTTTTTTTAATAAGCATTTCATGAACTCTACTGCATCTTCTGAATTTTTGGATGGTCTTGAATCTTACACAAAGTGCCTGCTCAGAGAGAAATAAAGGATTTAATGGAAGACCAGTGAGAGGGAGGATCAAAGGATCTCCTGCTAGAAGCTTTACTGCCTACTAACTCACTGCTTCTCTTATGCAATGGCAGCTATCTGCATGAGCAGAAGACCGGACTACTGTAACTCTGGAAGCAGCTGTAGAGCCTTAAGGCTTGTTCACACATACTCTTCTGATTACAGATGTGCAGGCAAAAATACACTGTATTGTTCCAGTCTGCCTCCAGTTGCCTGTACTACCTTGTTGCCAACTGAGCTGCTTATGTGAAATCACCCTAATTGCTTTCAGTCCCAAACAAATGCTTGCAAAGACCAATGCTTTAAATTTCCCAGTATCATTTGAAATTCATCTTAGCAGGAAAGGTTCAGATGAGTTGCTGACTTCCAGTGGTGGTAACCTATGTGTAACAGGATAGTGGCAAAGAGCTGGCGAGGGAGTGAGAACAGAAACTTCAGCAGGCAGAGAAAAATGATGTGTCAACAGGCATTTCTAAGCAGGGATTTCTCCACCTCTTTGAAGTTTGCTTCACCATCAGGCTCAGAGCTTGCCTCTATTACTTCATTTATGCCTTGTGATTTATCACAAAAAATTGTGGGGAGAAAAAAGAGTAATTTTTCACATTTCTTTAATCAAAGATGAACCAAAACAAGTAGTTAAGTACATGTTTGTGTATGCCAATATGATAATATCTGGATCTGATAATATTCATCCTACGGAAATTTTCATCTGCTCTCACAGGAATGTTTTGTGGCTGAATTTTTTCATACATTTTTTTTCTTCTTTGCTTGTTTGGAAGATTTAATTTACTTCTACAAAATCTTCTATAGATATTCAGTGTTTAAAGAAAGTAAAGCATGTTGTTTTGAATATACTCGGTAATATAATGGGAGAAATACATTTTGAAATGAAGTAACAGGAATTCCAAATGTGAAATAGTACATGTAGCTCCAACAATTTATAAAAGACGGATGAGTTTAAAAATAATTGGTATTCTTCAGACTTATATGTGAATTCAGTTAATGCATGTATCCTACAATTTGAACTGAGTTTAGCGGCGAAGAAACCTTGGCAGTCATGAGTAGCAGGCTGTACAATACTTTGCCTGTTCCTTCAAAAAGCCAATAATCTATCACATTTCTGTTTAGGAAGGTTTAAAGGATTTATTTTGACTATTTTACAAGACAGTGGTCTCCAAATAATTTGTATAGACATTGAATTCTCTCACAGGACCAATGCACAGACAATCAATAATTTTGTCAGGTGGCTAGCAGCCAGAACCAATTATGCTGCAATGCAGACATCTTCAGCCTCTTATAAAAAAGGACATAGCTATAAAAACAGAAAGCTGAAAAGGTAAATAGAAGAATTCTTTTTACTAACATGATAAATAACTTATTCCCTATTTTACCGGCTTTCACCTTCAGCAGTTTTTGTCTTGCTGATTGCAAATAATCAATACTCTGAAGTAAGCTGAAGAGATCTGAAATGCATACAGTCTATCTAATATGGTTTTCTGTAACACTGATTTTGTCATTAATTCCTTCCCTCCCCCCAGCTTTCCTTTACCCTTCATTACCATCACATACATTAGCAATGACACAGGCATTCTCTCTGATGTTAAGGTTAAAATTCCCCATAACTTGCAAAACAAAATTAATTAATTTTGGCTGCACAGTCCCATGTCACTAATCACTCTGCTGCAGACAAAACAGTAAAGATCAACAGGGCTCATTACAAATTCTTTCTTGCAATTAAAATCATCCAGGTTTCAGAAGTGTAATCTTGTCTGCCTGACTCATATGGCATGACTGTCATCTGAGATGTCATGTGGGTGGCACCAAGGACTCAAGACATCAAAAATATGTGATTCTCAGCTCAAGTAAATAGGACTTTACCCTGTAGTTGCTTTAGTTGGGTGATTCTGGTACTGGCTGCTGAGATCTGTGCACAAGACATGGACTTTTACACAGCCATTTTTCCAAGGATGGAGTTAGACATGTCAGAGATTGAATTACTGTGTGTCAGTGGTAAGTTCAACAGGACTAGCACAAACCCCATGAGCCACAACCACACCACAGCTGCTGCTTGTTTCTTTGTTTTCTTTTGAGATGAATCCATCCCAGCCTTCTCAAAATTGTCATGATCCAGCCCATCTCAAACAACCATAATTGGACTGAGCTCATTTGCTTACAGTTTCTTTTCACTTGTCTGTCCTTTGATATTTAAGATTATATTATCACCGCACTTGTAAATTATAAATGTTCAGACTTTTCTTTCCACAGTATGATATCTTAGAAATAAAAAGTATCTATTGCTGAAAAACTAAATAAAAAAATCTTAATTTGAGACAAAACCAGATTATATAAGGGACACATCTTTCTTGTCTGGTATAGCTGAGCAACCATAGATTCCTTTTAGTTTCAAAGCTTGATGGAGTGTTTCTTTTCACACAAACTGTTCTTTCCATCCAGACATACATCCTGAACTTCCATAGTTTCCAACTCAGTGTTCTCCACAAGATAGAAAAATCAACAGTATTTCACAACACTTCATGACAGGAACATATAATCATCTGAAGTTAAGCAAGTTCATTTGTAAATAATATTATGTATATGTCATTTCATTTCCCATGGTGCACAACTAGATTCTCTGTGGTAAAGAGACTCTGTATGACTGAAGTATGGCTAGAGAATCTCAGGTTAAGAACAACTGGCAACCCTATCCACTGCAGGGAGTTTGGAACTCAGTGGTCTTTATAAGGTCCCTTCCAACCTAAGCCATTCTATCTTTCTGTGATTCCAGGCAGCCATTGTAAATTAATTCTTTGACTATGACTGATAGCTTTGCCGGAACAATGAACAGTCTTTAAACCAAAAGTGACAAATACTTGAACAATTACAGCTTTAGAGATTTTTTGGATCATTTCCCAGTTTCATGAGCACTCTAGATTGTTGTCCAATCTTTACCTCTGGTTATTTCTTCCACACATTCTTTCCTGCTCTTATCTTCTACAAAATTGTGATCTACTCCAGTTTTCTGATGAGCATGAGCATCATAACCTATGCATTCATTTCATTTATTCTGTTTTCCAAATATCTTTATTTATTTATTTATGAATATAAGATATTCAAGATGTAAGGTATTTAATATTAATCTTGTCACCTGCTGTATTATTCTGTATTCAGATGACAGTGATATTTATTCTTACTTTTTGTTTTGAATATAAGTTTACATTATTTCACACATTGTCACACATTTATCCTACCACATGTTAAAATTCAAACATACACCCATAATAACTAACAGAAAAAAATGTAAAAAATTGTATGACAATGATGTAAATATTAAAAATAAAAATAAAATAGTGAGGAAGATTTGCCTAGCTTTGAGAATTTAAGGAATATCAAAATTTATTAATAAAGTAACAATTTAAGCAAAGAGTTTTATGTCTCCAGATAACAAATGACAACTGGGCTCTACTGGACCTGATGGAAACTTGAAGAGGACTGATTGCAGAGGGTAAAGGACACAAAAAGAAAAAGGTTCAAATCGGCCAATGCAGTGTTAATCATTGTGGCTGTCCTTGGATATTAGTATGTACTTCTATTAAACACTGAGGTGATGAGTAACATAATGACAAAGAAAAAAAAAGGAAAAGAGAGTGAAAGAGAGAAATAATTGTCCAGAACTTTATCGTAGATAGGACTCCATCTTTGGTGTGGACTTCACCAAAGCTTTTAACCAGACTCCAGGTGTTACAGAAGGAGAAAACTAAGCACAGGCAGGGACATCATGTTTTCCAGTCCTAAGCAAAGCCAATATATCACTTCAGCTCTCTGTGCAGATGTCCTAATGAGAAGGCAGAGCTCGCTAATGCTGTGGGAAAATATGGCTCAACTACAGGTGAGATTGTGATTTTGTGTACATGCTGGAAGAAGCATTTTTCATATCCCTGAGAAGCAATGGGTAGCAGCCTTCTGCAGTGTTTCATGTGCTGTATCGCTTGAGGCCTCTAAATCCTTCAACACAATGAAGCCAATAATGGGGACAAAAGTAACAGAACAAAGAAAAAACAGACAAACTGCTTTATCACATGCTGCCTGTGGATGACTGACCCATCCTGAGGTAAGAGTTTTCATCATCCAGATGTAAATTAAAGATGTGAAACTCTTCAGGAGTGACAAACATTCTCGGGCCAGCGATCTGAATGCTGCTAATGGTGGTGCTGCATGCATCCTTGCATCCTCATAAACGTAAAGAATTACTGCAAGATCAGGGACAATAAATCCTCTAAAACAGCTCCCAGTGAAAATATTACTGCATAATCCAGGTTAAGAGTACACTGTACAACACTATGTTTTAATGATCAAATAAATTCCCAGACTACTTACATATTCTTGAGAGCCTTTTACCCCATACTGGTACATGTTCATAATACACTCTTGTAATAGGTCTGTTTTGAAACGAGCTTCTAATAGGTATAGGCCTGTTTCATGTTATGCAAGACTATTTTAGTTGTATGCTGAAAAATAATAGTCAATAGTCAGTAGTGATCCTGAAGGAAGGTGAGATAGAATCCTATAGTTTGTTCTTTGAGGAAAAAAAATTGAAAAAAATCTAAGGAATCTGATGACATGGAAATAAACTGCACTGTGTATTCAGGGTATTTTTGTGAATCTTCTTTTATACTCACCTGTTTCGTTGGTTGTTACAATAAAAATTTAAGTTCTGCTCCACACAAACTGTAATTCACTATAGAAATGTTCTTTTATGACACAGCACAGTGACATGAAACCTTTTCAACTATATGGAAATTAAACATGAGTCAAAATGCTTTCTGTTATGTTAACATAGTTAGCAATGTGACAGGAAATTCAAAGGAATTTTACTGTGTAGCTAATAACCAACCTGATTTTGGCAGTTCTCATTCAGATTTTGTGTATGCATTTAAAATGTATAATTCTTAGACAGAAGATTAACCAGAGGTTCTTCAGATGTGGAAGTTTATCACTGTGTCAAAAAGCAGAGATGAACTGTACGTGGCACTGACTGAGTTAAGCATAATGGAAAGGAGAGTTTAGTCTTCACTTTTATGGATCACAGTCACAATGGTATAATTCCAATTTGTAGATGTATTAGTTGTAAGAAGATTAGATTTCCTATCTTGAGCTAATGGTTTAGCTATATGATGTGCTCCACTTTAAGTAGCTCTGGTTCCAGTCCATCAATTCCTCCCATCCTATTAATATTTAAATTCAATAACTGTTTTAATACTATTGATTCTTAAACTTCCCATATTTTAAATTGAGTCCCTTGTGAAGATTTAAATTACATCCTTTCCTTTCTCCATTTTTCATTCCAAGCTAATACTTCCATGGGAAGATATGAGAGAGGAAATAGATGCATTTGATGAGATATTTGTAGATGGAATTCCTTGTAAGTACAAGAATGAAATATAAAATAATTACCCATCATTATTTTTATGCATTATTAGCACTATAAAATATCTATTTTTGCAACTACTAGATAGATGTAACTTGCTTCAAATGTTTAGGTATCTTAAAGGGAAGTTGAATAATAAAATGAGTGTAAAAAACTCTTGAGAGAATAAGGAGCCTCGTTCTTCAGATACTTACCTTTAAGTCCACCAATATTCTTAAAAGCCATATAATTCAAGAGAAATGTGATTACTCATACATATTTCATGTTCTTTTAGGATTATTTTAGTTTTTAAATCTTTGAGATTTACTTACTCTTACTTCTCCAATTATATAAAATTAGATTTAGTAGCAGGGAAACCAAATCAGATTAAATAAATATCAGTTAGTTTTTATCTCACTCTTAAGCTAAATCCTTCTGAAGATGCAAGAAACCAAAAAAACAAACAAAAAACCCCTTTTTCTTCTGCTTCCTAAATACATTTCATTTCACATGCTTAATAACAAGTGGGCCATGTCAAATCATTTTTTAATCTTGTTGTTGAATATACATAATTTAAGAAAACAACGTTTTTACTTTGATTTTTATATACTGTCACCCAAGAAGCCATTAATCAGATAGATAACAAATATGAAGTGGTTGTTCATGACAAATTTGTTTACACAAGTTGAAAAATAACAATAACTATGCCATAGTTTTTTTCTTTATTCCAAACAAAAGAATAATCTTTGTTTACACAAATTATATAGACAAAACACGAGGGCTGCTCCAAAAATAACGCCTCCTGTTTTATTATTTATTGTTTATATTTGACCCACAACATCAGAGGCAGATGTTGGTGGCCTAGCAGTCAGAACCTTCCTGTCAATATTCCATTATATTTTGTTATCATGTGACAGATGGTAGCAGAGGGGCAGTCTAACAAAATTGCATCTGACATGGAAATGCACATGAAGCAAAGGTGTGTCATTGAATTACTCCATGCAGAAATATAGCACCCACTGACACTCATCAATATTTCCTGAGCAGGGACCAAACAGTGGATGCTGGCACAGAGAGATGGTGGGTGATGCATTTTTGCAGTGGTGACAGCAATTTGAAAGGTAAGCCATAATCTGGATGGCCATGCAGATTTTTCTGAGCATGGCATGCAGACTCTTTTTCAACATTGGTAAAACATACAGCTGATACTGTTGACTGTGTTGAAAAATAGTGTTTTGTAGTTGATAATTTTTTCTATCAAATAGTTTTATTGTGCTTTTTGTATCTGTTGTAGTAGTTTCCATGGAAATAAAAAGGATGCATTACTTTCAGAATGAACTATGTACTTATTTAAAATAATATTAGAATTCCAAAGTCAAGGACACAAAGGCTGGAAAACACAGCCTTGCTTTTTCCTTCTTGAGCAGTCAATTTATCCTGCGGGCCATAATTCTGTATTCTATATATATTAGTTCTATATTCTATATTCTATATACGACTCATCCAGTGCATTATTATGCCCACAACTGTAACTGATAAGCACTAGCAGTCATCATTCCAGTACCTCCTGCCTATGCATTAATACCATGTTCCAGCACTCTG
This sequence comes from Centrocercus urophasianus, assembly GCF_019232065.1. Taxonomy (NCBI): domain Eukaryota; kingdom Metazoa; phylum Chordata; class Aves; order Galliformes; family Phasianidae; genus Centrocercus; species Centrocercus urophasianus. The sequence goes on from NW_024884253.1 coordinate 24,438,568, forward strand.
GATCTAAAATTGAAATTCTGTACCTGCAGATTTTCACTAGAAATGTGAAACGGATTCAGGCACAAAACTCTAACTGTTAACTATGTTTTCATGGCTGCACACAGGAAGATTTCCTCATTTTTATGAAATCTTTGTGACTTTTTTAAAAGACTCTCAAGCAAAGCATGAGAGAGTACGGATATGTTCTGGCTTGCTGAGTGAAATGACCCAAAATGGATTGAAGGAGTCAGCCCATTGAAATGATCTGGCTTGTGACTTTGATATGTAATAAAATGTAGGTCTCCACAAGGGCAGATGCAGAGTATGATATCCAGCAGCTATACAAACAGGGAAGATTTGCTGTTCCCCTTGGCATTTTGTTAGGCCTTCCAGAGGGTCAGAGGCATCAAGCTGACCTGTGTCTGAAAGCCTGGTATATGCAAGTTTTCAGACACTCTCAACTGCTTCTTGAAAGAGTCAAGTTACTTTTTTCTTCAATGGTAGAGTCACTTTCATCCTAATTGGAGGCAGTGTGAACGTTTGGTAAATTAAGAAGGCCTGTGCTGTTTAGACAGACTGCTCCAAGCACTTCAGTGAGACTGTGCTGAATTAGTTTTGGCTGGCTGTGGTTCTAAAAGAACATTCAGAGACAGAATCATTTTTTTAGCTCCCAGCTACTACGTACAATTTATGCTTTTGATTTCAAATTCAAAAATGTGGTAGGAGAGGTGGGGGGAAGCTGAAGCAAAAAGTGTGTGTATGTGTGTTGGGGGGGAATTACTTGTCAAAATATCCAAATCAAGGATATTGATCTGGCATATATTGTGACATGCCTTTTATATTCTGAAATGTAAATGATTATAAAATGCCAGTTTTCTCTTTAATTTAAATGCAAGAGGATGGATGTCAGGGGGAAGTTCTTCACACAGAGAGAGATGAGGTGCTTGCACCCTCCATCCCTTAAGGTGTTCAAGGCCATGTTGGATGGGGCCCTGGGCAACCTAATCTAGTACCAGATGTGGAGTTTGGTGGCCCTGCCTGTGGCAGAGAGGTTTGAACTTGATGATCCTTGGGGTCCCTCCCAACCCAAGCCATTTTATGATTCCATGATTCTATGATTCTATGAAGATAAAAGTTTCAGCTCGTATCTCATTTTGTTGCTGGGGAATTTTTCTTGCAAGTACTACACACCCAGATATTAAAAGGACATAGGTGACTTTCCATCTAAAGTCTTGTTTTCAGCAGGGACATAGGCGCTGGGATGAAATCCTTGTCTCACTGAAGTCAAATGCAAAACTCTCAGTGGAAGCTGTCTTATTCCATAAGAAACTAAGGAGTTTTTAAAAGGAAGGAGCCTTAGAGTCCTAAGGGTTAGCAAGTGCTTGGGTTAGATTTAACTCTCTGTGAAGTGAGATGGATTTAGTCCTGCTTTCCACACAAGCTGATCTAATCTCATATTTCATACAGAGTTACTATTGCACAGATGGGAATTAAGCAACGCTATATCGTTATCTGACATCTGATGGATGTAAATCGGGATCCCTATATGCTCTTAGCACACTCCGTATATGTTCCTTCTTTGGGAGTCTGAATCTCAGCTGATTATAAGAATAAAAAACTACTTTTTAGCTCTCAGTTGTACACATTTTATACACTGAGACTTAATTAGAGCTCACTATAAAATATTTGAAGTGCATAAGATTTACAGCTGAGAAGACCGAGGTACAGGAGTGAAAGATAAAAGTCTTGAAACATTACAGCAACACTGGGATGAGAACAGAAATTGTTGGATTTCAGCATTAGATTTATCCATTAGACCATATCACATCCCACCTTCTGTATATGAATATTTCTTCTCCATTGTTTAGCTGGAATTACAGACACAAATCTTCTATGCACTGATGAGAGAAAAGTCTTTCTTTCATCTTAGTGAATGCACATCTGGTATCTCTTATTCAAACAGATTGGTTCTTATTTTAAAGACTCATTATATAGCATTATATAAGAAAGTGTTTTGAGCCTTGAGTTATATTTCTGTGTGCTGGAGCATGTAACAAATACTATAACAACATGAAATATTAACAGGAAATTTTCTGACATTTTTTCCCTTTCAAAAAAGCATTTTTCAATTTTTTCTCATGACTTTTCCCTCTTAAAAATTCAAAAGCAGTCATTTTTGATGTGAAGATATACCTTACTACAGGAGAATTAGCAGTTCATATTTTCTGGCTAATAATATTAAGTATCTGATTTGATTGGTCCTAATTACAACTCAATATCACTTGTGATTAGTTTACATCCTATCTTTAATAGAGTAGCAAACAGCTACAAACTTTGGATATGTAGAACAATATTTTAACTTGAAAGTAATTTTCCCAAACTCTCAGATCTTTTTTCTCTCAGTAGTTCTCATTCATTTTTTTTTTTTTTTTTTTGAATTTTCTTCATAATGTCCTACATTCCTTGACCATTTTATTGGATCACAGCTGGACAAGTAATATAAGAGCTGCTCCATAAGAAGTCTACTTCAAAGAATAAAATTCCCATCAACTTTTGTTGGCCTGAGATCAGACATTACAACCATGTTTTCAAGCTAAACATAGACAAGCAGAAGCCTGTGTTACTGCTGCATTCCCCAGTGTCGGTTGGATGCCCAGACAAAATATCTTGGAAGATTCTCAGTGCTCAAGTTTGATTCGCTGGCCACAACCTAACAAGATCTTCAGACGTACATAAAATGCTCTGGTGGCTAACCGCATATTTAAAATTAACTTTGTGCTTACGCACTGTCCTGGAACAAGGCCTATCTTTAGTAAGGCAATGATTGTTTCTACTTTCAATATTGTTTCCTTAGAGTCTTTGATATAAAGAAAAAATGGTCTTTACCAAACAGAGATTTAAATTAGATACTTAATCTCCTGATTTATTTGCATCTGCTTCTGAAGATTCCTCTGTGAAGTACATGTATGAAGCCTTGACGGATTATGATACCAATGCTGATATCCTGAACTATACATCTTTTACCATAGTGTCCTGTAAGATCTTTGTTTTAACAATCTGGCTGAAAAACTGCATATGAGGTTGGAGAGCAAGAAAAAGCCTCAGTTGCACTCTGAGAATTACATTTATGTGTGACTGTCTCCAGCTGTGGCTCTTTTAAAATAATTTCCGGAGATTATGTGGCACTTGCTCAGTGTGTTTGTGTGTGTGGCCTTTATCATTCACGCAGACTTGTGTTCCTGTTTTTGCCTACACACAGAAAAATGGTGGGGTTTTTTTTGTTTGGGTTTTTTTTTTTTTTTTTCCAAATTGATGTGTTCTTAATATAGTTGTCATTACTTTAAATGACTTCACAATAATTTTGCATTGTGCGGCAGGAAGCAGAAAGCAGGCCTGAAAAGAACACTGGATGAAAAGCAGATGAATGAAAGCTTCAGTGCTGCTTTTCTAAAGGTGGAACAAAGCTTCTTATTCTGAACAAGTTAAACCATCACATCAGTTAATTTTATTTTAAATTCTGAAGAAAACAAAAAATAAAAAACAAACAAACAAACAAACAAAAAAAACAAAATTAAAAAAAAAAAAAAAACAACACACAACAATAAACCAAACAACAAGTGGAAAAAAGCCCAACAACGTATTTTAATGGATCTGTGATAGCTCTGTGAAAGCTAAACCTATGTATACAAGAAGGAAATAATGTGTTGCTGTGTTGCTGAGAACCAGGAATTCTTGTCCTGATAGTGGATATAGCATGTGCTACCTGCACTGCTGGGATGCTTGTGTTCCAAAGTATCCTGGAGCAAAGAAGCCATTCCATAATCTATTTCCATTAGAAATAAAAATTATACTGAGTCCTTTTCTCATTCTCTACGGCTTGTTTCCAACTTCTTTGCTGCAATTCATTGATTTGCTGCCTGCATGATACAACTGCCTGTGTTGGGTCATGCCACAAACGAAATGAGTCATCTAACCCAAAAATTGACCTCCAAAAATACTTGATTTAACTTGGGATCTCAAATTAAATCACTGATCTGATTTACAAGTCCTCCTACAGGAAGGGGACTAAAAGACAGAAGTGAACAGGCATGACTTCCTGAAAGTGGGAAGATGGGTATGGGCAAGAATTAATTAATTAAGAACTTAACACATTTCAGGACACAAGCAATAAAAAAACGGAATTCTAATGGTTTTTGTTCATCATTTTGGGATCACTTTCTAAAAGTGATAGTTGTAAGAAGACAGCTTTTAGACTATATGAACTCACCTTTCTCACTTTTCTTTCCTCTTGTTTAAATGTTATGCTTTAGCTTAAAAATGCAGAAACAATAAAGTTAATTATATATTGATATAATAGCTGTTCCTTCTGATATGTAACTTATGAAGCATTTAACAAAATTAAGGGTTGGTTCCAATAAGTTAGAAATCATCTGTGCTAAAAAAAAAAAAAAAAAAAAACACAGTATTTTGAATGCTATGACACAAAACTAAAGAATCTCTTCAAGTACATTTATGCTATGAAATGTGTCAAATGGATTGCTGAAGGCAAGAGACAACAGAGATAAGAAATCTGTATGCTGACTTTTTCAATGGATATTTTTTTTCTTAAAATCCTGACATAGAAACATAGAATCTTTAGAGTTGGAAGGGATCTCTGAAGGCTATCTAGTCCAACCAGCTCCCCTGCAATGAACAGGGTCACCACAGCTAGATCAGGTTGCCCAGAGCCTTATCCAGCCTCACTTTGAAAGTATCCAGAGACTGGGAATCAACCATGTCTCCAGCCAACCTGATCCAGTGCCTCACCATTCTCACTGTAAAAGATTTTTTCCTTGTAATTAACTGAAATCTATGCTCTTTGAGCTTAAAACCATTTCCCCTTGTTGTGTCACCACAGACCCTGCTAGTGTCTGTTCTCCTCTTTCCGGTACCTCCCCTTTAGATACTGACAGGCCTCTATCAGGTCACCTCACAGTCTTCTCTTCTCCAGGCTGAACAGCCCCAGCTCTCTTAGCCTGTCCTTGTACATGAGGAGCTCAATCCTTTCATCCTCCAAATTCTATTTACTGTAGTGGATGTTGCCACAACTCAGGTGCAAGATCTTGCATTTGGATTTGATGAACCTCATGAGGTTTACCTGGTCCCCACTGCTTGAGATTGTCCAGGTCTTTCTGGATGGCATCTCATTCTTCAGATGTGCTGACCACACCACATCAGCAAACTTGCTGAGGGTGTGCTCCACCCTACTGTCAATGTCACTGATAAAGATATTAAAAGTATAGGTCCCAGCATGACCCCTGGGGAGCACCTCTCATCATTGTTCTTCATCCAGACACCCAGCCATTGACAAGCACATGCTTTTCCTGTGTTTTCCTGAGGTACAAAATGCTTAGAGGGATGATAATAAAGGACATAAATAGTGAGTTCAGGAATAAATGTTGACACAATTGTTGTTGAATGAAATGAGGTGCAATTAGAGAACAGTTTTCAAAATATTGCTTCTTAGAACAAGAATCAGGGGGCACAATTACTTTGGAAGTATACCCTCAACACTGATAAATGTGAGAGGTTACCAGAGGAAGAGACTTATTCTGTAGGTATATCCTATTGCTGAATTTAATCTTTCTTTCTTCCAGTTTTTTTGCTTGTTTGTTTGTTTGTTTTCAATTTTGGACTTAATATTATCATAAGAAAATAACATCTGTGCACTCATACATGTAAGGAGTTTTTATTCTTAATTTAATCTGATGAGAGAAGATATTCCAGAATGAAATGACAGGTATTGTATATTTTAAGTCCTTTAAGAACAGCAGTTCAATATTCATTAGCATGCAGGCATCTTTTTTAGGCTCTGCCACCCAAAATGTGTCATAACACTTTGTTTCTTCCTCAGTCAGTAAGGGCAGATAGCAGGGATGACAGTATCAGCTGGTCAGTCAGTGGGGAAGATGTTCTCTTTATAGGTGTAAATGACAGTTTCAAGGACAAAAAGAGGTGCCAAGCAGATGGACTCTGGCTGCCGGCAGTGCCCTGAGTAGGCTGCAGAAGTAGGGCAGTACAAAGGGCATGAACACTAATTGGGTCTCCATAGAATAACCAAATTTTCTCATCCAGGGAGCTTCCTGTAGCCTTATCATCTGCTCACCAAACTATCATCAGAACGAAAGCTCAGCTTCGTGTTTTGTTGTTGATATTTTGTCTTTCTTTATATAATTACTAAATGAATAATTGATTAGTCATACAGTGACCTCTCCCATAGAAAATGCAAGTGCTTCCTAAGTACATATAGGGCTATAGCTTAAGATTGCAATGTTGTCCTCTGGATGCAGGAATGTTGAGCAAAGAGGACCAGATGGTTTACCCTAATTTGGATCCCCTCCTTGGACTCCATCCTAACTCAAACCTCTGCTCAAATTAATCACATATTTTCTCTGGGATTTTTCTATCAGTCAGTTCAGAAACATTGCTTCTCTGTTTTCTTTTCAAAATGTCTGTTGCTTGGCTAACGAAATACCTGAGCATACTTTCTGAAGAATGTGTGTGCATACTTCTTAGTGAATAGCTTTTTTCAGCTGTTTTCACCTTGTTCTGTTTAGAAGCCATCTGTGAACAGATTAAGAGAGTCTCAATGGCACTTTTTACATTAAAGTACTGCAGCACTCCTTTTTTTGAGAACATTTCCATGACTACTGATAATGCCATACCACTTTCTGCCTTGTCAGAATCTGTCACTATCTGTACAACCAGCACTCTAAACATCAAGATGATTTGCAACCAATTTACAGAAAATCTCAAAATGTCTTCTACAGTAATCTCTGCCACTGGAAAAATGCCATTTTGCAAGAGGCAGCTTCATATTTATCAAGCTTTATAATACTTATATATAATAGATTGTACGTAAAACTACAATAGCTCACAATCTTAAGATCAGGGAAGAGCCTCCTAGAAAGGAGTAAATTATTAAAGCCTTGATGAAATCTACGTTAATTGAAACATACTTGTGCTACATTTTGTTCACCTCAATGGAGCCCCCAGTAGTTAAACAGACTAAAGCACTTCAATTGAAACAAAGGTGTGACATCTAAATTACATAAATTATTCTCTTGTTAATCTGGCATCAATATACAATTAAAGATATGTCTATTAAAAGAACTAGGTAATTTCCTGAGTAGCTGGCAGTACTTTTGCTGCTCAAGCCTAAAAAGGACAACAATTATGTGTAATGGAATATATTTAATCTCTGTCAACATCCTCAATAATTCAAGTCAGAAAGGTCCACTATAGTAAGAGCATAAGAACAACTATTTTGGGCTGGACCGACCATGTATCTATCTCAGTATCCTGATTATTACAATGGTCAAAAGCAAATGCTTGGACTAAGAATAGAATTAAGAAAAAAAGTCAAAGATGCAAGATAAATTTTCCCTGGCAGGGCACAGGGAAGAGAATTAGAACTATTAATTTTTCTTATCCTCCGAACAGGATGACTACATACAAACCACTTATTTGAAGTGGTCCCAGTCCATCATTAACATCCGTACTGTGTCAGGGAATAGTAAGGAAAAGTGCTGGTTTGTGCAGGCCAAAACCACATCAGGGATTGTTCTAAACACTTGGAGGTTTGGACAATTGTGTTCCAGTGAAAAATTTCCCATCATTTACAAGTACAAGTAAATGGTACTGTTTTTTTTAACTTAATATATCTTTTTGGTCCTTAAATACATTGTAACAAGTGATTTCACAGTTCTAATTTTTCAACAAAATGTCAGTGAAATCGCATAAGTAAAAATCACCTAAAAGTTAACTAACAATATAATATTCTTTATTACATGATTTCTATTTTGCTCTTCCTAAAGTGCTTTGATTCATTTTCTTCTTGATCTCCTGGTCCTTATATAAGAGGTTATTATTTTTCAAACTTGTTTTTTATTCTCTCATCTTATTGATAATTTAACACTCTCCTGACCAAATTTTCTAGGGAGCCTAGTTTTTCTTTCACTGAAACAAAGAATCTTCATTGATATTTAAATATTTTTCATCTTAATCCAAGTAATCTTAGTAGTCTTTAAATTGAAAACTTTTGATGCGGAAGAGACAGGATGCCCAGGAACTCAGAGCCCCATGGACACAGCAGGTCTGAGCCCAGATTCAGTACAGGCATAAAGCATATAAATTACATTACAAGCACAAAGAAGAAAAACTTTCATGGAACTTCTTGCAGTCACTCTGGTTATAATCAGCATCTAATCTAATCTGACTAAAAGCTTTTCTGATTAGGGGGCATATTCATATGAGAAGCCATAATTAAGAAGAGCAACAGGGGGAACTATTGCTGTCTGGCATATGAGATCCCTTGTGGATAGCAAAAGCATTAGCAAAACAATTTGGGGCTTTTAGCAAAACACTCACTGCTGTCACAGCAATGTTTTTCACTAGGAGTCTACATACAAATTTGTCAGCAGTAATATTAATGTCTTGTTTTTTCTGCTCCTTTAAAAATGCATAGTATGCAATGTTCAGTCGTTTTACTTGTACTTAAACAGAACCCTTATATGTAAATAGTGAATTTACTGCCTATATTATAATAATAACCAAAACAGCCAGTATCCCACAAAATGTAGAAATACCAACAGTAACAACAACAACAAAAAAACAACAGACAATGAGAGATCTCAACAGAAAATGAATGGATGAAAAAAATGAGTGTATAATAGAGAGAATTCCATTGAAAAGAGGAAATGAAATGACTGGCCATTCCACATATATCTGGCAACCACAACTCACCGTTAGAAGTCAACTTTGATTTGCAAGTATTATTTGGAGTCATCTGAGAGCCAGTAGTCAGTTATGCTATTTATAGAGGAGGACTATGGCAGCTCAGATATCATTGCCTTACATTCACTAACTAAAATGTCACCTTCTTTGTTCAGTTATATCAATGGCAAAAACTAAACTGGAGTTTAACATCAAGAAGACACTTTCGATCCATTTTGGTAAACTAGGATTCTGCAACATATCTCTTTATCTGGTTCTGACAAGATACCCAGGGGTTTTGCCCTTCCATTCTGACAAGGTCTTTTGTCTTGATTCAGTTATTCCTGGAAGAAAGGAGAAGGGAGGGAGAGAGAGAGAGGCACAAATAGCTTTCGTTATGTGATTGGCCACAGAACAATCGATTAAAAAGGGGTTTCTTTTTCAATTTTAAAGGCTTTGATGATCTACTAAGGGATTTTCCTATCTCCAACATTTATTACATGGAGAGCTCTTTAAATATCAACATTTCCACAGGGAAGAGCGAAAGTAATGTTCATCCATTTTTTCAGGTCTGGAAATGTGGTATTTTTCATCATCTGTCTCCAGCATGCTCTTCAAATAAATAGGAATCATCAGTCACTTCACTAGGTATAGCAAGTCTTTCCTGATATCAGTGAGTTTATGATGACAAAAAAAAAGAAAAAAAAAGAAAAAAAAAGGTCTAAGCAGAGGTGAGGTGAGATATTTAGAAAAAGAATTAAGCTATTAATACTTTAGTATTAACTCCTTGCCTCCTTGCCATCTGGTAGACTAACCTGTCATGTCACGATGACGGACATGGCTAGGCTGTGTCAGATCATGAAACAGTGAATCAGGAAAGATAGAAAGGCCTATTCAGCTATCTTTCCACTTGATATCTTGAGAAGAATGCCTAATCTATATGACTGAAATGATATAGATATGATGATCACAGTATCATTATTGCATGATTTCTTCATTTTATGTCAGATAGCATTTTAGACTTTTTGTGTACATGCTATTAAGAAGAAATCTAGATTGAACTACAGTTCACCTCATTTAGTTTTCTCTCAGTCAGAACATGGAGGATTTTACAGTAAAAGAGAATTACGTTTCCAGATTGTGAACTTTGTGGTTTCTCTGAGTACTGCTTCCAAATGTCACATATACAAGAGAGATTAAAATATACAAAGTTCAAGACCAACATTTTTCTTTGCAGATCTTGCATTTAACTTCCATGACTTGATCTCTTTGAAAAGGCATTTAATTCTTATGCAAAGTGAGAAAGAAAGAAGTAGTTCGAAAAAGTTTTGTAAAATTTTCAATATCATATTCTTTACATAGAGTGAGGGATGTTGGAAGTAGTGATGGAATGGTAGTAAACTGACAGGAAACCATTTCTGCTTCTTTGTTTCTCAGCCTTGGTTTTAATAAAAGCCACGGATTGTAGTATACTATTTCACTCCCTGGAAGAGCTACCTAAGGAACCCTCAGAAAATTGAGAACAACTTTGGCATATCAATCAAGACATTGCTAAAGGGTACTTTTGTATTTAAGAAAACATCCTAGCCAAAAACATTTGTAAATTACCATTCCAAAACTTGCCAGGTACCTGGGAAATCATGTGTTTCACAAGGCCATGTACTGAGCTTATTTAATGACTGAATTCCATGTGTCTAAATAAGTGCAATTCAGTTGAGCAATTTAGACAAAGACAAGGAGGTATAAATAGTACATATTTTTACAGCCAATTTGGCAAAGAAAATAAAATTGTAAGAAAGAACAAAAACATAATTTTTAATTTCACCTCTCACAGGTTGTAACTGTAAGAAAGCTCCAGTATGATTTTGTAAAGTAGCTGAAAAAGAAAGCCAAAAAAAGTTGTTGCAAAAACTAAGTTAACAAGAAGTTCAAGTCTGAATGCTCAGAAAAATAGCCAGAATGATTACCAAGAAATGAATAATTTACTTTTGTGGATGAGGATTTGGGAAATTTTTCTTAGACAGTTTATCCTGTGGAAAACATAGCTATTGCTGGGATTGGATGTCAGCAAAAGCAGAAAGAAAAAGCACACACACACAAAAAAATCTAAAATTCCCACCCTTCCCTGCACATCTAGTGATTGCCAAATAGACAAATGAAACCCATCATCCTTCCTCTGTACACTTGGAAGACTTGAGTGTGTGGAGGTGTGCACAATAAAAAGGCATTTTGCTAGTCTACTCTGTCAAATAAGAGGAATTGTATATTTCAGATCTTGGGAGTTTGATGATTTCTAAATTTAATTTAGATGAATTTAATGAAATTACAAAAGTGAACAGCTTTGTTTGTATTTCCAGCGCAAGACGAACAGTTTAGGTGATTTATTCTGTTTCATAAAGATGAATTAAATACTCTGAGTGACTATTTAAAAAAGCTTAATTTTAATGCTTTAAAACAATGTATTCCTACAAGGCAGATGCCATGGTCCTGAACACTGGTTTAAAGAAAGGAGGGAGATCCCACCTAGCTCAGTTCCTTCTCAGATAGGAATGGAAAATAGGATAGAGAAAGACTCTTTTCTGAAATTTGCTGGCTGTTTCACTGACCTCTTAAGTTGCCAGCTCATATGTCTTCTATGCTTTATTCTTGGAGTTGCCCATTAGAGCTGCAAATTACAATAGTCAAATATGACCTGCCCTTTATATAAACGCCTCACCTCTATCTCATTTCACAGTATTCAGCATTCCCTGACATCTCAGCATTTCACGAGCAGTCAGATCTTTGATAAATCAGTCTGGGAGCTTCATTCAAACTTGATGTCAGAACTATCAAAACAGGTAAATGCCAACACCTAGCACAAAGTCAGAGGACAGCAAAAAATCAAAACATTTATTGCTCACTATCAGAACATTTCTCTGTTAACACAGGCAAGAGGAAAGGAATTAGTAACTGAATTGTCATTTTGAGGGATTGGGCAAATTGATGGAGAAGGTGACAAATCAGGCTTGTACTTCTACTATGATGAATAGCTAAAGCTGATTGTGGTTGGAGTAGTACCTGTGAGAAGGCATGTTACAGGTGTGTTTTGATTTAAGTTCACGGGGCTTCTTCTCACAAATGCTGTGAGAACTGGGCAGGGAAGATGCAGGTAGAATAACAACTAGAGTAGACACTGCTGTCAGCAGTGGTAATTTTAAAAAGAGCTTCTCTTCATCCTCATATGCAGTAGCACAACGCAGAATAGGGAAAACACTTTTAGAGCTGGAATTTTCTTACAGCTTCAGTGAGCCACCACGCTCAGCAACTGCTTTGCAAAAAACAGTTATGGACTCAAAGCTTCTGTAAACATCATTAAAATGTCCTTTCTTCTCTTTGTTCCCTCCTTCTATACTAACCAACCAACAGCATGAAAACATTTACCCTATGGCAGCATGCATGTTCGTAACAGAATCCAAATTTAATTTATTAGACATTATATTAAATCTCATTTTTTTACTTCCTTCTATTATGTTAAAGATTTTAGATGAAGGAAGGTTAGAAAGCTTCACAGACCAAAAATAATTTTTATCTTGTGAGTGATAAATGTGGAAAGAAGGCTTATTATAACGATTGATTATTCAGTTTCTAGAGTTAAAGTATACAAAACAAAACAATGATAACTGCTTTGTGATAAAACCTCCCGACTTCTTGTAAATAAAAAAAAAAAGCAAACAAAAATCTTGGATCAAAACAAATTTCAAATTTTTCAACAATGGGTGCTTATGCTAAGTTTCTGAAGGTCTGTTTAGGCACTCAAATGTACACAATATGATTTCCAGGAACTGTAGAGCATTCACGATTGCTAGTAAACTTCAGCGCATAGCCAAAATGTCAAAGGTCATAGTCAAAGTCGAAAGGAATATCAGCTAGGATTTAGGATTGACTAACTCTGGCTTAAAATACCTGATCTGAAAAAACACAGCTTTATCTCCATTGTAGCCACTGGCAACCACACTGAGCTCAGTTTTGGAGCTAGGATAAATAGTACTCTGGGAAAAAAAACATAGCAGAACCTGACACTTTAAAGGTCATGCTGATGTTTCAGTCCAAGGAGAAGATGTTGTTATAAACTATATACAAAAGTTTCTTTTTGCAGGCATAGCTCCTCTTACTGCCAAGACAGCTGCAGACATGATCCAAAACAAAATATTTCCTTCTGTTTTCCACTTAATATGATATTTTGGATAAAACTAAAAGTAGATCTTACAACTGAAGCTGCAGATTTGTGGAAACACAGATAAATCACCACAGAAAATTTTGTTGTGTGGAAACAGATGAACTAAATATCTCTGTACAACCGTTTAGCTTAATTTTCCAGTTTTCACTTATTATAGCACTGTTTTGTGGTTGTTTTTTTTTTTTTTTTTTAATTTAATTTCAATACATTTCTGCTATCTAAAGTCTCACAGCTTTTTTTTTTCACAGTATTGCATTTTTACAGGAAAGTTCTGACAACGTCCTTGAGGTTTGCATGATCTGAATCATCTTACTAGCTGTTAATAAATGTAAATAATGAATAATAAATCCTCAGTGCAGAAAAGCTGAGCTACTTACGGACTGCCATACTTTCAAACAGATGGTCATGTGAGCTTCAGTTAACAGATACCCATTCAGATGGCCCATGTAGTGATACATGGAATCATAAAACTCTTGACTCTGAAAGACTTTTTCAGGAGATTTCCCACAGAGCACTGACAACCTTAGTACTTCTTTATTCCATTTAATGATTCTCATTACAAAACAAACAAACAAACAAACAAAAATAACCCATGGAATTAGATCTAGTTTCAACCCATCAGGCAATTTAACTAAATCTTTTTTACACATTGCAAAGAAAATATTAAGGCTAAAAGGGATCTCTACTTAATTAGATTTGCATAAGGTGCATCTAAACGTGGCTTCCAAGTAAGCAAGAAGCAGAGTATTTTCAATTAGTCACACTGATTACAGACACAAATAAGGTTTTTGGCCACAAGCATTTAAAAAAAAAAAAAAAGTGTCACATAAAAGGAAAGTAGAATAATGTGCATTTCAGAAGCAAATATAATATTCTGGAATGAACAATTATCTCAAAAATATTCTGATGCTTAATTTGGAAGTTGTAGCAGACAACGGAAGCTGCAGTAGCCTCAGATTACTGGGATGTGAACAACTCTAAAAGAACAAAGATGAAATGAAATAATTAATGTAATCACAGCAATTATTAGGAAGAACAACAGCTGGCTCTTAGTAACCTTGATCAAGACAAAAATCAACCATAAATATAAATCTCAAAAAACTTCTGACAATCATTGATCATTGTTGAAGAGAGGCTGAGATGGAGTTCTGCTGTAGAGAGTTATCTCTCAAGATAAACTGCATGCTTACATTTTTTTTATAAGCCAGAAGTTTATACTTCATAGAGAAGTATCAATCTCACAACCTTTTTAGGACCACCTTGAAACCTTTATTATATTAATGGTTTTCCACTTGTTCACAGCAGGTACTATAGTGGCTGCCATTGTGCTGCAGTGTCTTAGAATCCTCTTTCATCACACTTCATCTGGCATTTTGAGGAGAAGAAGTAGAAAAAACTCTGAATGTTGATGAGGTCCACCCCAAGTGCCTGACATGCCAGGAGCTTTCCAGTGACAGCCCCGAGCATAGCACTTCTTAATAAAACATTCTGAAGTTTAGAACATGGATCCACAGGTAGGATCAAACTACATTAGCCATGCATTTACAAAGAGGTCACTCACTTCTGATTGCAAAATGTAACCTTCAAAGTCATGTTGGGACCTGGAACTGATTTTGTTTCAGCTGAACTCCAAGGTTTGGCCTGTGCTGTGAAATACTCATCACTGTGTCAGTCCTTCTCATACGCACAGCCCTCATCCTACTCAGCTGCATTTGTTCCTCCAACACTGCTCAGCAGCAAACAACTCTTTTCTCGGGGGAAAAAAGAGGAAGGAAAACTAGAGCTGTCTATAGTGATGAACATAACACAAACCAGACGTCTCTCTCACACTTGCAGAATTAATGCTTCTAACACTGTTACCAGCCTTGTCACTCCTCCCCTGATGGGAAAATGTAAACACAGACTTGCCTTGGCATGGCTCTTTCTCTCAGAGGTCAGGCAACTGGAAAGTCTTCAACTTTCTGCTTTCAGTGCTGTGAGAAGAGCTCTCAGGAATCCAGGATCAGCTCCTTCAGCAAATCGCTAGGAAGCAGGAGGAAATATTCTATGTCTCTTTTAGGATGCTGATTCCCTGCTGCCATATGAAAGAGTCCTGGCTGCTGTTCAAAGCCTGAAAGGACATGACAACTTGAGTAGCTGGTAATGTGTCAACAAACCTATGCATGCTCTTACTACTGAGTGCAGATACCTGCTTGGATGGTGGTTTAGACTTGACAAATGTGGCAAAAATAATCTTCAGCTGAATGAGTAGGCCAGATGTTTTTCCACTGCCTTTTGAATAGATGTCCTTAAGTTGAGAGGCCTCCTTTTTTATCATGTCCTTCCACTGAGTAATGAGGATCACTGATCCTTATACATCAGGATAGAAAAAGAAAAGAAAAGAAAAAGAAGAAAAAATTTACTAGAAACTCATCTTGTTGAGATACTCTACCCTTTCATCTCAAAAAATATTTGGTGATAGTTACCTATGCACCCACCATCTTCTGATTAACTCAGTATGCGTTGCTGACAGGGAAGAGAGGAAAGTCCCCTTCACAATGCAGATAGCAGTGTGAGCAGTGTGCTGGCCACCTCTTCAGTTACTCAGGACTTCCAACATTACTTTACTACAGTGCCTTCACTTTAATAACATACTCAAGATCTAATTTAAATAATTATTGATGAATAAAAGTTGAGTAATATCTAAAAGACATTATATTTGTGACTCAAGAAGTGATACAATTTTCAGAAAATCTGGAAGTAGGAAAAAAGAAGATATATTCCTGGAAAAAAAAAAAAAAAAAAAAAGAGGAAAAAAAATATTTTCAGGTGAAATATTTAAGATGCTGAAAAAGAATTCCTGAAAAAAAAATTCAATATTTTATTTCTATTCTTCCCTGTCATAATCAGCTTTTGAATCACACGTTTGCCAAGCAGAGGCACCTGGAACAGTAAAATAATTACTTATTCATCAGTCTACTGCATGTGATCATGTAGATATTCATTAGAGACCGATGGCCATTTAACTTTTAGCTGGACTCTAGTGAGACTATAATTCCATCTCAAAATCAGGGAGAACACAGCTTATTGTCAGTACCAGCTCATGCAATAAAATCAGAAAAATTATATACATCTGGATGAATTTAATTAACTATATTAAATATAACTCTATATTAAATATTAACCCTCTTATTAACAATAATTCCTGATTTCGATTCCGTTGTGACTATCGTTGCTTTGTGTAGCAGGCTTTGTGTAACATACTTTTAGGAATATTCTCCAACTTAGCATGAAAATACTTCAATATTTAGGGGATAATTTTGAGAGAGAAGGTTGTAAAGTGCTAATTATATAAAAAGAGAAAGATTTCATCCCAAGTCCGTATACTCTTAAACTGAGAAATCACATGAGAATAGGCTTCTCACTTGATTTTTTATTTGTTGCCTGATATTAAGAAAATACTTCAACACAACCAGGGACTGTTAAAAGAGCTGGGAACCTAAATCCATATATGGATTTGTTTTCTTCCTTTTCAGAAAAGTTATTTATGTCTCTATTTCTGCTGTGAAATCTTGCAGTGATATTGCTTTGCATAAAGTGACTTTTTAGGAATTCAGTTCTCTTTTAGTAGATGTCAGTGTAAAGATTCAGAGCAGCTGTAAAACTGAAAGTGAAAGCCTAATGGAGTTATTGCAAGTATTTTTAAAGAAATATAATGTAATTAAAAACATGTGTCAGTATGTTCGAAACTACAAAAATCCTTTGAAGATCTACCACAAGTTATCATATATAAATGCTTACTCTTTTTTAATATTGATACATGAATCCTTTAAAACATGATATTGTTCTTGGTTTAGAAAGATCTTATATAATGAAAATGGCAAAAAAACCCAACAACAACACAATTTTAAATTCTATCCTATGTAGTTAGATACTAAGTCATAGCCTATCATTATTAATTTTTCTTCTTACTGTCTTAAAGATCAACTTTAAAGCATTATTTGGAATGAAAGGTGTCATTAAAAAGTTGCTGCTTCTCTCTGAGCCTTGTCACGTAAAATTAAGATTTAATCTAGGATATATGCAAAATGCAAGAAAATATTTGTTTAATTAGTCAGTTTAATTAATCAGTTTAATTAAACTGATTTGAAATAATAGGCCAGTGGCAATAGATTAAACTTCATTAAAGGCACTTTGTGTCCATTTTCCTTGATTTGTCCCTGCTTTTGATCAAGAAATTCTGTTTAAAAGATCTGCCTAGTCAACAAATCACGTAAAATTAATGTAAAATAAAGAAAAATAAAATGTCATAGCACATATTCACTGCGCATAACAGAGTATATGTTATGTATTATTTTAGGAACTCTTATAATCTTATAATCTGTAACTTTTACTTAGAGACTAATTCACTTTGAAAGCACTTTCAAATACTTTCAGAATTGATAGGAATTAAAAAACAAAATTGGCTCATCTCATTCTCTGATCTATAAATTAATTCTCAAAATATGACATATCTTCATTTTAGTTTCAGGAAAGCTGTTGCTAATAAATAGCAATATTTTATTGTTGTAAACTCATGGTATTTTGAAATATGGTCCATCTAATTAGACACTACATGCCTACTTTGTGAGGTTACTTTTTCAAAAAATCTTGGTATTTTTTTGACCAGCCAGGCTTCAACACCATCATTTTATACAGAAGATTTATAAACCCACAGTATCTATCTGCATCCGTATTTACCAGAATGCAAGAGGAGACTGAGCCCTTTTCTATTCTTTGGCTTTGTGCAGATTGAGAAACAAGCTTTTTGACATGATGAAGAACAATATGTTCATTAACTACATCAGCAACACTTCTATTGAGAAAAAATGAATTTAGTCCAATGCAATTTGCATAATGAGATCCCTTTACAGCAGTAGACTGAGTTCTCAGTAACCTTCAGCTGCAGTCAATAAAGCAGAATAGAAGTGAGGCAGTGTTGCATGTTACTGCTTTTGAGTAAATCCAGTGTCCCAGTTGCCATCTTTTTACTTAGAATGTGTCTTTCCTTATGGTGCCTGAGATGTATTCATTTATGAGACAATAAAATGAGTTAATGTCATTCATAGAGCAGTTTGCCTAAGAAAGCCTTAGTTTGTGTTTCTATCTCCCGCACAACTAACATGCAGAAAAGTCTATTAGGAGGAAACCAGACATTTTCCCATTAGGCAACTAGGATACATAAAATTTCTGAAGGAACACTTCTGGGACTAATTCTTATGGAATATGCTTCATTTTTGGCAGATGATCACTGTGAGAAGTATTGCCTTCTTTGGATGTGAGGATAATTAAAAATTACAGTCATTTTGACAGGAAAGTCAGAAAACAAGGTTCATGATAGGAAAATGAAAACTAACAATTAAATAAAAGCAGTGCAGAAATGCAAGTGAAAAGATAAATTCAGAAGAAGCAAAATGGTTGGTTAAAAGTTTTTTCTTCAACCTCTTTGTCATTGAAAATATTAGCAAGTTGATGAAGTGAGTTATGCAGAAGATAGATAGCAGTTCTAGCTGTGTCTTCAATGAATACTGACTACAGTGAGGCAGACTTCATTAGCTGCTCAGCTGACCTTTCCTCATTTGATGTAAATAGGGATTTATATTATCAGAAAAAAATGCAGATGAATTGCCCCAAGCCATACGCCAGCTCCGTTTGCTTGTCTTGTAGCAGTCTCCCTTATTTCCAAAGCCCAGAAATAATTTATACATGAGAAAGAAAAAACAATAACTGGGATGATGGAATTTATATACTTAGCAGCACAGCAAAACGTAGAAATGAGTAGGAGTGAAAAGTGGTTTTAAAAGATAAGAATGTTTCACTTAGATATGATGTAAAAATGACCTGTTTTCTTATATGTTCTTGTTAAGCCTAATAACCTGGAAAAAAAACTTCTAAGCATATCCCATGAAGAGTGTTTTGTGTTTCCCAAATTTAATGCCGTTAGAGATCTCCCAATTACTTTTCTAAGGCATCTCAATATTAAATGCATTAAATCACTATAAATCCTCCTAAAAATAAATGGAAATCTTCCCATAACAATATCCCATAATATGGTATTCAACTAAGACCTGTACTGCAGCTAGATAGACTAGAAATCATGATGACTCACTGTCTTCTGTGAATACATCACTGTGCAGTTAAACACAGGCAAACACTAAAGGCTGTCATTACCATGCCTACTTACTTTTAATGATCTTGGCTGCTGAAGACCTGTACCATAAATGATCTTGGGCTACATTCATGCAAGGGAATTAAACAATACCTCTTCATATATCTGTTTTTAACATTCAGAACTAAAGTCTTAAACAACATTTCTCTTGCAGAGGATGAACAACTGAGCAGTTTCCATGCTAGACACTAATATTTAGAAATGTGTGCAATTGCCCTCACTTGGATGTTGCTTACGTGCTGTCTTTGCCCCAGGGAGATTCTCTTTGGTTCATTGACTTTCAGTGCACAGAGAAATACACATCTTTGCTATTCAGGGGCGCAATAATTAAAACAGTTTTTTGGAGGGGAGTTATTTCGTTTCATTTTGGTTGTTTTACTGTTGTTTCTGGGTGTTTTTTATTATTGCTGTTGTTTCTTTGTTTGTTTGTTTGTTTGTTTTTACTGAAACATTGTTTGAAGAAAAAATGAATGGAAGAGATGAGTGTGCATTTGATGATGAACTTTAAGACTAGTGGTCTAAAAGAAAAATGTTACTGAATTCTGACAAAAGCCTTCACAGTGAATTAGTTCATCATAATGGCTATCCCACATTTAAGGCATATGAGAAGATTAAGGCTTTTATGATATATATCTATACAGTGGAATTTCTAATTTCTCTGCATCTTTTGAGTGTGGTTAGTGATACTGAAGTATATAAATGCAAATATTTACATTTTGATTTTAAATTGATTTGTTCTTGTTGTAAAACAAGATTTTCAAAATTATCGTAAAAAACAAAAACAAACAAACAAACAAACAAAAACAACATAGGAACCAGTCAAGTAAGTATGTTAAAGATTAGAGCCTATATTCCTAGCACAGGAAAGATATGGGATGTACCCTTCACTTGTGATTGCCAGGTGAGTATCTGGTGTGTAAGCCCAGCGTACCATGTGAATAGCTTGAAGCATACTGGTTCTTTGTATTAAAGATGTGGATTGCAGAAACAGCTTGAGTCTTAAAAAAAAAAAAAAAAAAAATGTTAAAACTCAGCTAGTGAAATGAAGAGTTAGGTGAAAGGTCTTACTCTGAAAATAATGCAAACACTGAAAAGAAAAGTAATTAAACACTACTGTTTTTCAACCCCAGTAGGCAGTGCTGTGTAATCCCAATACACAGCCACTCACTTACTCTTCCCACAGAAGAATGGGTGAATCAGGAAGGTAAAAGTGAGAAAACCTGTAGGTTGAGATAAAAACGGTTTAAGACAAAAAGTAAAAGCTGTGTACACAAGCAAAGTAAAACAAGAAATTCATCCCCTGCTTTGGATCAGCAGGCAGCTGTTCAGTCATTTCAAGGAAAGCAGCGCCCATGGTGTGTAAATGATTACTCGGAAAGACGAACACTGTCATTCCAAGCATCCCCTCCTTCTTCTTTCCCACAGATTTTATAGCTGAGCATGATTCCATAAGGTATGTGATCTCCCTTTGACCATTTTGTCAGTTTCCTAGCTGCTTCCTCCTAGCTCCTTGCACTTCCCCAGCTTTCTCACTGGCAGGACAGCATGAGAATTAGAAAAGATCTTAACTCATTGTAACAGCTGCTTAGAAACGATGGGTGTCTTATCAACACCTATTTCATCATCATAAATACAAAATATAGCACCACACTGGATGCTGTGAAGAAAATTAACTCTATTCCAGACAAAGGCAGTAGATTTTCTATAACTTATTCCATAACATTTATATCATGCTATGGTCCAATGCTATCCAGTACATCCTCATTAACCTCTCCTACACTTCTCACCTGATTTATAATCAGATATCAGTCTCCTATTCCATGGATCACCCTGGTAAAATGTGCATAAAATGTCTATTAATCTCAGTCCATAACTTAGATTCTATCTGTTATGTATGGAATTTGTAGACTGGTTTATATCAAATGAGGCCCATGCTCATATTTTCCTGCTGTTTTCAAGCTAATGTCATTATATTTATGCTTGGGAAATAAACAGATTGCACATTTTCAAAATATCTACTGGTTCATGTTATGACAAACTGGGTATGTGTGGGCTGGACAGGAAACAGGCAATACAATCTCTAAGACAGATAGGAGATTTTCAAAACGATGACCATACTTATTAGTTCTTATAGAATCACAGAATCATAGGATCATTAAGGTTGGAAAAGACCTCTAAGTTGATCCAGTCCAACCACCAAACCATCACCACCATGCTCACTGAACATTGTCCATCAGTATCATATCTACACATTTTTTGAACACTTTCAGGGATGGTGAATCAGCAACCTCCCCGGGCAACCTGTTCCAATTCACTACCACTTTTTCAGAGAAAAAAATTTTAATAACATCCAAACTGGCACAACTTGAGACCATTCCCTCACATCCTGTTGTATTTACTTGAGAGAAAAGGCCAACCCTCAGCTCATTACAGCCTCCATTCCGGTAGTTGTAGAAATCAGTAAGGTCTCCTCTGAGCCTTCTCTTCTCCAGATTGAACAATCCCAGTTCTCTCAGCCACTCCCCATAGGACTTGTGCTCCAGACCCTTCACAGCTTCATTGCCCTTCTTTGGACATGCTCCAGGGCCTCGATGCCTTTCCCAAAACTGAACGCAGTATTCAAGGTGCATTCTCACCAGTGATAAATACAGAGGGACAGTCATCCCCCTCGTCTTCCTAACAACACTGTGATTATCATCTGATGCAGATTGTCTCAGATAAGTTTTGAAATACGATGCCAACGTAGTCAATAGAACCACTGATATGGCAATTCAATATATTGAAAGTATTTAAGATGAGATTAAGTGTTTTTCTAAAAGCTAGTAAAGGTTCTTAAAGATTCAGATTTTGGTGCAACTACTGACTTGCTGTTCCAACTGGTCCCTAGGGTTCCTGTAAAAAAAAAAAAAAAAAAAAAAAAAAAGGAATAAGAAAGATAGATGGCATGCTGAACTGGCACAGTATTAGCAGAGGGAAAGTATGCGTATTGAGCATATGAGAAAGTCTGGAGAAACACTGAGAGCCAAGATATTGAAATCCAAGTCTGTAAGCTGCCACTCAAGTTTTAGCTTCTGCAGATCAGCTTTCATTGATTATAAAAGTAGTGATTTTTTTTTTCTGTCTTCCCATTTTTTTTTTTTTATTAGTTCATGAAAAAGAAGGAAATGTATAACCTCCTTTTCCTTTATACTCTAAATGTTAATTGTTTTCAAATGTAATCTTGTTAGCTTTCTTTGTTTATTAAAATAATAGTGTATGCTTATGGAAAAGAGCATTACTTGAAGACATGCTTTCCTTGCTTTCTCGAACAGCCAAGTACCTCATCCATATATAAAATTAATTGTTATTCATATTCATATGCTTGAGTTGGAAAGGACCTTAAAAATCATCTAGTTCCAATCCCCTGCCATGGGTAAAGGTGACACTCACTGGATCAGATTACTCAGGGTTCCATCTAACCTGGCCTTGAACACCTCCAGAGTGTTTTTGTTTGTATTTACTGTTGTGGTTTTTTTTTTTTCCTACAAAAACAGGGAAGTTTGTAATGTGTGTGTCCACTTGCATTTTGGAGCATGAGAAGCTAAAATTAAAGCAATATATATTATATATGCCATATTCACAATGTGTAACTTGATCAGTAAAAGCTTTTTTCAAGGAAAATGAAAACACATTAGTAAATGCAATGTAATTGGAAGTAATGATACAAAGAAGAGGTTTATTTTTTCCCAAACCTGTTAGCTCGGGACAAAACTATGCTAAAAATAATCATAGTAAGACTTTACACTGTTGAACACATTTATAGTAAATTATCCACACTGACATGATTGACCTTAGATGGACTTCTCCAAGTCCTGGTTTATTGATCAAATTTACAACAAGATTATCAGTGAACCGATGAAAACACATTAATTTAAATCCAGAACATCAACTGTAGCTGACACAAAAAATTCCTTATCAAAGTTGTGGCTAGTTCAAGCTCAAACTGAAGAGATAATATGTACTAAGTGAAAATGATTTAGTCTACACATTTCTCTGTACTGTTTTAGCTTGTGCAGTTTGCTGCTCATGTGTGTACCTACCTGATACATAGACATTTATTTATTTGAAGTAACTGAACCCACTTGCTTTGATCACACATTTGAAAGAAAACTAGAAAAAAGACCTCATGTAAAAACTGGTTTTCTCCTGACTTTATTAAATACAAAATATCTGAGAGCACTTTTCTTCTATTTTTTCCTTTAATTATTATAATTTCTGTGCTAGGTTTCCTGTGCTTTAGAAGACTGTGAATTTTCTTGCAGAGATGGCATATTTGCCATGCTTCTTGTATCAGAACAGGAACGTTTACAACTGAATTTGTAAACTCATGTATAAAAGACATTATGACAGAACAGTGTAACTTATAATTTCATGTTTTACCTCTAGGGCTTCTGGAAAAAAATAGGAGCCACATTGGACAGAGAGTAGTACAGTAAGTGATACGGGAAGTCTCTTTTAGTTCTACAGTTCTGGGGGAGCATTCCCGTTCTCAGCATGTCTGAACTAATTTGTAATGCTATTTAGAAATATAGGATATTCATGTAGTTGCACCAAATCATATTTCCCAATGTGTACCAAAATAGAAACCATGTCTTAGAGCAGAAAAATATTTATATTTATTTAACTTTTCAGCAAGCATTACCATGTATGCACTCTCATGTTTGTACAGTTACATTTTGAATTCTGACAGCTATCAATCATTAAAACAAAATTACTAGGACTGCAGTAATAGAAGGGATTTGATTGATAATCAAAAGATGTAAGCAATAATTTAATTTGAAAAAATAGTTGAATAATATTTCTTGGATAAGAGAACAAAGGAAGCAATGTTCTGAAATTTGGCATATTACCACTGATTTTTGCAGTCCTAGATAGTGTAGATGCCAGTCTGTGTAGTTATAAATAGATAATTGTGGCCCTGTAGCTTTTATGCTAACTCTGCAAAAGTTAGGGTCAACAGAACTCACACATATGGTATTTATAAAGTAAATTTATTTTACTCTATGTGATCATATGATTTTACTTTTTCTTAGGCTTCTTGTAACTCATGTACTTTTACTTTTCAATTTCTGAAGATAATTTAATAATTATGTCTTTCAAACAAAGAACAGTTACTGCTCAAATTACTTTGGCAGCCTTAAAACTAAGTATAATGACTGAAGTAATTCATCTGATAATTTTACTGTGGGAGCCTAGACCATTTTCTGAACTTTATTCTGTGCCGTGTGAAAGACTAAAATGTACACTAAAACTTGTGTTGAAAGTGATTAATGCTTAATTTTAGTGAGTTCAAAATATGTGTGCTCAAACAGTACAGATCCATGGTGTATCTGCAGCATTTAGTATCACTCTTTCTGCCTCAGACCTCTGATTATTTAACTGACTTTTTCAAAACATCTCCTACACTTTTTTCAGTGTAATATAAGCATGCAGAAGAATCCATTCAAACCTAAATTTTCAGGTATCTGTAGACTGATCTGAATACATGAGTAGCAGAAGAAGAGGCCCATTTGTTGACCATGTAGTTATAAAGAAGATTGGTTCTACCATGTCACATCAGACTAGAATAATATTTCTGAGAACATGAAATAAAAATAATAATGAAAAAAATAATAAAAAAGATGGCCTATGAATATTTCATGATGACCCATGATGTTGCCAAAATTTTGGATTATAAATCAACATTTCCATCTTTGTATAGCATATTTCCATTTGCAGAATGTTTGAGACACCTAAAATAAGTATTGTAAACTGAAACTCCAAATGAGAATGATCCCTTATACTGTCACATCCAGGAAATTCACATTCATAGAAAACGTTGAAAATGAGCAATTTTCTACTGTAAGTGAATGTATGGGATAGTTTTCAGCTGTCATTTTTGCTACCAAAAAGTTTCTGTTCTTGGTTTGTTTGTGTTGTTTCTGCAAAAGCAATCCTTAAGAAAGGCCGGACCTTCCAGAACGGAAGACTGTCAAAGCAGGCCATGTGTAAGAAAGCTTCTTAGAAGCCTTTTGGCTCCACAAATCCATATGTGATTATGCAATGGCATTGCAACATCTTAGAACTTACCTCAAATCAACATTTTGTTCCCAATACTGTGCGTAACTCCTTTGATGACTAACTTCATCCAGAAAGTGTTCTCAGCTTCTCTGAAGACAGTCACAGTGTCTTTGTTTGGAGACATTCAACTTCATGATGCTGGAAAATTCCAACATCACATGACAGATATAGCCATGAGGTTAATCTTTACTATAACAAACAAAACATTCTGTCATTATTTTTATTGTGAGTCAGAAGCTTGTGACTGTTCTTATTGCTTATCTTCTTGTCAAGAGCAAAGAAAACAGTCTTTCTTGACTATCTCATCATTTCTGAATTGTGTCAGATTTTTTCATTTATTTTTATTTATTATTATTCCATTACCATTTAAACACTTTGTATATGATTTGAATTCCATTATAATGTACGCAACATAAAGGTTCTCTGTTGATGTCTAGTGGAATAGTTCTCAGTTATTTGCCTGATTCTCATTCCTTGTCTACATTTTTTTTCAAATCTTTACTTGCAGTATGTAAGTATGCTTACTTTTTTTTTCCTAGTGGATAATCATTTCTGGATGATCTTATCACAATGTTTTTCTATTGTAGCATCTATCATAAAACTTCCCTTTTCTTATTTGTCATTAAACTATCAGGTTAATTACTTTAAATTTCTTTCAGAGGGAGATACATACATACTCAACATAATCTGTGATCTCTTCAGTCACCATGAATTCTGAAAAACAGAATCACTCTTCCCAGAAAAAGTTTTGAACATACATCATGAGCTGAATGAAGGGATAGAGCACACTCAGCAATTTTGCTGATGGTACAAAGCTGGGAGGATTGGCTAACACACCGGAAGGCTGTGCTGACATTCAGCAAGACTTGTTCAGCCTGGAGGAGACTGAAATGGGATCTTACGAATGCATATAAATATCTAGTGGGTGGGAATCGAAAGAATGGAGCCAGGCTCTTTGCAGTTATTCCCACTGACAGAATAGAAGGCAACTAGCACAAACTGGAATGTATGAAGTTCCACATAAACAAAATGAAAACATCTTTACCTTGGAGGTTAAAGAGCACTGGAACAAGTTGCCCAGAGAGGACTCTCTTTGGCTGGAGATATTCAAAATTTGCCTGGATGCTTTCCTGTGTGACATACTGTAGGGAACCTTCTTCAGCAGGGGTTTGGACTAGTAGAACTTCCTACCCCTACAGTTCTGTGATTCTGTGTCTATACAGAAGAAAATGGGCAAAAAGTACCGTTGCTTGTCAGAATGGAAAATCTGTTTCTTTCTTTCTCTTTCTAACACACAAACTCACACAAAGTGTATTTCTTAGAAGTTGAATATACCATTTCTCATTTGCAGAATTATATACCTGCACTCTGAGAAAATATTAGTTTTATTACTAAAGATCTGTTCTCAGGTAATGACTGCAGTGAGATTGGGTTCCACATAAACTACAAAGAAAAATATCAGCAACTTTGCAGAAACTGCTAAGTTAGAAATAAAAAGTGGGAAGGAAATGAAAGGCAGATGGTGTGGTTATCACTTAAAAATAAATAAATAAATAAAAAATCTGCTCCTAGAAAGATCATCTAATTTAAAATAAAAATCCTACCAAAGCTAGTAGACTGTAAATGAAGGCGAAGAACTGTGGGAGTTATGGCACTTGGCATCTCAAAAATAAGTGTCCTACATATGGCAAAGTCTGCAGATTTGCAACATAGACTGACATGCTACAAAATTATGCAAAGCAAATAAAGTGCATACAGTTGCAGAGACTTAAAATGAAGTTATTAGAGCAACAGAAGAGCCACCTATGAAAACTATGTCCAGAGCCATGCTGAAGATAAAAAGAGACTTCAGATAGAAATCCAATGCTCCTATCAGAAGATGTCTGCCATAATAATTAAGTATAAACCTAGGAAGGAGAGGAAGAGCAATCGGAGCAAAAAAATCCTGCAATATGACCACTGACTTTCAGCTTAATTTATCTTCAGAACAGTCAGCCTAGAAAGAGGGTGAAAACTTAATTATTTCTAACTGGACAAAGTCCTAGTCAGAGTAATATAGAGGAAAAGGATTGTGCTGACATAAGAGAGAAATGGATGAACTAATACATATTTCCATCTTAATTTTCCATTTCTAGCCCCTGTGATTTTATGCCTCCCAGATAGTTGAAACTATTTTTCCTTTGTAGTACAGTAGCTGGAGCAAAATTTCTCTAAAACTCTGTTATTACTATTAGAAAGGAACAAGAAATAATTTCCATTTTTTCTTTTTCTAGCTGTAGTGTTCTCTGCTACAATTATGATTTCACAGGCATAGGACATGGCCACTGTTTGGAAGAACAAAGCAGCTGGGAATAGGCTGACTTCTGCTTTTCCCTAAATATATATAAAAGACTAATGTAAAGGCAACCACAAAATCCCAGCTGTGACACATCTGGAACATGTGAAAACTAGGAGCTGAACTGAGAGTTACTCTGTAACAAGGGAGTTAGAGAGGGAGCAGGTTGAGACAAGGCTAAAATACCTTAACTATGTGAACATTTTAAAAAGTTCTGCCACTCTGCAGGGCCGATTATGAATGCAACTGTAATTACAGCTGCCCATCAAATTATGGCAGAGATGAAAATAGAAAAAGAACTAATTTCTGAATCACTGTTCCTAGCAGCTCTTTGTTCTCCACAGACATGTGATCCTCACATTTCTTGGAGGAACTTTGGAACATCTTAAAGCGATGTCATTCAGAGGAGTCTCATCCGACTTGAAAGGTGTGCCCAAGAGAACCTAATGAATTTCAACACAGCAAAGTGCAAGGTTTTGCACTTGGGCCAGAGGAATCCCAGGCATCCATACAGACTGGAAGGAGTGGTCCTTGACAGCAGCCCTGTGGCGAAGGACCTGGGGGTCTTGATAGATGAAAAGCTTAACATGAGCCAGCAGTGCGCCCTTGCAGCTCGGAAAGCAAATGGTATCCTGGCTCCATCAGAAGAGGGGTGGCCAGCAGGGACAGGGAGATGATTGTCCCCCTCTACTCTGCTCTTGTGAAGCCCCATCTGGAGTACTGTGACCAGGTCTGGAGCCCTGGACAAGAAAGACAGTACAAGAAAGTACAAGAAACAAGAAAGTACAAGAAAGTACTTATACAAGAAAGAGAGAGCTGTTGGAGAGGTCCAGAGGAGAGCCACAAAGATGATAGGAGACTGGAACACCTCCCCTATGAAGACAGGCTGAGGGAGCTGGCCTTGTTCAGCCTGGAAAAAAGTAAGCTGAGGAGTGACCTCATTGCAGCCTTTCAGTACCTAAAGGGAGCCTACAAAGAGGAGGGGAATCAACTCTTTGAAAGGATAGATAACTGCAGGACAAGGGGAAATGGTTTTAAATTGAGGGAGGGGAGATTTAGGTTGGATGTCAGGAGGAAGTTCTTTACAGAGAGAGTGGTGAGGTACTGGAACAGGCTGCCCAGAGAAGTTGTGGATGCCCCGTCCCTGGAGGTGTTCAAGGCCAGTTTGAATGGGGCCCTGGGCAGCCTGGTCTAGTATTAAACGTGGAGGTTGGTGGGTTGGTGGCCCTGCATGTGGTAGGGGGGTTGGAGATTCATGGTCCTTGAGGTCCCTTCCAACCATGTCCATTCTGTGATTTTGTGATTCTGTGAACTTCATCTTTACTCATTCTCTATATCTATATATATGCTATATTTATTTTATGAGCAGGAATTAAATTTCATTATGCAAATATTTCATGTCAAGTTCAATAAGGTCCAGATTCTGACTCAAGATCCCTAGGAAATTTATAATCTCTGAGATAATTGTAATTAA
The DNA here is from genome assembly GCF_019232065.1 of Centrocercus urophasianus. Taxonomy (NCBI): domain Eukaryota; kingdom Metazoa; phylum Chordata; class Aves; order Galliformes; family Phasianidae; genus Centrocercus; species Centrocercus urophasianus. Next base: position 24,467,612 of record NW_024884253.1, read on the forward strand.
AACTTCAGCATTTAAAGGAAAACCAGTCATTTAAGTGAAAACTCTCAAAAGTGGAGTATTATTATTTATTCAGTACTAAAAAGAACCTGGAAACTGAAGAATTTTTGTCCCATATTTTCAACATAAAATTGAGAATTTCCTTGAAAATTAAAAAGTCGTACCTTCTAGATACTGGACTTGATAACTCTTTTTGTATTATATGATATTCACTACAACAGTACTAATCAACTATGGTACAGGAGAGTTATTGTTGAGTAATGCCATTTAAAATACAAGGAAACATCAGTAACAAATTCTCTTGCTAATTATTTATTTTCAGTGGTCATTGCAAGAAGGAAAGAATACGATATTTTATTTTATTTCTTCACGAGTGTTTAAAAATGGAAATTTTCATAGTCTATTATGAAAATAAGTCTTATAAAAACCCAAAGTATTTTTAGCTTATGGTATGCTTTCATACAGTCTGAATATAAAACTGATCAGTTATAAAAGCATCAAACATGTATACATTCATTCCTATTCTAACCTCCTATACTGGAATGTGATTTGCTGTTCTTCACTGACTGATTTTACACTACAGTAGTGCAAACTTGTACTCTTAAAAGCAGAATATTATTTCTAAATAATCTTTCTGCTAGCATCCATTATTTTATCTGTTATGTCACAGTCTGACTGGATTATCCTTCTTGTATTTGCCACACAAACAAATAGTCTTTATCCTTTCACGATAATCCCCCTCCTCAAACATTCTCAGAAGTGCTGCTGATGCACCAAACAGCTAGTGTTTCTATTCAGTTTCTCTGTGTTTATTTTACAAAGGTGTAAGATAGTATTATTCTGCTAATATCAGTGTCTCAAAGTTTGCTGGGGGCACAGATAGACTTGTTCAAGTCCAGGCAAGTCCTGGGCAAGGGATGTGAAATCATTTGTCTGGGGGACACAGACGGACAAGGCCAGGGGCAAGGAGAGATGAGCTGCAGCTAAATAGCTGTGAAGTGCTGCTTTGTGTGGATTTATCTCAGGATGATGGCCATCTCAGTGACTCTTGCTCAAGGCCCATCCTCGTCACATGGGCAGGAGAACAAGTAGGATAAAAGGGGAACCGAAAACCATGAGGATAGGATTTCTGACAACA
>NW_024884253.1:24468846-24561344 GCF_019232065.1 Centrocercus urophasianus
GGGAAGGAGGGCGATAGAAAAGATAGGAAAGAAGCAAGAATTGCGTATACCCCCCACACCCCCCCCCGCTGCTTCTGCCTCGGACCTTCAAATGCCGTGCAACGGGACCGCTGCTGGATCCTGGTGGTGACTGTCCCCACTTTACGCAATTCTTGCTTTTTTCCTATCTTTTCTATCGCCCTCCTTCCCTTCCTCATCTCCTTGATTAGGATTTGTAATAAACTGGTTGGACTAACATATATGAACCGTTGTTTCTTAATCTCACACCAGGTATACAGATATTAAAAGAACCTCATCTCCCTCGTATAAATTGGAGCAAGACAAAAGGTCTAGCAGCACAAATGCTGACTCAAACTACAGAGCTTCTAACAGATCTCCTCAGAGATTACATACATTCTGATGACTGAACTAAGTCTTTCCAACACAGTACAGAGCCTTTCCAGGAAAGCAAAACTGATGTCTGCTGTATGTGGAGGGGATGAAACACAACAGGCTGATTTGCTCTGTCAGGGTCAGTGATTGAATTTGCACAGGTGGACAGAGAAAACATCTCACGAGCTTGAGTGCCACTGAAACACGTGGTGGGGTGATGGTGGCTGCCTGACCTGAAGCATCGTTGCAATGTATAGACTCACACACATGGCACTCTCTATGAGGTATAATAAGGAGTGCTTATTCATTCCATGTTAGGATGATCATTAATATCAAAAACAAAGATGCCTTGGAAATAGAACATGCTCTCACTTTGTCTAGTCCTGCAAGTCTGGCACTGTAGCCTGTGAAGCATCGTAGCTATACTTAGTAGGAAAATAAAAAATACTTGTACAGAATTGATGAGAGTTGAAACCCTTTCAGGGATAGAAAAAATGGAACCTCAAGGTTCCATTCCAAGAATGCAACAAGGTGAGAAATCCTTTTTCTCACCTTGTGTGCAAATACTTTTCTAAAAAAGAAGGGGGGAAAAAAAAAAAAAAAGAAAAAAAAAAAGCACTGATGTCATAGCTTTCTTTTATAATCTTAAATGCAAATAACAATACAAACATAAGATATGTTACCAAAATGTAGCCTCCATAATTGTTAAGTATTCAGACTGTCTGTATTACACTGACTGTTTCTGGTCTCCACCTTGTTAGGAGATCCAAATTTCGATTCTGACAGCATATGTAGATGAAAACAAAAATCTGGACATCCAAAAAAATTTATATTAATATACCTAAATGTATTTTCCCCTAGTTGTCACAGCAGCTGAGTATAGAGCTTCATAATACTTTTTAGGCCTCCCAGAAGTGCCCATTGTCATTTATCGGAACTAGCCCTAATAGCAGGCATTCAGCAAATTTTTTCTGGAGTAGAATGAATAAAACAGCACTACATATCTTGCAGTGTGGCAATTTTCAATAGGTTAAATTTATCAAATATATACATTATATTTTTTCCATTTTTTTCCATATTCCATATATAGGTATATGTAGGTTGCTCTGGTAATAGTGTCTCCTATTCACTTCCATGGAAAATACAACAGATAAAAAGAACAAACACTGTCTGATAGAGCAAATTCTCCATTACAAAACACAACTTTTCAACACAGTGACTACCATTAGCTACACATTTTTGCCAGTGATGAACAAGATCCTGCGTGCCGCTTTTGTAAAAGTCTGCACCTGCAGAGGTTATCCACTGTTTCAGGGCTGCTATCATCGTATCATTACTTAGAAAATGTTGCCCATGCAGTACATCTTTCACTAGCACAAAAAGATGGAAGTCAGAAGGCACCAATTCCAGACTATTTCGTGGCTGTGGTAGGAAAGTTCAGCCCAGATTGGAAATGTGCTTCATGGTCTTCAAACTGGTGTGGGCACTGGTCTTATTGTGTTGGAAGAGAAAGATTGTCTTTCTGATGCGACTGTGGAAGTTCGAGCTTTTAGCTTAGTCAGCATCACAGCATAGCAGTCTGAACTGATGGTTTGTTTGAATTCCACAAAATTCAGAAGAATCATCCATTTCCTCTCCCAAAAGACAATGCACATCACTTTACCTGCTTGAAACCTGTTTTGAACTTTTTCTTCAGTGGAGGATTCATGTGTCACCAGTTCATGGATTCCGGCTTGTAGTTGTGACAACACATCTTGCTAGCAGTAATGATGCTATACCGCAAACTATCACCTTCAACCTCATATTGGTTTGATAGGTCTTAACAAACTTTCATATGATCTTCTTTCTTTTCCTGTGTGAGCATTCAAGGGGCCCACCTGGTGCAAACTTTGCATTATTTTATCATTTTGAATGCACTGATACCAATATTCAGTTCTGGATTTAGTTCCTTGTTCATAATCTGCTGATTTGCGTGGATGAGCTGATTGTGATGCCCTTCATTTTGTGGTGTAATAGCTGTGTATGACCATCCAGAACATGCACTGCCTCTTGTCGCTGTTGCCACTGCTGAAACACTCACATGCGCTGTTTGATCTCTGATAATGTTCAGCAAGCACTGATGAATTTCAGTGGGTGCTGTTTATTTCCACATGGAGTAATTCAGTGATACACCTTTGCTTCATATGCACTTCCATGTCAGATGCCATTTTGTCAGACTGTCCGCCTGCTGCCGTCTGTCATACGGTAACAAAAATGTAACAGAATATTGGTGGAAAGGTTCAACCTCCACTACTATATGATCAACATCTGCCAACATAATAAAACAGGAGGCATTGCTTTCAGAGCTGTCTTGTAAGTATCATATACAGTATGACACATATGTAAGCAGAAGTTATAAATAAGGTACATAAAAAATACATTCTAGCCTAAAGGGTATCACCTCACTTATCTTTATATTTTTCAGTATGTACCTAAAATTATAAATAACTAAATCTGAACTCATCCTGGTTTCCTTCCTAATGAAAGGAGAAAAATAAAGACATCAAGAATGCCTCTCTTGGTTCATCTTAGACAAATATTTGGATGAGATAAATTACCTTCTCCAACCACCGTTTTCTTGCCTCTTATTTTAAATGTACCAGCTCAGACTTAAAAGATTCAAAGTTAAATATCTCAATTCGGGTAGAATATCCACCCTTACGTGTCAACCTCCTGAAAAGAAAGGAGACAAATCCCCCAAAAAAGACATCTACTAATTCATAAAAAAAACTCCCAGATGGTCCCTTGCCTGTTCAGAAAAAAAAAAAAAAATCTTAGTCAGCAGAACTTATTTTCAGATTGCTCACACGTCTGTAGTTTCAATTACATGCATATTGTTCTTTTCGGGTTGCAATTTTCTTTTATTGCCAACAGTAACAGAAAAGCTACTTCAGCTGTGTCAGAGTGGAACAGCAATGTCATATGACCTATTAAATACAGGTATTTGCAGTTTCCCCCCTACACCCACCCTGTCCCTGAACACGCACTTTTTCTCTCCAGAACACTTTCCTGAATGTGAAGCTTACATGAAACATTAAATATATCCATGATTTCCATTGTGTTCCTCTTTTAAAAATGTTTTATATCATTAACAAAGGTTCTAATTTTCCATTTTGTAGTCTTTTCTTGCCTGTCTGATACATTCCACTGCGGAAATGTGTGGGATACTCACTGTATGCAGAAAGTAGTAACAAAAGAGGAAATGGAGAACATTAATGCATATTGTTTCCAAGGAAACAAAGCATCATATTTTATTGGAAAAAAAAAAAAAAAAAAAAAAAAGAGAAAAAAAAAGAGAGAGAGAGAGAGAGAGAGAGAGAATTTTTCCCCCTCCCAAAAAACAAGGGAATAGAATAAATGACTTAGGTAAATAATCAACCAATTAAAAAATTATCTAAATTCTGCCAATTCTGTAAAATAGATAATATTGCTTAGTCTTCAACAACTGTCTTACATTCATTTTTTTTTTCTTATAGTACTTTATATTGTGAAAGGACAAATGCCCTTCATAAACCATGCTTGTGATGTCTTACTGATTAATAAATGTTTTTGTTCGAGACCTTATCCGTGGATACGTTCCTCATTTTTTGAGATTAAATCTTTACTGAGTATAACAGGGAGTTCTTTTGTAATCAAATGGAGAAAGAGAGAGAAAAAAAAAAAAAACAACAACCTCCATTAAAGCTTTCAAATCACCACATTTCAAACAGCAGTTTTCAACCTAGATAAAGACATTTATACCTCAAGATCCTCGGAGATCTTGAGGTATGAATGTCTTTATTATCAAATAAGTATCATATATTTATTATCAAATAAGTATCGTATTGTGTCACTGTTCACTCCCAAATTCAGAGCTCAATAATTTCAGCAGTCAAGATCCTGATTTTGTGACCAAGAGTCATAACGTAATGTTAGAGATCCTGGCTGGCTTAAGAAACACAGTTGGGACAACAGCTAGCTCACAGTTTTGAAAAGGGGACTGAAATGGAAACTCAACCTGGCAATGAAGAAATGGGAAAATGGCCAGATTTCTGGAAGTGCTTCAACTTGTAGGTATATAAGGAAGTCTTGTGTGAAGAAGAGAAGCAACAGCAGGAGGCACTCTCAGTTTCAATGTTTTGCTTGCAAATGGCTTGATCAAAGACAGGTCTGATTAGGCAGACTGAGCAACAGATTGGATTTGACCTTTACAACTACACTTGGATTTTTGCCAGAACATCAACTAATTATTATTATTTTTTTTTTTTCTCCAAGCAACCTAATGTTGGCTGAGCAGCAGTTTACAAAGTTTTTCTATCACTAAATAAATAGAAAGGGACTGGACTGCATTGTTCATTAGAAGTTTAAGTCAGAAACAAACTGACTTGGCATGGGCCCAGCACAGATTACATTGCTTATTGCATTAATTTGTCGAATGGAAAAATGATTTAATGTGTGGAATATATATATTTATTTTATGTATATATAGCTAGATATATATGCTGGCAAATTCTGAACTGCAGGGAAAATGGCAAAAGAAAATCTTCAAGGCTGCATGGTGGTATTGGAGTGACAGATGGGGGTACCTATTCAATAGAGTGAGTATGCATGGTCCAGAAGTTTTATATTAGGAAATGGTGTAATATTCTACTTTGAAATGGGAACTTTATCAATTTCTCAAAATATGTGGAATTTATTATGTCTATTTAAAACATAAGTGTAAAGGTGGAAATAATATCTTCGTTATATATGTAGACAGATGAATGCTATGAAGACTTGGAAAAAAGACGTCTGTGTTAAAGGGAACTTTCAAATTAAAATTTATTCTCTCTTTTCTGAAGACTTTTGTAATTTTTTTCTATAAAATAAGTACATATTGGAATTTATTTAAGCTAAGAATAAGCGTCATTTAAATAATACACTAAAAGGCTTTGAGCATTAGAAAAAGAGACATTTTATTTAAAAACTGATAAAGAAAAGGGTATTTTTTTTAAATGCTTTGTGTAATAATATTTTTCCCCTCTACACGTAAAATAACCATTTCTTCTTTTTCTCATCATCACTCAGTCTGTTTAGGGATACCAATTTTGATCACATTTTCAAGTTCTTAAATAAATGTCAGAGGGTAGTTATTTAAAATAATATATCAGTAAATATCCAAAGTAGTTATGAGTTATTTAGCATGGTACTAGAGCAAACACCTAACTACTGTGTTTTTGTGTTTGTTTGTGGTTTTTTTTTGGTCTGTTTTTAATTCAAGTTAGAATATAAAATCTGACAGTACACTTCAGACACATAATTGTAGACTTTGAGATTACACTTAAAATGGAGCAGTCAATTTACAACATTTTAAATTCCAAGGCTGTCTTGCTGGACTGGATATAGTGTGGATTCATTTTTTTAAAGGGCTTGTTAAGACTCACAGATGCGAGTAGTGGATTTACAAAGACAGTGATAGAGGCTCGCCATTAGAGGGACATTCCCCGTTACATTTTAGTGTCTGTGTAAGAGCATAGTGAGCACTGTGAGTTTTGCTGCTCTTTTGCAGAAATAAATATGTGCTATGCAGTACTTGACTCTGATATTTTAACCTTTTTTTTTTCATTGTAGGCATGCATTGTTGTGTAGGGATATGTTAGAGAAAAGGAACAATTTTAGAACAGAAGACAATGCTGGTTATTGCTGCCAGTGGAAATTCATTCTGCTGTACTGGAAATTCATACTGTAATACCTAAATTTTGTGGATTTTGAAAGATCACTGGAGCAGAGAGCGTAGTCTTATATAAATAAAATCTTATCTGAAGCTATCTTGTTTAAATTTACACAGCTGACTAAATACTTCTGGGAACAGAAAGGCTTTTTTAATTTGAATGAAGTGTATTAAATCTGTACTTAAATCTCATAGTAACAAGCATATCTATAAAATAAAGATTGGCAACCTCTGATGTGCATATAGAGGTGATGTTTTACAGTTTAAAGCAGCTGCTAAAAGAACCTAAATATATAAGTAAAAAAACAATGACATTTTTTATGACCATACATTAAAATGCAGGATATTCTATTCTGACTTCACTAGTAGAAACTCAGGCTAAGTGGAAAAGCTCTGAATATTGTATCTTAAGATATTTCGGTACTAACAGATGTATTAAGAACAAAACATGGTGATATAACATTGTATTAGGATAGTTCTTGTCAATGGGCTCATACAACTAAATTGGAAGAGTTTCAGACTAAGTCTTTGTAGAACTCAGAAAAAGAGCAGAATTTCATCTTTGCGTTCAAAGGTTTGCTGGCCAGCTTTGGTAAATTAATTTCATGAGATACGTGCATTACAGTGGGACTCAGCTTTTTGAAGAAATTAGATAGAAATTCACATTTAAATTCATCTTGCTTTGCTCAGCTAATAACATAAAGACTAAAATAAAAATAGTAGTTAGCAAATGCCTAGAAAAATTCTGAACCATACTTTAACTGTCATTATCAGTTATATGGGAAATATCTTGTTAACCGTTTGTTGGTTCAGTGATGAAAACATGACTTCTTCTCCTGCTGTTTCTTAAGAAACATGTTGAGATTGGTAAAAATGATGACTTTCAAATTCTACATTTATGATAGTTCTATATTTAATTCACTTCTCCTTTGGATGTTCATGCTGATCTGTTATTTTTTTTTTCCCCAATATTGTCATAGAAACTTTGATTTTTAAGGAAGTGTTGTTTTGCACTGCTGTTGAATAGTGAGCATGGGTGAATTACAATGATTAGGAACTGTGAAAGTCCTTTCTATTTTCTATTTCCAGTGTTTTTTCAGTTGATTTGAGGTATGGCAAGTTTGGGTCTCTGACTGATTTCAGCATGACTAAAAACATTTGGCAAACTTAGCCTATTAACGTGAGACTATATTGTGCTTCTCTGAATTTATCCTATGTTCCTTTAAATTTATATTATACAATCTTTCTCCATTTTAACATTTTTAAACATTATGGTAAGATAATTGTAAGCAATGGATTTACTTATTTATTGACATTGATGTCTTATTAGTCTCTTTTTTTCTAAAAGAAAATTTTTCAACTGCTAATCTTGACAAATTTATATTGCCAATTGATACAATATTGACATTTGTTTGATTGGCACAGTACCTAACTAACTGCTGTTCTGTGATAACTGCCTACATTTTTTTTTTTTTTATACAGAACATTTGTTAGTGCTCTTCAGACTTCTGATGTGATGACTACTATGCTTTAAGTAACTGGAGCAGAAATTTAGTAAAAGTTCAACAAAGAGCTGTGCAATTTAAAGCCAGATTGCACAGTAAGCTAAAACTGTGTAAACTCTCTTTGTTTGCAATTCTGACTGCCTTCTGACTGCTTTGAAGTGGAATCCTATCAAGAAAAGCCCTCAAGGCCTTGTCAACAGAGGACATCAACTGTGGCCTGGTAGCTTATTTAAAGGTCGTTATTTTGGAAAGATTTTTCAACAGAATTCACATTGTCTTTTTGAGATCTATATAAGTAAGAATTAGTATTGCACGTTTTAAAACTAAGCAACCCTTTGGTATTAAAATCTTGGTCTTTTTAATTTGTGCTGCCAGTTATGTGACTATACACAAACTGGAATGAAGAGGATGTTGGATATAACTCAGGATGCTGTAAACTACATTAGACAGAATACATGTCCGTAGGACAACCAAAGCAGACTGACCTACTGTCTGCAGCTTTGAAAAAAGTTGACCAATACCTTCTATTCCCAACAGTTTAATAAGTAGGTGAATAGATAAATGGATAGATGATAGTCAGATAGATAGATAGATATGGCAATTCCCGTTCTGTGAGAATTGGAAATGGTAACATGAAGACCACGCAACAGTCAATTTACTAATATAAAGAAACAAGATTGCTGTACCTTTCCAAGACTTTGCAATGAGTAAGTCTCGTATTAAAAGACAACTTTTTTCTTCATGGTTTTAGTTCCTCAGTATAAACAGGTTTATTTCACTTTTTACCTTGTCAAAAGATGGAACAAAATCCAATCAAACTGGTCCCAGAATATTCTACGGAGTACAGCACTCATCAGAAGGCTGAGGCATGCAGGCAGTGAAAAGATTTACAGTCACTTTTGATACTGTTTTCTTCAGCATCTGTGTGTTTCTCCGGCATTTTATTTGCGAAATGCTGCACTCTAGAATTGGTAATGTTAATCTCAATTCTTAAAAGTTACTATCCATTACAAACAGCATAAGCAAGTTTTATTCTACTGTTCTTCAATACTAAGAAATACTACAGACAACTACTGCTATAACCACAGATTACACAGGTTTTGTTTTGTTTTGTTTTTGTTTGTATTCTCCATCTAAAATATATAGTGTAACTAATAAAAACAAGATATTTCATAACCATCTGTTAAAAGACATCTGTAACCAACCTTTTGGTCTTCTGGTAAAGGATTTTCGTGGTTAGCTCTTTTTAGGAATATTTCTTTATGAGTTTGTATATGTTTGTGAATAATGCACAACTTAGTTTTACTACATTATCATAAAATATACTCTAGGAACACTGCAATAATGCAAAGAAATAATGCCTTCCCCAAAGTATTTGTCAATTATGAATCAATGTCCATTACACTGTTTTCCCTAAAAGTTTTCAAAGGTCAAGAGACCTTGAACTCTTCTAAGAGTAACACATTTAGTATGATACAATGTGAGACTGGTAGGCATACACTGAATCAAAATGAATTTAGCTTCTAAGAATATTTCCAGCTCTCTTAAGATATGCTGCTTTCAGTGGTAGTTTCTGTAACATCTCTCCAGAGTTTCTCTTTATCAAGCAAGGTACCAAACTGATTTGCAAAGATGGAATATTTTCATTTAAAATTAAACTGTAAATGTACAGTTAAAATTACAGTTAAAATTGCACTGTAAACGCAAGCTGTGCACATGTTCCTGAACATTGCAATGTCTATGTGTTCCAGTTATATAGCTATATTTTGAAATGTGGTACTATTTCAAAATGGATCTATCCCTAGAGTTTAAACTTCCATTGAATGAGATGCTTATTTCAGATGATTCCAAATATTAACAAATTAGTCATTACAAAAAAAAGTCTCACAGAACATGGTTAAATTGACAAAATGCAGTCATTAAAAAAAAAGCTGTGGGAAAATCTGTTCTATCTTGAAAACAAAAGATTGAACAATACTCAGTTTTAAGTGAGTGAGTTTTCAATTTCCTATTAGTTTTCTAGTTCCATTGTGCTACTTCAATCTTTTTCAGGGAAAAACAAACAAACTGCCTTGTCTTTCCTTGCAAGATTGATAATTTTTCGTTATCTTAGAATGATCAATTTTTGGAAAAGAAATGCATGGAAAGTAATACAAGCCCTTTGTTTTAATCCTATTATAAAAATAGGACTTAATCAATAGTCACAACAGTTTGTATGTTAGAATGAAGGCTACCCCAGTGAAAGAGGATGTGGAATTTCTAGTGAAATGAGTATACTTACAAGAACAATTTTAATAAGTATTGCAGTGAAAATCATTGCTTGTGGCTAATTGGATATAACTGGAAAGTTTGTAGAAAGCTGCATGTACTGTTTTGAAGATGTTAACATTTTTAGTATGACTGAAAAAATATAATTATGTTGATGCAGCAAGCTCTAAAACAGCTTTGAATGATTCTTTTGTCATGCATTCAAATGTGAATTACTTTTCTCAAATCCTATTCCACATGTATGGAATGTAAAAATAGCACAATTTGTTTGTAAACAGATCATTATTCCATTTAAAATTCAGTGCCTGGGGCTTTGAAATACTTTTCACATTCAACTGGGCTTCATAATTTTATCTACATATTTGTATTATTCTTAAAGTGATAGTTGTCTTTAAGTGAAGAAAACTCCACAGCTGAACAGCCTGTCCATCAAAGCCTTCTTTTCTCTTCTCCAGAAAATATTAAATTAGAGGAATTTGAAGTGCAAAAGAACCCCTCTGAGGTTCTTCAGAATGTAACTTCAGTGCAGAAGGCATTACTTGCTTGGTAATTTAATTAACATAATTGTACCTGAGCTTCAAGATTTGAACTAGTAGGTAGGTATCTAGATGAGGTTGGAAACGGTGTTACTTTTAAAAATCTATGTTGTTTAGGGTAATCCATTTGATTTTCCCATTTCCTAAGCCAGGCACATCTCTAGGAGGTGTTAACAAGAGGAGTCCACCTACACAATTTGTAATACATTCTCTCTTTTACCACAGTTCAGTCTAAGAAGCAAAGATTACAGTTGGTTCTAGCCTTTAGGCTTTTGATTCTCTCATTTAAGTAAATTCAAATGAATTTTCATCTACCCCATCTACCCCATTCATCTACCCCTTCTGCCTATCTCTTGTTTTGGAATCAGTACCTAACTCTTTCCAAAACCAATAATAATGCAAAGTTCTATTCCTGGAGGAAAGTGGGGAAAAAAAAAAAAAAAAAAAAAGAAAATTCATAGTAAACAAGGCTTTTATGCTAATAAGAAAGAATTTAAGTATGCTATATACACAGCGGCATACATGTACAATTTATATAAAGCACATGTCTTACACATATATGCATGACTTACACACATATGTATATATTTCCAAACACAAAATGATTGTTTACATGCTCCAAAGAAATATCAGTTTCATTGGAAGGTGAGAAGAAAACAGTAAGTTGCCCCTCAGTTAGAAGTTCAGATTCACTTCTGAGTGGCTTGGTTTGCTGATCCTATCTTACACTGGGAATTAATTATGGTAATGCCTGAAAATTAGTGTAGTATTTTTAAATTAACTATGCTTATGTTGATTTGAGCCTTTTTTTTTTTTTTTTAAAAAAAAAATTTAAAAAAAAAAAAAATATTAAAATATTTTTTTTAATAAATTTTTTTTTTTTTTTTTTTGCCCTTTTTTTTTTTTTTTTCAAATGAAAAGTCTAAATAAAAATAACTACTAAAATATCTATTTTAATAGATTATCTCTTTTATCTCTTAATCATTTTTTTTCTTTAATCTCTTCTTTCTATTCAATTGATAGAAGATTTTCCATTTCAGAGAGTGGCAGTAAAACATGACAACAAGTATCAAATATTCCAACCTGTAGTAGAATAGCTTCCTGTGAATCTACAAGAATAAGAAATTCATTAATATATTAAGGTACATTACCACAACTGACAAGAAATTCACTAGTGATATAAACTTTCTGTTTAATTCACATAGGTGCAAAACAATTTCACTGCTTTCTTTTGACAGATAAATAACATGATAGAAATGTAAAGCGAATTGCAAGCAAATTTTTCTATTGTTATATTAAAATATTAATAAAAGCAATGGCTTATTTGTTGCAATATATTCAAGGAAACAGAAAGACAAGAAGAATTGATTAGATGATTGATAAAAGAAAATTGTTATACATTTTATCCACAGTAGATAAGAAAATAAAAGCAAAAACCCTCAAAGGACTGAATGAAACGGAAGCTCATATGCTGCACAAGTAAAGCAAAGACCATAACAGTCCTTCCATTCAGTTCATTTGAATTTTATTCTTTTTTTTTTTTTACTTTTTCAGACTCTGCTTGGATTGCAAACACTTTAGAATGCATTCACCTTAGTTTCTTTCTCTGGTGACTTTAAAGAGCAGAAGAATTTTACCTAGTAGATTCTGCATAAAAACAACCATTACTGGTTTAACAGCATCTATTTCCTAGAGCAAATCAAAGGAAGTTTTTCCAGCACTATCAGAAATTTTTTAGTTTTTCCAGCAGATTTGAAACATACACGCTTCTTATGGGTAGTGACTTTTTCCCTGTTGTGTAGTAAGCATTAAAAATCCAATCAAGTCATTTTTATATACCATTGGATAATACTTCCAATAGTGGAGTTAAATAATTATCAGGAACAATTAGATGAATGAAGTCAATGATCTTAATTTGCTTAGGTATTAGAACTAGTGTTTGTGCTGTACAACATACCAGAACAATTGTAGTTGTGCCCGATCTTGATTTGCCTTTTGACTTCTTCAGATAAATTTTATTTTCTTCTTGTATGTTATCTTCTTTGAGATTAATACACATGGTGTGAAACTGGAAATGATGCATCTTCAGACATGGCATCAATGAAATCACTTTCACTGTCACTGCATATAGTCTCCTGCTGCTAGATAAATAGCAAGATATCAAAAATAAATGTTGAGGTGAAGTGTGGGTTTTGATCCTGTGACAAGATTTCATTACAATTACTCTATGTTGGACTGTGTGATTGACATTGGTGGGATTTTTGGATTTGTATGGTGCTATAAGGAAATAACTGTTCTGGCAGCCTTGCTGCCTTTCTGCTCTCAAGTTGACTTATGGAACAGATTAATGAGATGCTTTGAGCTACCAGTGAGCATCTTTTTCATCAGAGATGTTTTGGCAGTTGAGAAGCTAGTAACAGGATGATGGAATATTCAAAAGATTTCTAACACATAACAGTGGATTAACTCGTTAATGAGAAGAATGAGGGGTGGAAAATCTTTTTTCTTTTATGAAACCAGTAAGAGAAATGTAGATGTACAAATAAAGAGTTATCTTTTCAATGTTATGGAATATTATACATTAGATACCGTGTTTTTAACAGGCAGAAAAGATAAGCTAATTGCTAATGAATTAGTACAACATACACTCTGATATATAATCCTAACTATTTAAAGACTGGGAAGTTGCAAGCTGTTCTCTACCGATCTGAAGAGTTAAGAGGGCAGGACCCTTAGGTCTCATTCCAATTTATAGGAGGGAGAGAAGGTTCTTTTAATATATGTATACCCGACAGTAAGATTAAGACAACGGGTCAAATGTTAGCCTGATCAATTTATCACAAGTCATTGTCATTTAGGGAGATAGAGAAGGGAAGACGGGAGATAAAAAAGATAGGAAATAAAAGCAAGGAGTCTTTGTATGAAGCGAGAGGGAGATAGGCACCACCATGGGTCCAGCATGGTTTGTAGTTCAGTCATTGATCTTCAGTAGTGGTGTTGCTTGTTGACGATGACTGTGACTAACTTTCCAATGGCAGCACAAACTTATTTATAGGTCAAGTCAGCTCTCTTTGGAGTGACAGCTTCTGGCTTTTGGATCTCAGCAGGAATTCCTTTTGTTCCCATCTTCTGGGCCTTGCCAACAGATAAGAGAGAGCATGGAGGCACCAACTTGCATCTTGGCTTCACAGAATACAGTGGTATCATCCCCCAGTCTCCTATAGCAAGCTGGAGTTATTTGGACATAGGCCAGATCTTCCACCAGTAAACAGTCCTGACCACTGTCTTTCAAAAGCAAACAGCTTCAAAGGAAAGCTTTCAAACTTAAAATTCTCCACACAGTGATGCTGACTGCTACATGCAACACCCACCACTCATCTCCTAGATAAGTCAGAGTCTTATCTTAAGAAATGCCTCTGAAAGCAAGCTTTGAGCCAAAAACACAGAGAGGTTCAGTCACCTTACTATTTCTATTGAGTCTTCAATCAATTACTACAACTAATAATTTCATTTAGAAATAATGGCTCACACGTTTTTTGAAATGATAGATACTAATGCACTGAAATACATCATTATTCCTTTTCTTCTTGTCTTTTGTTTGCATTGCCTTCTTTTTGGCTTTGACATCCTTTTCAGCAAATCAGATAACTAGAAGACAAAGGAATTCTCCCATGTTAGGCACAAATTGAATCTAAGTACCATAATTGCAATCTAATTCCAATACAGCATTCAACATACACTCTGATGACATCGGCTTATACCTGCAGATCAGCTTTATTTACTTAGATAGTCTCAGAGATGTTAGTGCACATTTCTGGAAGGCTGTTGCAGAATTTGTGATAATCAGTACAGGATGGATGAATATAGCCGTACTTTATGATTATGACCCCTAATTAGATACTCATTTTCTTTGTATTTTCATTACCTAGGACCTGATTACAGTACAGTTTCATATAGATCAGGTAATTTTCAGGTGTATGTTGGTAGTCATAAATCACTACGCATTTGCAATTTCCAGTACAGATAGGAGACATTTGCATTTTAATTGGTGAAATTTAGTGAATTTTGAAAGAACAATGCACAGGATTTATAGTATTATACAAAGAGTGATGAAGAGGGCAAGGAACAAAATGTCAATTCCACATAGAATCCTAGAATTCAAACTAAGACAAACATTACTAGCTAGTATCCTTTGTGGTAAATTCAGGGACAATTATTCTGGGGGAATTTTGTGTCTTAATGAAAAGCACCATACAGAAGATGACAAATTTGGCTGCAGTATGGAACTGATAGTGCAAACAGAAGAGGTAGTGATGCAAGCTTGGTAACAATTACTGTTTTTGAGCTGCAGTTTTGGATTTCACCTTTTTTTAATTAGTCCTACCAGCTTTCCACTTCTGCTATCAAATTGTTATCCTCCATGAAAGGGAAGTGCTAAAATGAGTGAATTATTTAGCTTTGTCAGTATTTTCTTACTTACTGTCTTATTGATTGCTTTAACACAAAAAAACTGACAAAAGGACCATAGAACACTCAAGATTTGGAAATGCTATTATTACGTTAGAATTAGCCAAAGATTCTGGTTGTCAGTTTTGAGCTCTTCGTATTGCCTTGAATTACCTTTAGTAACAATGATTCTATTCTTCTCTCTGCATTTATTTCATTTTTCTCTTTTCATCGAAGTTTACATGCAACATCTGGTATTCAATAATTATGTTGTTTGTTTGATTATTTTTCATGTAACTCTGCCTAGTTATGATACTGTTACAGAATCACAGAATCACAGAATGGCCAGGGTTGGAAGGGACCTCAAGGATCATGAATCTCCAACCCCCAGCCACATGCAGGGCCAACAACCTCCCCATTTAATACTAGACCAGGCTGCCCAGGGCCTCATCCATTCCGGCCTTGAACACCTCCAGGGATGGGGCATCCACAACCTCTCTGGGCAGCCTGTTCCAGCACCTCACCACTCTCTCTGTAAAGAACTTCCTCCTGACATCCAAGCTAAATCTCCCTTCCCTCAACTTAAAACCATTTCCCCTGCAGTTATCTACCCCTTCAAAGAGTTGATTCTCCTCCTCTTTGTAGGCTCCCTACTCTTTGTAGGTACTGAAATGCTGTCCACTATGCTGTCCACTATGTCCCCAAAACATTTCTTTGAATTTATTCTTTACTCTTTAATTTCTTATATTCAAAGCATATTTTTAAAAGTTTATTTCTCACACTATAAAACATATACTGTCTGTTCAATTTATGTTGTTGAACTTCTGTTTGGAAGTAAGAAAATTCCACCTCAAAGATATAAACCAGGCTTATATAAACTGATTTTATACTTTACTCAAGATGAAGCAAGAGAGTCCACAAAGGCTTATTAGGCTTTTGTCACACTCATATGACATTACTCATAAAACAAGTGTACAGATGGCTTTTGGATGACATTTGTAGGTTAGGACAGCATGAAAAATAAAGGGAAGATATATTTTCTTCATGAAACTACACATCTTGTGATTAACTAGTCTGTAGGCAGGCATCCATGCATCTAATTATTGTGCATCCTTTTCTTTTAAATCATCCTTTTGGTCTTGATGATTTTTCCTCTCAGCAATTTCAGTTCAGCCTGATTAGTTTCAGAACCTTTGCTCTGAAGGTTTAAAAAAACACCTTATCTAGAAACAAGACTCTCCATTTTCTCTGCCAGAAGTTCAGGCGATGTCTACATACATCTTTACTGCATAATAAGGCCTTCTATACATTCTGAAGTGCTGAAAATGGAACACTGAAATGTTAATATATCACTGCTAAGACACATCAGTAGTAAAGATACCATACTAATCAGTGTCATAAGAGAAGGCCTCTTGTCTCGTGAATAAATTAAGAATGTTGTGACTCATCCTCAGTATTCCTATAGGGCTGTAAGAAGTATTGAAACAAATTGTCCAGTGTCTGTTTCTGAATGAAGGAAAATGTCAGTAAAAGATTTATTTCATTCTAATTTCCCACAGCTTTTCAGTGTACTCTATACATCACAGCAGGTATACAGTTGATTCAAGCTGGATTTCCTTAATAGTGGCGAGAAATCTGTCTTTGAATCATTAAGGTACTATATTAAGCCAAGCCCCAACTGAGTAGGAATAAACAGTAGCAGGAAGGAAGGTGTTCTCAGGCAGCTAAACCAGAGTGCAAGGTAAAGCTGAACGAAAACAAATAAACTTTTTATCATTATTTCTCTTTCTTTTGGTGAACATAAAGAACTCTAGCTATAGATTACAGTAGGCAGACAATTGCTTACACATTTTAAGACACTGTCAGACACGTGTCACAGCTGTTTAATTTGGTACACTTAACTACGCCAGGTGCTCAGTTTGTATAGCTAAGATACTATCACTGGAACAAAGAAAAGTAATTCCTGAATGTCTTATGCTCAATTAGAATTGCTTGTCACAACTCTGCGTTTTCTTTTCTACTCTGCCCAACCAGGATTTTATGTATAGTTTCTATTTACCATTATCTGCTCACTACGTAACTTCTTTTGGAAGTTAAACAATTTTGTAATCTTTCTAAAGATGTTCTTTCCCCAATAGCTTTGGTTACCTCTTTTTTAATCTTCGTGCACATCAGCATCCCTTATAACACGTCCCCTTGAGGGCTGAAATGTGTTAGGAAGAACTTAATTTTGTGTATTTAAGCTATACGGAGTTAAATTCATGCAACTCTCTTGACTTTGGCAAAGCTATTCAGACATGCTGAAGGTCAAAGGAAACCTGAAAGAAAAAATCTTTTTTTTTCTTTTTTCTCCTTTTCCTGTGATTTAAGCTCATAAGGAGGCTACTGATACTTGAAGTATACATCTCCTATATTGTTCTATTTTAAGAGTTTGACAGTTTCATTTTTTTACTAAGTTTCCATCAAGTTTTTCATCTTTTTAATTATTTTCATAATTTCAACTACTGTCAATTTCTTCTTGATGACTACCTTGACTTTCATCATCTCCAAAACAGCACAGAACACAGAAATCACAGATACTGAAATATCATTTTTGGATGATCTGGGTGACGTGCACCTCATCCAAATGCCTCTATTTACCCATAATACAAATTCAGCCTATTCACTCACCTTTGTTTTCAAGCCCTTTATTCCTATATGCTTAGTCTACTGTCTCATCCCATTCCTGCCTTTTTAACAGCCTTTTTCTGAATGAATCTCCTTTATTCATAGATTAACCCTATTTGCCTTAACTGTATATAGAAGGTAAACACAATTTTTCTGCTGTAATGTGATCTTTTTCTTTATGCTTCCAAAGAAAAAAAGAAAATGTGTGCAGATACATTAATATTCCAGTAGTGAAAATGAAGTGGTAATTCATTTTTAATAGATCCCACGGCCTTTTGTTTTCAAAATTAATAGGACCCCCTACTCACAGAAATGCTAGTTCACAATCTCTTTAAGTCATTTCAGCATGTTTCTTAGTTATAATGCAATAATTCACTCAGGTAAATTAAATTCCAGCTTTTGCTTGTCATGAATATTAAAAGAATAAAGCAAGACCACACTGCAGAAAACAGACCCCAAACTAATCTCACATTGGAGTAAATCAAGGGAACGACTTCATTGTAAAACTGGAATGAGAATCAGCCCACTAAAATTGAAGTCTTGCCTTGAATTTAATTTGTTTTTAGCTAGAGCTGATGCATTTCATTTAAAAATTATTTTATTTTATTTTTAATGCTAACACATAAAAACTGCCTCTCAATTCAGGAATCCTATTTGCAAAGATGGTGCTTAGGTCAATATTTTAAATTTAAGTGCATTGAGAGATTCTTCCACAAGGGCTCAGATACTATGAAGTGAACCAGTAGGGAGACGCTAGACTATGTTTACCCACCATTGGAGCACGTATTAAAGAGCTCAGTCAAATCATTTCACTTTCATTAGGAATCTGCTTGATGTCTAACCTGCTGTTTTGCAAAGTAGTGTATTTATAGATCATCAACACCAGGTGCCAACTTCCTGAGCAAACTGCCTATACATTTCTGGGTGATTTTTTAATCAGACTTTTGTAACCAAAGCTGATGACATGAATATCTTTTCTAGCTTTAGCTCCTGAGTAGAAAGAAAGAGGGTTTCACATCTACTTTAAGGAATTTATAACTTTGAAAAGGTATAACAATAACTATCACTTCTGTATGAACTCCTGAATGTATTATGTTGATTATGTTTGTACATTCCAGAGAACACAGAAAAAAAATATTATTTCCCAGCTGGGATTTGAATGTAATGATACGAGTCACATCCTTCTTACCTGAGACTAACCTTCTGTAATCTGTTCATATGGAGACAAGTATGTAGATTCCATACTCTGTAAAATGGTCAACTGAGTTTTTATTTTTGGTTTCAACTGAGTTTTTATTTTTGGCTTGTTTTGTTTTTGTTTTTCTTTTTGTTTTTGTTTTTTTTTTTTTTTTTGCTTTGTCAAAATATCTCTGAACAAACGCTTCCATCTGACTCTCTTCTGATAAATCAAAAAAGTGCTTTTCACTTAATTTCAACAGAAGATCCCCGAAAGTTTTCCTTACTGAGTTATAAAGGCCAGACCAGACAAATATGGCAGACAGCAGTGCAGCCAGTGACCTGAGAATCATTGCAAGAATTAGAGTTCAGAGAAGAATGTGACTCAGTTATGATCCAAAGGCTGAATTATCACAACTGAACGGTCCTGAATTCATATAGATAATCCCAATATTTCAGGCTGTGCAAATAAATACTTTCAGGATTTGAATCCATGGGAACTTAATTCACATGAAGTCAAGATTGCTGCATATCAGTTCTCTTCTTCTTGTTGGTAATGGTACTCATGTTGTTCAGTGAGCAGACCTGTCCCAAAACTTATATATATATATATATATATATATATATATATATATATATATATATTTAGAATTAGTTTCCAGTTGAATCAAATTCCTGAACCAGTTTCATTGAACAAACACTTCTGCCCTCCACCAGACTCATTAACAGCACCCTCTGCGATAAAAGATTTTGATCTTGTTAAAACAACATAGCCTTCAAGCTGGTAACAGATGCAGTTCACAGACTTGTAATTGTCATCCTCATATTTCCTTCCTCACTTAGTGATAGAGTCAGCAGCTCAGTCATTCAGAATAAAGTACAATTTCATGGGGGTGAGACAGGCAATTTTGACTATTTCAATTTCAGAATCTTCCTCCTACCTCAGAGTTAATAGTTTCTTACTCCACGATTGGACTGACTGAAAGAAATGCTGTGAGATGATTTGACATCATGTGCCACTGTATGATTGGAAGACTACATCATCAGTGGCATGTGTTTGACGAGTACTAAGAAAGGTATCCAAATTCAGGCTTTTGACTTGATGCGGTTTAACAGAAGCTTCATAATGCTCTGGACTGCTAGATATATTGCAATATGGCAATGGCTTTGGGATGTATTACAATACATCATGTAGAGAATCTCCATAATAGTATCCTTATGTCATAATATATCATGTCAAAAATCCCAATGCAACAATTTCAGGATATACTAATGACCCATCAAAGTACATCAAGGTTTTATTATACTTTGTTGTGTCTGATACAGAAGTCTAAGTACTTACCCAAATAATCCTACTGGGAAGTACAGTCAAATATTTTAGAGATACCAATTTCTTTTGCTAGTTAATTATTAAAAGGAGCAAAGCCTATCATGGCAGTTAATGCAGCTTGAATGCATAGGCAAACACTAAATATAGGCTAGGATTTCATGGAATACCCTACCTAATCCCTTTTATATTGTACTAGTTAGGAGCTGTACTCTTTCCAGTATTTAAATAAAATCACACGTATTTGGATTCTTAGCACTGGGAAAAGGATATCTATGAGATCCTGAATATTCTATTGCTGAGAATAACATTTTAAATACATTAATAAGGAAAACAGAGGGAGAAAAAAAACATGTACCTTACAAGTAACACGTAAGGAGTAACACATTAGGAACCTGGGGTCTTTTTACTGAATGTAACACAAAATAGTTCAGCTCAAAGCACACTAAAAAGCAGGTAGATTGTGAGCTGCAAGGGCAAAGTCATGTCCAACCTTTAAAAACAACTTAATTTTGCTACACTGCATGAATGAGACATTGAAAACCTTCAGATATTTTCGGATGCTCTTACTGCCAAGAAAAAAATTATTTTTTTCTTGTGCGTTTTTTGTACTTCTTATCCCAGTACTAGAAGATTATTTATCAAATGATCAAAAGGACTCATCAGACCCAGAGATACCTCAAAAATACTTTAGGGGCTAAAATATAATTGAAATATAATGAGTGACCCAAAAACAAGTGAGTTATAAAGGACTGGACAAATATGAAGCTTTGTCTCAATCTGAACTATAAAGAGGAGTGGCTTTAAATCAAAGCAATAACATGAATTGTAAAAATAATAATAAATCAGGTAATAGCATACAGTCTTGGATTTTCAAAAGTACTGATAGGCAATTGGCTCTGGATTGTTCCTAGTTAAAAACAGTTTTAGTGTCTAAACAAAGAACAGCAGACCCACTGACTTTGAATGCACAAAACTACAGCAGATCATCAAAGAAATAAAACAACTTATACAGGGCATTTTTATTATGGCTTGCTTCAGTGAAGAGTGCCTTCAAAATGTATGCACAGCATCATAAATCCAATTTCTGAATTTTGAGTATATGTATTTCTTTATGAAATATCTAACAGCTCCAATTTTTAAAAAGAATGTTATTTTTAATGGAGAAATTCAACCATTACATTTTGTAACTTTTCTTTGTGATGTACTTAAAATCATGAGTGCAACATTCTTTTAAAGTTGCTTTTATCTAATTCATATATCAAAATAGGCCTATAATTGCTCATTTATTTGTTAATGAATATTTGTATACTTTAAATTTTGTTTTGTATGTTAGACAGCAACACATCTGGTCAGCTGCAGAGTGTATGGTAGAACCAATAAATGTACAGTTGCACAAAATAAGATGCGCTTGGTTGACTCATTTTATTTGTTGTTTTGTGTTCATTCTATTTCCAATCTTGCACGTGCCTCTCAGTTATACACAAATGTTAGTCATTAGAATATAATAATAACTATACCACAGAATAATTTTTTTCCTGTCTTCTGAGCACAGAAATCACAGGAATTAATATTGATCCATAGGTTAAACCGCTGAATGTTCTGTACTGATCTGCCCCTAGTTTAAGCATTGGTTACCTAGAAATAAATAGATGCACATATATGATGTTAGAATGTAGTTGGCTGTGCATATTTCAGAAAAGAATTGTTGAAATGGCACTAATACAGGTAACAGTTTAGAAGTCTGTGATTTCCACCTCTCTTTCTGACAGTATATTGACATTTTGTATAATATATAGATTTTACTGGGAAAAATAAGATAATAGGTTATTCCAGATAGTTCAGAGTAGAGATGGTATGAAACAGGAAGATGTGTCTACATCCTCTCTCCTGCAATTTTATAGGCCAGGGTTGGGAGGGGTGGAGAACTGAACATTGAGGTTGATCTGTAACTGTCAAGATTTTAGCACATTTTTAGTAAGGTGATTCAAAATCTTGAACCAACAAAGCAGTTCAAAGAAGAATTCTTTGTTAGTGCTGATTAGATAACTAAGAGAGAGTGCATGGAGCATTTATAAAAGCAATAGGAAAATAACATGAAAATACGCGGAAGAAAGGGAATGGTCAATTAAATATGGGCAAAATATGTCTAAAAAAAAAGTTAGAAAGTAGATAAACTTAAGGAGAATCTAAAACTGCATATTATTTAAGATTTGTCTTCTTTAAAGTCTTTTGTACCTTTTAGCGTGTTTAATCTGATTTGGCAGCTGATGTTTGAAAAATTAGGCAGAAATAAATCAGCAGAAAGTGTTTCAAAGCAGGTTTGAGTTTCAGTAGAACAAATATTTGGTCAGAGAGCACTTAGTGACTGTGCCTGAAGAAACAGTTCAAAATAACTGAGTCTAAATACATTGATGTCACACATTTCAGCTCATGAGCAGTGTGATGCACCTGATTATTACTAACGCTATATAGTAATGGAACACAATCCTACTTATTTCTGTGTAACAAACCATAATTTTATTATATAATTAATTGCATGTGCATTAATTAATGCATTGCGTTAATGTGGGGTTTTCCCCTGAGGTGTGTAATGGTGAGACTCCCGGAAGACTGCTGTCTTGGAAATTGCAGAGGATACAGCTATGCAGCTGTTACAGAACTGAATCTATGGCGATGGTTTTCTGGGCAGGAGGTGTCCCTTGGAGCACAGCTCCTGCAGTTTATTTTTGTCAGCCAAATTATGCTAGAGCATTGAGCTGTTGGAGTCCATCCCAGGCTGTGCAAATATGAATGAAAGGTATGAGTACTGCTGCCGTGAAAGATTTAAAAATAATGCGATACTACATCGCATTTTCTTGTGCTCTGCTGTTTCAAGGGAGACATCCCGATAAACCAAGCAAAACAGATCTATACATGCACAAAGTTAAATCTTAAGTCATGAATTCATAAAAGCTGAGGATCCATAAAAAAACAGCTTGCTAATACTTCTATCAGTTAGTAGGAAATGCCAAAGAAAAACAAGAGGCTTGATCTCCCTCTCCCTAAAAAAGAAATATCCTAGTGAGCAGGAAACAGATTCTTGTATTTGCTTGAGGTTGCCTGTGAAAAACCTCATTCAGGACTTCAGAGGAGAATCACAGAATCATAGAATTGCTGGGGTCAGAAAAGACTTTAAAGATCATTAAGTCCAACCGCAACCTGACCATACTACCCTAGCTCTAACAACCCACTGCTAAATCATAGAATCATAGAGTCATAGAATAGCCTGGGTTGAAAAGGATGACAATGATCATCCAGCTTCAACCCCCCTGCTATGTGCAGGGTCACCAACCACTAGACCAGGCTGCCCAGAGTCACATCCAGCCTGGCCTTGAATGCCTTCAGGGATGGGGCATCCACAACCTCCTTGGGCAACCTGTTCCAGTGCTTCACCATCCTCTGTGTGAAAAACTTCCTTCTAATACCTAACCTAAACCTCCTCCGTCTTAGTTTAAAACCACTCCCCCTTGTCCTATCACAATCCACCCTTTTAAACAGCTGTTCCTCCTCCTGTTTATATGTTTCCTTCAAATGCTGGAAAGCCACAATGAGGTCTCCCCAGAGCCTTCTCTTCTCCAAGCTAAACAAGCCCAGTTCCCTCAACCTTGCTTCACAGGAGAGGCGCTCCAACCCTCTGATCATCTTAGTGGCCCTCCTCTGGACCCGCTCCAAGAACTTCATGCCCTTCCTGTACTGGGGGCTCCAGGCCTGGATGCAGTACTGCAGATGGGACCTCACAAGAGCTGAGTAGAGGAGGACAATCACCTCCCTCTCCCTGCTGGCCACCCCTTTTTTAATGCAACCCAGAACACAGTTGGCCTTCTGGGCTGCAAGCACACACTGCCTCCTCCTGGTCAGGTGGCCTGTAGCAGACCCAACAACTAAATGCCCTTTGCTGGACTGATCCTTGATTTTTACCCACAAACTCTTGACTTGATCGGCGCTATTCCTCAGAGAAATCATGTCCGTGAGTCCCACATCTGATTAAAAGGCATTATGATGGCTAGGTCTGCTTCACCAGACAAGTCATCTCTACTGTCTTCTATGTCTAAGGAAGACGCTAAGGACCTACACACTCAGGTCTTACCAACAAGTGCTTTGGTTGTGGAATAGTCTCATACTATCCTATGTGTTCTCCTACATGCCTTTATTGAAACTACCTCGCTTCACAGACAGCAATAAATATTCCTAAAGCCAAAGGGAAGAATTTTTTTTAAAGACATCTAAAGCTAAACTCCCATCTCTACTTCAGTATTTCATGCTAAGTGAAATAGACTCACAAGTAAAAATGGAAGGAACTACACTGCAAATGCTTTGAATCTTGAATGCTCCCTCAGTAGGTAAGTAAAAATTTAAATTATTTTACATAGAGTAAAAAAGTAAAATAGGACCTCACATTTAAGCTGACTGCTTCAACCAAGAAGTGTTTGCTTAGAAGTAGTGATTCGTTTTACTTATCCTTCCAGAATTTTGTGTCAAACCCTAAAAAGTTATATGGAATTTGCAAAGTACCTTAAGGGGGAACAGAAAATTGGAAACCAGAACTGGTGAAAGTTTGAATAAGAAAGCCAGTTAAATTAAAACTGCAGTGGTACTATTTATATGATGATGTGGAACATTTCAGCACAGCTGATGCACTGTTTCAAGAACAGTTAATATGAATAGTACTTCTGTTTCAACTTTGAGTATCCTTTTCTATTAAACTTCAGTTTGGGAAAAGAGAGAAGAATTGAACAACCCAGATTTTTGTTAGAGGTTATCAAGGGCTGCACACACAGATTTCTGCTGGATTTTTGTTTATAAATTCCAGATGTGTGTTATTTTAAATAATTAAGAAGTTGTTCAAAAGAAACAACAAAGAAAACTTAGGATAGTAGCATTTTCAGTTGCAGGAAACTGTAAAAGAAGATACTGAACAAATACTTTGTTTGTATAATATCAGAATAAATTAAGAGAATGAATGCATGTATCTATTAGAATGTTTTATGTAACTAAAACATCAGTTCCATACAGTTAAAAATATTCTGGGCTCTGACTTGTGCTTCTGCTTTATATTCTTGCTTATTAATGTTCTGAGCTGAAAAAGCATTATTTTTTTCTTATGTAATCATGGGAGAGCTATATCTTTTTGCCCTAACTCAATGGACTAGATTATCAAGTCCATTTTCATCTCCTTTCCTCTCTTCTATTCCTCTCTTTTCTCCCCAACACTGTATACCTCTGAATACTTCTGCTTCGTCAGCTGTTTATATGTAGAAATGTCCATGTAGACTTAAACACATTCCATGTACCACTCCCATTACTAAATCTGTCACAGAAAAATATTAGAGGGCTGTCTTGAAACTTTTAGAAAGAGCTACAAGCAAGAATTATAAGCAACCAGTAAAATATACCACTGCAAAAGATTCATATGTCTTATATTAGGCAGTGTTTAAAAGTTTTGTCTACGAAGCTAAACCAGTAATAACATCCTAGAAATGATACATTTTACACAGGCAAAGTATGTTAGTCCAATCACAAAATAAGGGTTTTTTTTATTATTTTTTTTAAGTCCGTAATATTACACAAAGATTGCCTTTATTCTCTGTACATGAACGTCTCTTGTCAGCACTTCTCAAAATGAACATAAGATATTGTTATCAAGTTTTAGTATGGAGAGACTCAAAGTACAGCTCTCTCCCCAGCTCTTCTTTGCTCCCCAGACAGAAAAGCAATTTGCTGCAGATAAAACCTAACAGCTCTGCTGCTCTCTCTACAGGTCCTGCCAGTGAAAGTCCCTTCTCTCAGATCAGATCTGAGTAAGTAGGTAGGGGAATAGTTACTCCTTCTCATGTGTTAAGCTCCTAGCTTTGCTGTCTAATTTAAGAATTGGCAAGGAGATAAAAGCTTTTCCAGAGAGAAATTCAAAACTTATGAATATTCTGAGTTACCAGTCTTACCCAAAACCTCTTCACATTTCTGATGAAGGAAAATGAAGTACATGCTCAGAGCTGGCAGGTGTGAATGCTTTGTCTTATTAAAGCAAAGCTGAATGCTGTGAAAGAAAGGAGTCAAAGTCTTACTGTGGTCTCCAGTAGGACTAACACAAAGCAGGATCTTAGTGTTAAGGGACAGTCCTCCCTTCATGGAGCACATGCTTTTTTGACGACATTGCTCTCCTGAGCGCTTTGATGTTTAGTGCACATTTATCAAGACACTGACCTTACTGAACTTATTGAGGCTACTTAACATGCTTAAAATTCAGCATTAGTGCTGCTACGATTACTGTTAGTAACACATTTAATGCTGAGCTTCCCTAGAAAAAACTGTGCTCTGAGGAAATCCAAGTGTCCTGTAAAGTTGAAAATACTTGAGGCTGAGCCCAGCTTTTATTTTGTATTTTGAACATTTTCTTACTGACATTGCAGCTGACGTTACAAATCATGGAGTGTTTAGAGAACTGGCAATGGGGCAAGTTTTTCTCCCATATGAGAGATGAAAGGACAAAACTAATGAAGGCGCTGCCAGCCTTCCCTGCCAAACCCGTGGGATCCCCCACCCTGCTCAGGGCCCAGGACTCCATCGGCCCTGGAGCTGGCAGCCCCAACCAGCAAAGCCACAGCAGGGCGGTCTCCAGCTCTCCACAGCTCTGCCCTGCCTTGCCTTGGGCCCTGCAAAACCAGGGCCATCCATTGGCCTCAGCCTGTCCCTGTCTGCAGGGAGATGCCTGATGCCCAGGGCTGGGGCTGCCACTATGCCCCAGTTGCCTGGCTCCTGGCTGGGGCAGTGGGATTAGACAGGCTGTCAGACTCTGACACATGGCCTCCATGGGGAGCCCCCAGTGCTCTTGACTCCAGATGCTGAGACTGCATGTAGCCCCGACATTACCATCAGATTGAGGAGCACTTTTGAATTTCCATGGCTTTCTACGGAAGAACTGAAAATTTTCCACAGATTACAGCTTTTGTTTTATCCCTAAAAGCAAGCAATGCACTTTTACAAGTGGGTAGAAGTTAACAAGGTCCAAGAATGAGACATTTATCACATTTCAACATTGGCATCTCCTATTTCTCGGGAAGTTTTCATTTTTCTGAATTTGATTAGGATACACGCCCATATATTAAACCCAAATAACGAAATCTATCTGCTCTCCTGCATGTTACCAGGAGGCACTTCAGAGTGCCAAGATGTTCTGAGACCTTGAGATCCAGCCTTCCCCTCTCCCATCCACCCTTGAGCTGCTTGTGAGCCACAGCCCTTATCTGAGGTTTGCAGATGGCCCTTTTAGGTGTTAGCCTGGCCCTGTGAAGAGTAATTGCAAGAACTGGAGGAGAATAGCAGAATAATTACAGCAAGATATGAAGGAGCAAGATTTTAATAATTCATGAGATATACTTAAATTGCAAGATTTTAATTATATCTCTATCATTTCTTTATTTGAATTTCCCATGTAGCAGAGCATGAGAGTAAGCTAATATTTCCTGCTATGGTGGATCGTGGCAAAATTTTGGAACATGTAAGTTCTGTGTTGATTGTCAGAATGACTTTGTGTTTCTGATTAATTCTTCACAAATATTTCGTATTTGTATGTTTCCTCAAAAAGGTAAAACACAAATTTCTGAGATTTTTCTGAGATTTTTAGAAAATAAATTTCTTGTTTTAAGAATACTGATTACATTTGTATCTATCATAGTAAATATAGTGAAAAAGGAACAGTGTACTTAAATTTGAGCTGAAAGGTTATTCTTTTAAATAGATTAAATAGGTTTTTTATCAGTTCTGTACCATTAGTTCAACACTAGTGCTGTCCATGAAATTAACTATGTACATACAATTCTAGGCAAGATTCTTATGCGTTAGTGTCCTACTGTTGAATCCTACAGTCAGGATTCAACTCCTACAGCGACTTATAACACGGACTCAGACTGCTCACCCCACAGATGATATGCAGAATCTTTCCCGCATCCTATATTTACATTTTGCAATCAACACAAACCATTGTGTAATTTCTAGCAATTTATGATGAATTGTTTTAAAACATTTGAATTAATAATAATTGCATTTATGCAAAAATTAGTCTTCTTGTTCAGAAGCTCAGCATCACCAGCATCATTCCCAAATCGCCTGTGCTAAGATTTTTTAAGTGTACGGTTATGATCTTATTATTTATATAACTCAAAATTTTATACAAAGATGCTAAGGAAAGCAGCATGTTATAGAGAGGACAAACATCTTTTAACACTGAAGACTGTGAGGCTTTGAGATAGATTTCCTGGGGAAATGCATCACTGAGCTTCACTGGAGACCTCTCTCAGCATGTTAACCAAACTTCTGTTAAGACGTATGTATTCTTGATCTTACCCTGAGGCAGGAGGTTGGACCAGATAATATCCCATTATCCCTTCCAGCCATGTTTTCTTCTACCATTCTATATTATTGTGCCTGTGACTGATAATTTACTATTTAAGATTCCTGTGTTCCAGTTTTGCCAGCTTAAGTTTATTCAGATCTGAAATCAGAGTATGAAATTTTCTCCTCAAACTCAGACCAGCTTGCTCAAGGCTCGTTCAATAATGTGGTTTTTTGTTTTGTTTTGTTTTGTTTTTTATATTTTCCTGCCAACAGCCTCAGAATAAAGGGTTTTTAACATAGAACACACAAATCTTGGTTATTGAGAAGTTTGATAAGTAATTTCTACTTGCTTATTGAATTAGCCCTTCCTGGTCCTTTCACCTGTCTCTTATTTTGCATTTTCCCTCTTAGTTTTAGGTAGTCACCTCTATGTATAATGCTAATATTTTATATATTCTTACTTTTTTACAGAGGTTAAACTTATTTCACTGCTTCAGAGATAATCCAGTACTTTGATTATTCTTAGTTTATTGCTGCCAGCTCTAGATTCTTAGTAAATGCTTTAGGGACAGTATGACTTGAACAGTAAGGAATCACAGTCCAGCTGTTGTTTTTCTGAAGAGATCACAAGTAAATTTAATGAAAAGGAATACATATAGGATAGGAATTATGCATTTCAAATATGGGAAAAAAACAAAACAAAACAAAAAACTAATTTGCACCAGACACAGAAAGACCATAAACTGAGCTTGGTAAAGTTGCAGTATAACATCAAAGCCAGAGTTCCTTGATGGAAATATGTCATGTTTCTTGTTTGGCAAGATCAAACTTATGAAGAGTTGAAGGCCCATCTGTATTTTAGTTGCCACAGTAATGGGAGCCAGTATTCAGTCCATCTAGATAGGAGACAATATAGAGAGCAAAGTGAAGCAGCAAAGTCTTTCTGCTTACATGGTCTTATTTTATTCCTCATAATTCCTTGAATATTCTCTAATTATGGACGGCCTGTCTCTGATGTGCTCTGATGGAATGCAGTTGTTGTTGCTTGCCTAGCTGCCTTTTTTGACATTTGTGCTTATGATCTATCTTCCAAATGCACTCCAAGCAGTACTCCCACTCTCCACTTCTATAGGGATAGAAGCACTTCGGGTAAGTCCAGCCTTACTTAGAGCTTTCACCTGGTGTTCCTGAATAAAGGTCTAAGTATTTTTTTTACGGGTTTTAAATCTTGAATAAAATAGTCACATCAAAACATTTTTCTGAAAACCAGTGTTTTCAGAGCCATCTGCAGCTGGACAGCTAGGTACATTAGGGAGCTAATAGAATGATAAGCAGTGACATGAAAAAGAGCAGCAGCATTCATTCACATGCAAATGTGATAAAGAAATTCCATCATAGAGTTTATTCGCTTTTCAGGAATTGTTTTTTGACTTCAGAGGTCATTCTGCTTTTGAGTGTAACTTAAAGATTGAGAACAGAACAGTTAAGGCCTCCTGAATATTATTCATGTCATGTGGCAGAGTCTCACAGCACACAGACCCATTTAGCTAGAGGCTGTGCCCACCCTGCATTCAAGATGTGGGTACATGGCATTTTTCCCAGGCTATATACTTGCTGACAGCCTAACTGGCTATTGTTCCTGATTCTTTAAAAAAATAAAGAGGTTTTGTGTTGTTTCCCTGTCTTTTTGTTCCTTTGCAGTTGTCTGTTCCCTCTTTCTGTCAGCTAAGCTGTCCAGCTGTAAGTTTTTGCAATAGTAATCACTACCCACACATAACCCAAAGAACAACATCCTTGTTCCCACCCCTTCCCTGAAATAACAGGCTAAGGAAAAACATTGTGGACAAGCAGAATATTTTATTATTTTTTTTTTATTTTTATTTTTTGCAAGAATAGGCTTTTTTGTGTGGTTTCCACTATTATGTGGTTTTGGCTGTCTCAGTGAGACCATGCAAGAAAAACACCGCTCTCATCATTTTAAGGCTCATGAAAGAGACAGATAAAATAAAAAGACAAAAACAAAAAAGTGCAAGCCCTGTTTTTGTTGTTTTTTTTTCCCCCCAACGCTCAAATACAAATTTAAAAGGTTGTACTATGTTTTAGCCTTATTTAAATCACTTTGAGTTCATTGAACCATAAACCAGATATAAAACAATGAAAAGAAGGTGATGAGTTTGCTAATACATAGTTTAAAATAGTGACAAATATCTGTATCAAATATTTTATTTCACTTGAGGACATTGGTTAGTACAGTACATATAAATTTTACACATATTATTATTTTTATCACTTGTGACTTACCACAAAAATAACAGCAAGCTTTGCCTATTCAGTCCTAGTTGATCCTTCATCTCAGTCCTTTGCAGAGCTGTACACCAGCCTCTCTCTTAGTGGGTGATATGTGGTAAACCCAGTTCTGTTCAAAGTTTCCCTAATAGGGACAGTCTTTTGTATCCAGGCCCTTGTACATTCTGTGAGTGTGCTTATACACATCAGTATGTTCAGGAATTTTCTGTCTGATGTAAATGGATGGAGTTATGTGCTGATGTATGTACCATATGAAATGTTCACTTTACCTGTTGTATTGAAGTTGCACGATAGTGCAAGTTCTAATTTCAAGTTTTCGTGTATCATCACTGAAGAATATTATAGTTTCTATGACCTTACAGCGGGACCCTGTCTTCTCACTATTTTGGTAGTATGTACAACAGAGACAGGAAAAATTCTTCTCACTCAAACCTTGCAAATAATGTTGTGTCTAACAATATTTAGAGAACCCCACAACAAGTATGGTCTCATCTCCACATGCAACTATTTTTCTATTTTTTTTTTTATTTGAGTAATTACATGGAAAACAAGTTCTTGCATACATGCTTTTGTGAAACTTTTTCCAAAATAGTAAGCAGGTAAGTGAATATGTAATGGTTATGTTCTAAACATTACTGATTAAATAATTTTAAAAACATGTTTTCAAACTGATTGCATTTCAAAGCTCTGTTGTCAGTAGAGCATTACATTAGTAGTAAAGATAAAAAAATGACTTAATTCATAATGGCCACAACTGCTTATTTTGTTCACAACTGATTTTTAGAGATCTAATTAAACTACTTTAATTATTAAAACTTTTTTGTCTGAATACACACTGTATGGAGAATAGCTTGGATTGTATTTACAGAGTAGGACTTTAGAAAGAGAAAAAAAAAAAAGAATGTAAAAAAAAAGAATGTGTCATGACTACAACATTTACAATTAGCAAATCATGAAAATATGCCTGAAAAATTATCTACAGAGTATATGGAAAAAAAAAAAAAAAGGATATAACACGAGGTCAGATTTCAATCAAAACAGTTGAATGTTACTTTGTAACCTAAACAGTTATCTTTTTTTCAACATTCAGAAGTGCACTGACAATTTTCATGATTTTAATGACAGTCTTTTAAGAGACATCATCTTCAGATCACGACTCCTGCCATGATTTGTTGAAATTTACTTTTATGTATTATTTTTCATTTCTAGTTCTCACAGATGTGGAGAAAACTGTGAAAAAGTAACACGGGTATGGGAAGGACTGAAGTCAAAGGAAGACAACCTGGATAGGTCTATTTTAAAAGACATAACAGATTAGCTTGTAATTTCCATGATGATTCCATACACCTACAAAATGTAATAAATCCTTTTTTTCCCTCTGGTATCATGGGATTTTGACTTTGCTGATTACGTTATGTTAAAAAACTAAAATCCTGTCTTTTAAAATATATTTAAATCATTGGGGAAGAACATTTGGAAATAAAATAATAATCTAGTAAATCTCCAGCTAATTTATTAATCAACTTTGTAAAATTTGTTCAATATTGATATGTACTCACTTTCTACTTTATCCTTCCTTTATAGAGTAAAATGCAAGATTTCCAATTAAGTGGTTCAGTCTTCACTAAAATACTGTTAGATGGCACTGCAGAGTATATGTCCAAATTAAAAAGACTCAGCCTATGTAGTCACTTCCTATCAACAGTCATAGAATCATAGAATCATAGAACCAATGATTTGGGTTGGAAGGGACCTTTAGTTCCAACTCCCTTGCTATAGACAGGAACACCTCACTCTAAACTGGGTTGCTCAAAACCCCATCCAGCCTGTCCTTGAATGCTTCCAGACAGAGGTCATCCGCAGCCTCGCTGGGCAACCCGTGTCTCACCACCCTCATAGTAAAGAATTTCTTTCTAATACATAGACTAAATCTACCCTCCCCCAATTTAAAACCATTTCCCCTTGTCCTGTCACTACATGCCCTTATAAAAAGTCGCTCCCCAGCTTTCCTGTAGGTCTCTTCCCTATGGAAGTCTGCTCTAATGTCTCCCTGGAACCTTCTCTTCTCAAGACTGAAAAGCCCCAGCTCTCACAGCCTGTCCTGTTAAGGGAGGTGCTCCAGCCCTCTGATCAGCTTTGTGGCCCTCCTCTGGACTTGCTCCAATAACTCCATGTCCTTCTTGTATTGAGAGCCCTGGAACTGGGCACAGTTCTCCAGGAAGGGTCTCATGAGAGCAGAGTAGAGGAGCAAAATCACCTCCCTCAACCTGCACTAAGTCACACAGTGATCACAATGATGATACTGCATAAGTATGGACATCATTGAAAACCCATCAACAGTGTGCTTCACTGTCTTGAGAACCAGCTTTACACTGAATAAATACACTAAATTTATTTACATTAATGAAAGAAATTATAAGGTAGACTTGATTTTGTAAGTACTCACAGAAGGAGAAGATTCTGATGGTAAAAGGTTTTTTTTATCTGGAAGACAAAAATGATAGTGAACTCCAACAGCAAATGAAGCAAAAACTAGGCAAATTAAAACTAATCAGGAAATGATAATTACAGAAAGAAACATTTCCAGAATAACTAACCACTGAAAAATCTCTGTAATGGAGGTGCTGCTACTCTATAACCTTAAATCTTGAAGATTAGATTTCTTTAATAGGTATATTGTCACTCAATCACGAAGTTCCAAATTTGATGCAAAAGTTTTCAAGTAAAATACAAAGATGGGTTAGATGTCATAAAAGTACTCTGATGTTGTAAAAATTTACCTTTGATTTTTCTATTGCTGATAATAAACATGCAAATTCTCCTTGTTTTTATTAATAGCAAAATTATAATTTTGAGTTCAAGGCATTGTGAGAATATGGATTATTTATGAAACTATGACAGAAAACTAACTTTATTTTGCGGCTGAGCAGTTATTTTTGTTTTCCATTTCCCACCCTTCCCTGCATGAAGCTTTTCACAGGTTTTACTGGAAAGAAGATTCCAGGTGGAGCCTATGAGTTGGAAAAAACACAAACACTTTTTTTTTTTTTTTTTTTCTTTAAGAAATCAGCTGGTTCAAGGCATTTTTGCACAACTTTTTTATGCAGAGATAAGAGTAGGAAATCTACCCCCAAATGTTAAGCTCCTCCACTTACAATGTCCTACTGGTTTTAGAGTTTTACATCATTTCTATATTGTTCCTCAAATTACATGTAAAATCACAAACATTTCTGTCCCCAGGAAGATTTAATTTGATAAGCCAGATGATTTCTGGTTCTATGTATTTATTTTACTTCATGTATTTAGAAAAGATATTGCAAAATATATTTTTAACATCTGTAAGAGTGAATACTGACCTACAGCACAATCCAAAACAGCATATATTTAATTTTAAAAGCATATATATAAGTGCTGCATTCATTTTTCATCTTTTAGTGTATTCCTCATTTAATTCCTCTTAATCAAATCCTAAGTCTTTTCCACAAAGGTCGAGGGGAAAAAAATATCCATTTCCAAATCAAGAGTCACAGAGTGATTCATTTTCAGTAAGCCTTCATGTGAAAGTACTTATTCAAAGGAAAAAAAAAAAAAAAAAGAGTATCAAAGTATATAATTTGATGTATGTTACTAGGATATTTCTATGCAATTATCTTTCTCTGGCAATTTAATGTCAAATAGAACATAATCATTTAAAGAGTGCTGTGATGATACAGCATCTGTTCTCCATATTTCAGTAGTATGCTGAGAGGGAAATAAAAGCAAGATTAGTCTTTTATTCATTTTGGTTTTCAACTTAGTTACATCAATCTACATCATTTTGCAATGTTTACGTGCTTAGATTTGGGGGAAATTATCTACTTTCTTTTTGTTATATAGTTTGATGATGCTTTCTATGTATTTTTTCATCATAAAGATGTTATGAAATTAATTCTATACTGACCTCTTGTACAAAGATAGTTTATCGTCTAGCTCCTACAGAGGTGATAGGCCCAGTGTGCTATCAGCTCCTGCTGTACGAAGTCTTAGGAACCACAAATATTGAACAAAAGAAAATAATATCTATCTAGTAGCAGATCATTGAAACAAACAAAACAAAACAATTTCAGAAAGCTGTTATGAGTTTGACTGTCCTCCTTTCCTCTCTCCCCTCTATTCTGTGCATCAGAGTTTGTGTTAATTGACCTTAAATTGTTTTACTGGAGTTTGTAGGGACAAATTGCCCAGGTCCCACTGTGCTATTACACAGGCAAATAAAACCTTTTATTTTTATTTTTTACTTCAACCTCCAATTTGTATGTCACAGAATCACAGAATGGTCAGGGTTGAAAGAGACCTCAAAGATCATGAATCTCCATCCCCCCAGCAGCATTTTTTATGTCAAAAATGAAGGAGAGGGAACAGAGAAAGACACTGGATAAAAGATAAGGAATAAGAAAGAAAATAATGACTTATTAAAATAGTATTTAATGTTAACTAACATTGATGAAGAAAGTAAGCAGCAGAAGAAAAGAATCTAGCAGATAAGAGAAG
Organism: Centrocercus urophasianus; assembly: GCF_019232065.1. Classification (NCBI taxonomy): domain Eukaryota; kingdom Metazoa; phylum Chordata; class Aves; order Galliformes; family Phasianidae; genus Centrocercus; species Centrocercus urophasianus. The sequence continues at coordinate 24,504,082 of NW_024884253.1, forward strand.
GAGATGACGAAAATTAAGATGATTGTAATAGAAACGCTTCAAATAGGAACTGTTAGTATGATGTTAAGTGCAGAAAGAGAAAGCTGCAGTGGACGAAGTATGAAATGAGGGAGGACCGGAAGATTCTTAGCTTCTGGAAGGACCTGAAATTTTATGTAACTGAGCATGGTAAAAAGACATGGTAAAAAAAAAAAAAAAAAATCCAGTTGTACAGGTCAATAAGGAAAAGAAAAACGAAGTAAAAGATCTCCAGAGTGAATGCCCCTGGTGATATAATCCAAAGTGACAGAGGCAAGGAGTAAGAGAGATCAGAAGTTTAGCTTTAGCCCTGTTGATCTTAAACCAAACTGAAAATCTTCCTTCTATACTTTGACAAGTTACGTGGCACTTAGAAGAAAGAAATAGAAAATCCAACACAGCAATATACATGAGGTAGCACAGAGTCCCACTAAGAAAGCATTTTTGGCTCTTTGCTGACCCCTTCAATCAGAAACTATATAGGTAATGTCAGTGTTTTACCCATCACAGAACCACTTTGTCTAGAAATGTGACAATAGCTTTATTTTGTCTACAGTACAAAATAGTATTCTTAAACGCAAAGGCAACAGGCAGCATGTGGCAAACATTATAGAAAACAATGGTGTAGCACAGTTCCCAAAATAAAACCACATGTAATAGCCATGTGTGAGTTAAATCAGAATTACAGTTTTACATAAGTGGAATTATTTTCCTCCTTTTTCCCATTGCTTTGTATTGTAGCACTTTGCAAAATATTGCAAAGAACTTTTACAGAGTAATTTTGGCATTACAATTACTCTAACCTTTATTAAATATTACAAAAGAAATGTCGAAAAAGATGTCATGATCAGTTCATATAAATATTGGTTTGGTTAGGAAATTGCACAGAATTAAAGGGCAGGCAATGGGATAAAGAAGCAAGGGGACAAAGGGCTCTGAAAGATTGATGTGGCCATATTTAAATTAAAATAGTAATAATAATAAATACAGCCCCCATAAAAGGCCTCCAGCAGATTTATACATAATTGCACACAATCACTTAAAACATAAAGGTATTTCAATTTTCTTTGATCTTTCATTTAAGAAACTAGGGACTGTGTCAAGGCAAAAAAAGCCTTTCCTGCTTTATTAACAGTCCTATACATCCATCTCCTAGTGGAAATTTGTCTTTTTTTCTTTTTTTTTTATTTAACAAAGCAAAAATAGTGTGAAGACAGATAGACTCCTTTTATCTAAGTAAACGACACACAGTTACAGGAAATTATGAATGGTTGTATTTCTTCATACATGGAAGGATAGTATATAGGTGACTTTAAAGAAGAAGCAGAGAAGACAGAAACAAATAAAGCTGTAATTTATTGAACCTGTAATTCATTGAACTTCCTTTCTCTGTAATTTCCTCCATCTTCAGTTACCTCACAGCATGACCACTTCCCACCAATTGGCAGAAAGACTTGTTGCACTTAGAAGCATTGGTGGTTTATTGTCAATGTCAAACAAAACAGACAGGCACTAAACTTCCCCTTGTAGTTACATGCTGCATACTAGCATATGCATCTAATGGATGGAAAAAATTAAGTCTTTTCCACTGCTGCTACTTGCGTGGAAAAGAACAGTGTTGGAAAAGTGTAAGCAGTAGGCATAGATACAAAGGGAACAATGGGAGTGACACAGGGTGGATTTCAGCCCTAAGCAGTTCAGCACAGTTACCAAAAGCTAAGCCAAAGAACATAATAGTCCTGGAGCTCATGTGGAGGGATTGCTGCCTACAGACCACAAGTATTTTGGTTCAGACTTCAGTTGTGGTCATGCACAGAGTGCTCCAACAGAGTTCAAGGACGTCTTTATAATCTGCAAGTTAAGCGTATGTTCATTTGCCTTCCTGGAGTGGTCCAGTTTTTAATGTCTCTTAAACTTGAGCCCAGGATGAAATCAGGCACTGAACGGAAGCCTGCACTGTGTGCCACCTGTGCAATGAATGAAAGAAAAAACATTCCTCAAGGCAGATACCAGAATGCTTCTACTATACAACCCAAATACCCAGGCAGAGTCCTTACATGTTTTCTGAAACACCAGTATGATGACTGATGGTTACCTGTTCAGTTTCTGCAAATTGTTCAATAACTAAAATATGAAGATGTTGAAGAATCCACTTGTTCAATTTTAATAACTTTGCTTAGAAGAGCTCTGTGTAACACACAATGAATGCTGCTAAGGTAAAAATAAAACGTGAAAACTGTGAAAACCAGCTTATAGTACAGCAAACAATTATTTTGTCTATTTTTGCCTCTTGCAGTTTAACAGATATTTGTGCATCACTCGAATTTCCATCCCTGAATTCATCCACTCCCTCTTTATAAATTCTTGCATTGGTGTCACAATTTCACACGTGACAGTTCTTTTTAGCCTAGTGATTGCTGTCTCATTACAAAATTTTCTCCATTCAAAACAAATGATTAGCAGTCCGTTATAAAAGAGTTTCAAACAATTTAGCATAGCTTTTTCAAAGAAGACGGATGAAATACCAAGTAATGATTTGAAAGCTACATAGTACTTGCATAGCCTGTCTTTGTCTGCCATTTTTAACTTCAATAAAAGGCACCAAAACAGCCTTGTAATTCAAGAGTCTGTCTCTTTAGCTAGTAGGGTAGCATTAATTGAAATCTCTGTGTTTACAGATTCCTGAAGGACAAAGATAGAACTGAAGAAAAAACCAATGGGTCACCATCAGTACTGGATAAATGTTGCACATCTACATATGATTCAACGGTTACTGATTTTCTCTTTACCACTGCACACTCCTTATGTCCTATTACTTTATCTATGAAAAAGCAGAGAAACTGTGAGTTCATTGCTTTGCTGCTAATTTCTGGTGAGACTGAGGGCTGATTTTCTTCTCTTCCTGTTTCTGTGTTAAACTTGTCTTGATTTTGGTACTTCTTGAGAATCTAAATATAAACAGGGGCTGTTACTCATTATGGACTTAGGCTTTCTCATCACAGTAGAGATATCTTTATGTCTCTACAAGTGGAAAAATAATCCTTTAAGTAATTATGTAATGTAATTTAGGTACTTACTACATAATTTTGTGCACTTTCTATGACAGTGCCGTAAGAGCTCCAACAGCTGAAATCATCTATTAATACTAGACAGCTGTTAAACTTGACTGTAAGCCAAGAGAAACCGGCCACCAGTAGGCCACCAATATCTTGCTTTTGAAAAGGAGACTCTGACACAGGATATGGCTTAATTCCTTGTGTCTAGAACAGGAAGCATGAACCAGAACCCCACAATGAAGAAATAATTCTTCTTCAATTAATACCTGTTTGGTTTTTAATTTATAGGTGAAAGACAGTATGTAAAGAATTACTTTTGGTCAGATGAGTGGATAACAGAGCCTCATTCTCTGTCTGCACCCACACAGATGTTCCATTGCAACACAATGGGAACAGAACAGTTTCCTGGATTAAAAAGTAAAAAAGTGTTGTTTCTGTCAGGTGAGAAGCTTCTGAAAATGTGCACATCAAAAATGGCTTTGATTGAATAGAGTATCTATCTGGCAGAGAAGCCACTTCTTTATTTTCTGTCTGTAATTTTTAATGTACATGTTTTGTGTTGTCTTTGCAAGCCTGACTTTACTGGTTTCTGCTCTCTGGGGACCAGGGGAGCTCCATGGCAGCAGCTGAACATGCCTGTACATACAGATCATTCTGAAGTACAGCTTGGGAAACAAATCAAAAAGGGTGCAGGGGCCATCAGCTCAGCTTCTCAGATGGTAAAACCTACAATTAGAATTAGAATTAGATGGGTACTGGTCTGGACTGCTACTTTAAAGGAAGATGGCAATCCAAATGTTTATAGGAGATTTAAGTCTCATGGTCAGAAGAGCTAAATGTCCTCTTATTCAGAAGAAATTTTTGCCAGTACAGCCTAGAATGGCTGACTTCAACATCTTTTAATCTACTCATTTTAAGGAAAAAGCTGTGAAAAGATTCACCTCAAGGTTCTGCCTTTCACTGAAGTAAACTCCATTTGCAGAAAAAGTTGATGAGTGTAGGTCTTTTGTTCTTACTTACAGGAAGAATTTAAAGGAATAATTATCTAGAGTTGAGATAATATGATACAGAGGCTCATCTATTTTTTTAAAATTATTATTATTATTTGTATCAATCCATTGTTTCTCAACATCTTTTATATTGTTATTACATTACTTACCTCTTCTGTATAAGACTTTTAAATAAAGAAGGTGATTTTAGTAAAATCTCGACCCAAATAATCTCTTAGCTTTCTGTTCTCAAATAGACAAAATTATTATTACAAACAAATTATTACTATTATTGTAGTGAAATTGTTCTGCCATGCATAAATATTATTTGCCTTTACAGAAAAATGGCCTGGTAAAAATGTTGTAGAATCTATGCCATACTAATAAAACCCAGTATTTTTTAATTCAGATAATGAAGACTTGTCATTAGGAGCCTCTTCTTTACGCTGATTTTACAAAGGATACTTTGCTTCTTTTAATCTAAGTGAACCATAAAGCCTTGATTCTGCAAAGCCAATACACCTCAGAGAATTCTGCTGCATCTTGCCTCCGTACTAAGTGCAACAAAGACATGTTTTTAAATAACAATTGTTAATTGGCTGGCAGTGGAATACTTGCAGTACAGTATTTTATTGTTAAGAAGCTTTGCTGAATGTTTCTAGCTATGCATATTACTTAAGGATTTTAAACAGTAAATATTTTATGGAAAATTTTGAGGTATTTTTCTTGGCAAGTTTCAAAAGTTGCATTATCAGCCTTTAAGTATTGCCCAGCAACTTAATTGAAGTGAGGCTAACTGAAACAGTTAAGTCTCAGGCTAACATTATTTATGGAATTAGTATTCTCCTTTACAGAAATGATATTCAAATTTAGGAACAAATTTCTGACCTAATATGAACCTCCTTCATTGATCTGAATACTCTGGTCAAATATCAGCGTCAATGCAGGGTGAAGACAACATTAAATGAGAAATGTAAAAACTGAAGTTCCTTCATCTATTAAAAAAGGTCAGTGCAGTAGACTTGGAGGTAATGAGCCGCGAGCAGTTCAGCTGTGATGCTAATGCCAGGCTGTTCCATAGGGTTCTGCTCTACTCTTTTGGTAGGCAGAACAAATTCTCAGCTACAGTAGAATGAGATACCATCAACAAATCCTTATGGAGACCAGCTGCATGCCCACACCATTCAGGTACCCCTGAGAAACATCTGTCACCACCTACAGATGTAAAAATGACTAAGGATGCCCATTCCTTAACTCTCCAAGGTATTCCACAGATGCTTTGTAAGTGTTTCCATGCATGCTTTGTAGGGTAAGAACTGACTATTGAGGAAAGAGAAAATAAATTTTGACCGGAAGGAATCTAAATTTGCCCTATGAACTGAGATATCGCAGGCAGTAACATATTGGCATTGCAACAGAAGATGTTGAAAAAAAAAAAAAAAAATATATATATATATATATATAAAAGAAAAAAGGAAAAGATATACATACTAAGGTACCAAACACAAACAAAAGATACCTGAAACTGATCTGTGAGCAGATGAATTTTCTCAGATTGGGTGTGTGTTTAGTTTTTATCTTTTATTAGAAACTCTATAAATTACAATTATCCAATAAATTTAGCAAATAAGGGACAAAACAAGATTTCCATTTTAAAAAAGTGTTTTTGTACATTGGAGAAAAACGAGTTAGTTGGCAATAAAGAAATATATCACTTCTACTTCAGGTAGGTCATATTTATATATGAGGACTTGCCACTGGGACTGAAAAAGAATATTTAAATGTTTAATTCAATTCTGCTAGGAACAGAATTCTCAAGGGAAATGCTTTTCTTCTGATAATAGCTACACAGTTGATAATCTGATGTGTTAATAAAAATAGATATGGCATACTCTAAAATTTTTAACTATAGTTTTGTCAGAACATGCCACAGAATTTTGAGCTGAGCATCTTTATTATTCCAGTTTTAAAGTATCCTGTTAATCCAGTTTATCTGTGGACACAAATAGTCTGATATTTAACTCCAGATGACTCAATCCACTTAATATTCAACCTTCTCCCAACAAAAACCATAACAGTCTAAAATCAGTGAATAGGAGAGTAGATTATGGGACGCAATGAATTACCTGAGGAGAATTGTTCAGAATTATTGTTATGTCATATAACGGAAGGAACTGTGTGAACCTTACCTCAAGCTGTTTCAGTTTTCTGTGTAAGTGCTGGCAACCTGCAATACGCTGTTCTTCTCCCCCACAGGCTTTGCACCAGATGGTGATGCAAAGGGCACTGGCTTTACTAATCCACGTTACAGCATGCATCTTGTTACTAGTTCTCTGCAAGGATCCACTAAAGCTATCTGAGCGTACATTGGCTTAGAAAGAAAATAGCGATGTTGGTAGCTTGGGTGCTAATACAAATGCTAGAAGTAGTGATTTCAGAATAAATGTGGATTTGGACTTGAAGCTATAGGAGAAGTGTGTTTTCCCACTGTGGAAACAAGAACTGATTGTAAATGCTTACACAATTTTGCAACAGCTATGCAAAAATAAAGATGATATTTCCATGAAACTGAGAAAGGGTATGCTTACAAAGCAGTCAACATGAAAATATAGTAAATCAGAATTACAGCACAGTCACACCTGGATACACTTGGATTAACAGAACAGACTCTTGCCAAAATCTCTTTTTGAAATAAGAGAAGGTTTTCTTAACACTGAGTCAGTGTTCCTTAGTGCTCTCCTCCTCTCTAATATGCACTGAAAGGAAAACATAATCCCAAACTGGAAAGTCTTATGTATCTATTCTAAGAAATCAAGTGTAAATACATGACTATATCTAGACTCCCAAGATCTTGATGTCCTCATCTAATGTCCTTGTCATATTGCAAAAGCAGTTAAGTCTTACTTATTTAACATGACACTCACATGTTGCTCACGTCTTGTGGGACTATGACTCCTCTCTGTAGCCTGACATAACTCCATTTCTTGTGCAAGAATGACAGAGTCAGAGTGTGGTAGGGATTGGAAGGGACATCTAAAGCTCATTGAGTCCAGATGTACCTTCCAACCCCCACCACACTCTGACTCTGTGATTCTTACACAAGAAATGGAGTTATGAGTCTAACTTTGCTGCTAAAGTTTCCCAACAGCAGGTCTCACAGGAAAGCATGCGGATGGGTTTTGAATACCTCCAGAGAAGAAAACTCTCAATGTCTCCAGGCAGCCTGTTCCTGTGCTCTGTCACCTTCATGACAATAGTGGCAGAGTGACTGTAAATGCAAAGCGGTCCATTCTGTTACAGTGTCAAAAAGGAGAGTATGCTTACATGAGATAAAATTAGATGCAGACAAGCAAGAAAGCAGAGTTTGCATGATCCAGTCCTGGACCCAAAAGAATCCAGGTAAGAGTTTTCACCATGAACCAATATTCAGTTCTTTCCTCTAGTGTAGATGCAATTTGTCTTCCTTCTTTCAACTCACTGTGAAAAATACTGTAATAGAAGAGCCACCCTTCCACAATATGATAATTGAAACAGTGGGTTTTATATGCTTGTAAATTTCTTAAATTCTTCTTTGTTAATGGAATATGTATATATACATAAATACGATAATTTTGCAATTCTTCATTGATTTATGCTTTTCAAGATGTTTACTTAGAGTAGTAGAGGAAATAAGGTCCATAAATCTCTCTTACACAAGCTACAGTGCTTGCTATCCTCTTCTGCAGTAAGTCTTGTTCAGTATTCAGAAGTTCAAGTCAGTAGAGACATCGGATTTACAGTGATAGTACTATTAATTACTCATTTAACAAACATAAAGGGAGGTAGACTCCCTGAAGACATCTAGTAGCTGTTGGCTTGAAAAGGACATCATATCTAAGTTCTGTATTAGTTTGTGTATAAGCTATGTGTAAATTTCATCCAGAATTTAGTATGTATTTCATACTTGCCAATTTTCCAGAAATGGAAATTTAACATTTACTTGAAATGTCCCTTGTGGACAACAGGACAATTTAGAAATATTAACTTTCATTTAGTGGGTCTTCTGCTATAACAATGCTGGAGAATGGGTAAGGGATGAAGAAAGTGCAGAAGGTTAGTTCAGAACAGCTAATTTCCTCAAATAGAGGCAATAAAGTAATCTCCAGAGGAAAAGGTTACGCTTTGAAGGATATTTTTGAAATCTTCTTGGAGGAAAAAAAAAAAAAAAAGCAATAATAAAGAAAAGGCGTTAAAATTGAGACAAGTTTATCGCTTTTAAAGTACAGTCAGCTATTGTTTAAAAGATGTTTATAGATGATGTGTGTATTCCCTCCATAGTTGGGGAAATTTTTGGATATGATTGGAAAATCCAATGCTATAAATGACTGTGAGCTGGAGTGAGAGTTAGATTGTGTTTTTGTAAGAGAAGCTTTTAGTATCAAAGCATAGGCCACTACTAAGCTTATAACCTTCTTATAAAGTGGCTTCCTAGGTTGCTTTTCACACTAAGTTGCTGAGGCAGAGACCAGCTCAAAATAGGGCAAATATTTTGCTTAAAAGTAGAAACTGGAACATTCTGACAAATCCAAGAACTCAGATTTGCAGGGTAGGCTAGCACAGGACAGAACGATCATGATGATCTTCATCTCTAGCACAGGACAGAACAAATGTGATAATCTCTAGAACAAATGCAATAACCTTACAAAATATTGCCCTTCTACCTTCCTAAAGAAATATGAGATATACTTAAAAAAAACAACAGGTGGGTAACAAACTTAATATGGAAATACTTCTTAGTAACAGCACTGAGAGGATTGTGAACCTATGATGCTCAGTCAGTGAGTAAGTAGAACAGATGATAACATAAGTCAGGAGAAAGGGTATATAACAGTATGTATTTTTCTGGCAAGGTGTGTTTTTTCTCTCTTGGCATAAGAGAGTGTGCATCCGCCATTGCAATTCTGGATAAAACATGCTGCTTCACTAAGATCCTTGCCAAACTTATTGACTGAGAGTGTTTCTCACACTGGGAAATGTGTACTTTTTTCTTTTTTTTTTTTTTTGAAGCTAAAAAAATAAAAACTGCCAACAAACCAATCCGGAACTATCAGAGGTATAGTGCCCACACCTGTGGAGGTTGTTATATCCAGGCTGGATCTATTCCTGTTACCCAGAAACTCATCAATCTCTTTCTCCCTGACAAAGCATTTAACCTGTGTTTTTTCACAATAGGTTCTGAAGCAAGCAATTAGATGACACAGTGTTTTCCTCAGATTGATGCATTATGTACTCTGACACAACTGACCTTCAAGGCATGAGAAATAACAGAAAACAGCAGCTATTCTTAAGTTCTTAAAATGCTGGAACAAACTCAAATGCTGGAAAGGATGTTTTCAACCCCTTATCTTGACCTGTGAGTATTAGGTGAGTGGGTTCTTTTCCTCCCACACTCTGATCTGAAAGTAGGCATTTTACATTATAACTAAAGTTAAACTAGATTTCAGGGCCCATGTAAGATTTATTTCGGCTGTTCGCTGTCTTTGAATTGAGAATAGACTTCTGATTTTCTCAGTGCTGTAACTCTATCATAGGAGGCCACCAAATTGGTGAGGCTTGACCTTCCTTGGTGGAGCCATGCTGGTTGTTTTGGATCATCCCCTTGTCCCTCATATGCCTTAGCAAGTCATCCAGGAGGATCTGTTCCATAATGTTTCAAGGCACAGAGGTGGGAGTCCTCCTTCCTTCCTGTCTTGTAAATGAAAGTGATGTTTACCTTTTTCCAGTCTCTGAAGACTTTGACAACCACTTTTCAAATATGATGGAGAGCAGCTCATCAACCACATCAGCTAGCTCCCTTAGGATCCTGGAATGCATGTTATATGGCCTCATGGAATTATACATATTCAGTATCATTAATCACTCTCACGCTTGCTCTACCCTTAGAGTGGGGAGAAGTTTGCTTCCTTAGTTCCCGCCTAAATGTTCAGGTTCAGGGATGTGAGGGTCAGTGATGTGAGAATCCTGGCTACTGGTGAAGACCAAGGCAAAGAATTCACTGAGTACCTCAGTCTTTTCCAGATCTGTTGTAGGCAGTTCTCCCTTCTCATTTAGCAGATGAGATACATTCCCTTTCCTTCTCTTCTAATCCTATTTTTCTATCTCTTCTAATCTGTGTACTTTCAGAACCCTTTCTTGTTGTTTTTAACATCCCTCACCAAGTTCACTTCCATCTGAATAAAAGCTTGTTTCACAGTTGGCACAAGAACTTTTATTGTCATAAGGCTCATACTGAGCAATTACTCTGTGGAAAAGACATTCAAGTGATGGTCTAGTTTCTTTTAAACCAACTGCTGGCACAGCTGCAGAAGGCAGTGGTAGTTCTCACTCAAAACCACTCCTTCTATTAAGCAGGCACCGCACTATTGTGAGAGTACTGACCTTTTGAATGCTTCCTTACAGAAAATGTTGGATTCATAACAGTGGGAGGAATCTTGGTGCTGGTCCAGTTGTACTTAAATTCCAATATTTTCAATACGAAAAGCTGTTTCTGAGGAGGGATCACCAACTTCAAACTGATCATAGTGATAACAGGATGTCATACAAAAATTGAAGCTTATTTGTTGATAACAGGAATAATGTGCAAGCCAAGAAACCTCTGCTCAAACTGTACAACCGTTCATAGTCATGATCCTCTAAAAAGTAACTATTATGTTGTAGGGGTGTTTTTTGCCAGTGAGTCATCAGATTGTTACGCAGATCTTCATTCTTCATTCAGTCATGAAAAGAGAACAAGAAACGACTTCTTGTTGAGTTGAAAACTAGGACTTTGGCTGAGGCTGAGGTTTCTTAGGTTGTTGTGGAGGACAAAATTAGATCTTTTTCTTCTCTATGACTGGCTTTAATTTCTCAACTCAGGAAGACTTTGGAAGCAGAGCTTCATCTTCCTTTGGAAAAGTACAGGGTTATCAGTGCTGCTTACTATCAGAGGTAGACAAAGGCTCATTTTGTACTTTAAAGTTTACAGTGAATTGGCCATGGCCAGTAGCCAAGGGATCACAGAGACTCTCGCTCTCTTCCCCCCACCCAAGTAAAGCAAGAAAATGAATGGGTTAAGATAAAGGTTAATAGGTGAAGGAAAAACAAGAGAAGCAATGGAAAAAGCTCACTCCCTCCCACAAGTAGGCTGCTAAAGAGCTAGTCTCTGAGCAACAGCCACCTTGGAAGTTAACTTACTTCTTCCTCCACCTGCTTTATTGCAGGGCATGACATATGGCATAAAATATTCCTTTGTTCAGCTTGGCTTAACTGTTCCGGCTTTGTCCCTTCCCATCATCCTACCAATCCTCCAGTCTGCTCACAGCAGGGGCAGAGTGGGAAAAGACAAAACTCTGATGCTGTGCAAGCACTGTTCAGTGTTAGCCAAAATGTTGGTGTGTCATCAGCAAGGTTTTAGCCACAAATACAAAACACAGCATTATATGGGGTGCTGTAAACAAGTGAACTCTATGCCAGACAGAACAAGCATACAATTTCACATTACGTTCATATCATTCTAACCAAAAGAGAGGACCATATCTTATGTTCCCTTTCCTAGGGCTAATTACATTTATTCCCACCTCTTATTTGCATCAGACCTTCTGTCTGCATACACATGATCAGCATGTGTATGTGTTTGTGTGTGTGTGTGCGTAAATATGTATTTGGTGGGTTCTTTCACTTTAGATTAGCTGTGTGACCTAAACAATACAGGAAAAAGTAAGATCATTTTTTTCATTAACAATTCACAGCTGTACTGGGTGGAGTGTAATGTGAAACTGTGTGCTATGTTGCTTGCCTTCAGTTGGCTGTTACAGCATATGACCAAAAAGAGATGGGTTTTGGTTAGGAAGGCAATGGAAAAAGAGAATAAGCTGAGCAATAATCCTCAAGAAGTCAGAAATAGAAGGCAGCTAAAACCTGAAAGATAACCTTTGGTGATAAAACCTATTTTATGCTTAGGTAATCATCAACAAGGCAGTTATTCAGAGGTTCTAAAGTCTGTCCTTTGTGACATGCAAAACAGCCTTTCAATTGAAAGGGTACCCAACCTGTCTTCTTTACCTTTGTTTTTAATAGAAGTATGACTTAGATAATTGAAGTGCTTTGCTAAGAATTCAGAAAATTATTATCCCTGCTGCTTTTAATAATGTATTAAAATTATTCTCAGGGTAAAATATGTTCTGAAAAAAAAAAATACAGATCATCTTTTTTTTATTCCCTCCGCAGAGGGAGAAGGAAAGCAGGGGAAACCTAAATAGTAAATAGGTCATAGTGCAGGAGGCAGAAGGAGTAGGAAGAAAAAGCAGATTGCCAAGTATAAATAATTAAAAGCTGCTTGCTGGTCCATAGAAAAAACAGAGTGGGTGAGATGGTTGTTCTGGGAGGGCTGCTGAGAGAATAAAGAGAGCAGCGCCAGAAGACGATTGTCGGCTTATACAGCAGTCCCAAGCTTCTTATGGAACAATTTAACTTAAATAGCAGCTGGATGATGTCTGTTCTTTCATGTTTGCTTTCTTTGCTGGTTGACTCCATTCATGTCTTCACTTCACCAAATCAGGGCTAATTTCTCCATAAAACAACACCTCTTGCACTATTCTGACTTTTAACATATGTCAAAAAAAAAAAAAGAAAAAAGTACAACTATATAAAAATTAATGTTTAATTTTGGCTAAACTCAGGGCAAAATCTGTTCTGTGTTACACCCTTCTTAATTCAATAATCTCTGGTAAGAAGCATGAAAACTTGATTCTTCTTACACTGCAAACACTGAAGTATGTTGGGTTTAAAAGTCTTCTGAAATGGTGATAATGCATTGGTTTGCAGCTTGCATATCGGTGCCCAGATGCAAAAAGCCTCCTGATTTCACCATTTATTACTGAAAGTTCCCATAGGTCCAGGAGCTACCTCAGGTTTTGGTGCATCCCGGTGAGGATTTTAAATGGATAGCAACTCCCAGGTGCAACAAACTTTCGACCATTTTGGTTTCTGACTTTGCGTACTAGGAATACTTTAGCAGTCATGCCAGTACTGTAAATTCAGAACATGTCCTTTGATGGAAGCAATAACAAATTCTATTAAGCAAGTTGAAATTAATTGTCTATTGCACACAATCAAATAGTTTAGTTGTTCTTCGTATTAGTTACTGAAAGCTAATTCTTGCTGAAACTGGAACTTTGATGCTCAGGTCTTCCAGTCTTCTTTCTTAAATCTTTAAGAAGGCAGGTCTCAGTGGCTGTGGGTTTTTAATCTATTTTTTGTATCCACATATTTTCATCTCTAGGGCATGTTGTCTCGCTTTGTTGAGTTTTTATTAACTAAATTTTCCCTTTATGAAGTCTTTGATCCTCACATAATGCACAGAGCAGGCTTTGTAGAATTGATTGGAAACATGAGAGTAAGAGCTGATATGGGTTTGTTTTGAGGTAGTGCCTCTCTTGATTGTGTAATTGGTTTGGCCTCTTTTTAAGAGCATTAGTAAATTTAAAGAGTTATTTCAATACCAGCACAGCATTTGGTTAAGTCTAACAGTCTTCAACATACAGAGGTATCCAGTTATTTTTAAACCTAGAATTGACAACATGTGCCATCAGATCAAACACAACATATAGTGCATTTTCTGTAGAATATTACACTGCATTTCATATAGCTACAGTTTTCTTAAACAGACGTTTTGAGAATCATTCTGGAGAAAAGCAGAAGCACTCTCATGATGTAAACACTAATGATGTTTGAGTTACACTTACAAGGGGGAAATGGCATTTGAATAGCACCACCATTACATCTGAAGGACTGTATTGTGGCAACCATAATTCTCAGACATAGAATTAGTTGCAAATGATAGTGACTGAGCTAACTACTGCATAAACAAAATGAAGTACTCTTACTGTCAAAGCTGCCTAAACCACATCCGTGCTCATTTTTAATTACATGAATGCTAATATTCTCAGTGTTGATCACTGTGGATTGTCCCACTTCCTGAGTTCATTAATCTTTATGATTAATGTTGTTATCGTTGTTAATATATATATATATATATAAAATTTAAGATCTATACTTACAAACTTCATAAAATTGTTCCTCAAAGTATTTCAGAACTATGGTGAGATCCTATAGAATATTTCCTGAATAATTAAGCATACACTTTGGTACCTTTGTATTCTGTTATTTTCTTTGGCCTTCTCCTTTTGGGTATTCAAATTTTACTTCCTCCTGAATGAATACAAAATAGTAATGATTACTGAATCTTTTGTTCAGTTATTTAGTCTTATATGATCTAACTTCATTTACTATATTATTTTATAATCCTTTCTAGATTGTATGATTTAACTTATATGCTGCTACACAAAGTATATCAATACAAATCATAGACAATAAAATTTTATCAAATAATGAAATTGTGCTCAATAACCATTTTCTAGGAATAATTCAGTTAATTTTCTGAGTAGGCCACAACTATAAACAAAAATGTTTTCCATCAAAAGCTGGAGATTTTATTTTCCTTTTTCTCTTACATATTTTTAAAAAGCTAGGAATGGTAAAATAATCTGGGAGATATTCCTGTCAGAAAATGAAAAGAGAAGCTACCAGCAGGACCAGACAGCCTAATCCTCTGTCTAAATAATTCCTGCTTTTGGATGGGGAGGACAAGGACAACCAGGATGAACCTGAAGTTCACATCAACTGACAGTGATTTCACTGGATCTGAGTCAGTGCTGTTTCAGGTGGCTCCACAGGAAAGGAGGCAGAGGCAAGGCCTTTCTGGAGCTCAAAATCTTTTTTTTTTTCTTTTTTTTTTTTTTCAGGAGGAAAAAAAAAAAAGAGGAATAGAGGAAGAATTTTTTCTTCATATTAATAATGATAGCCACAGTGGACCATAGCTAGAGATGAGGAAAACGTGTGGCTGAGAAGTAGAAGAATAAGGAGAGAGGTTTAAAAAAAGATGAAATCTGCCAAGAGTCCTAGGAAATACCTTGTTGACACCGTTGTAGGAAAAAAATTATAATTTAGGTTTGAAAATTTGTTTTTTTGAACTTATCAAAGGCAACAAGGGAAGTCACAGTAAAATGGGAATCGAGAATCTGAAAGCTGCAGGCTCCGACTCCATTCTCTTGCTCTAAATGTCAGCTTCTTGCTGCATATGTCTATGTGTGCAAGCAATTTCCACTGGTTTTCTGCTGAGATTTTTCCCTTGGGAGGAATGACTGAACAGTTCAGAAAAGACAACAGAACCTTGGCAAAGAGCTCAATAGCTCTGTCCAGTCTGAGACACTAGTCATTTGATAAGAACTCGCTGAACACTCAAGACGGCTTTGTGCCAGGCTATAAATACGCTTTAGAGACATTTAAGACTATTCAAATTCCACCACTGAGTTTTACAAGGATGGATAGCAGAACAGCCCTTATTATAATATTGTTTTCTCCTTGTCATAAAGTGCACAAGACAAAACATTCATATTCCTTCCTCTCAAAACCATTATGACGGTACACTCCAGATGCTGTTGAAATTACTTTTCCCACATATGTTACTACCTAAACTAAAATGCTTATGATTAATTACTACTAACTTTCTTCTGGCATTAATTAAAATCACGATGGAAGGAAAGTGCAAAAAGTGTTATATTAATTTCATGTAAAAAAGATATTAATTTCAGGTACAGTTGCTGTTAAGGAGAAAAGTGGCACAGTTCTTGCATCTATTAAGTATCTGACATGTTAATCACCAAAATTCTAAATGTAACTAGCAGATAACAATTAAAGTGCTGTCACTAATCACTCTAAGTAATTCCGACAAAAAAAAAAAAAAATGAAGTGTCAGCAGCTAGAAAGAATGTTACTCCATCAATCATGGAAAGGATGAAATTTCAAAAGATGAGGAATATAATTTAGATGGATTCTATCGAAGACAGAGAACTGAAATAAATAGCAGCACTGATCGAAAATTCTTAAAACAAAACCAAACCAAAACCAAAACAACAACAACGAAAAAATTCCATATACAGAATGTGATAGAAGTACTAAAAATGACTTCAGAAATTATCTTATTTTCACATATTTATCACATTGTTTTGAAAACTACCCACATATTCTTGCTTTTGTGACATAACACTGATAGCACTGATTTTAAAATACTCTAAGGCTCTTTTTTAAGCTTAGGCTGAACTTCTGCTATCTCCCTTATATATTTTAAATTCTTAAATTTATCTCTTTTCTATACTCACTGCTTTTATTTTTCTGGCAGCCTGTGTCTTTGCTGAGTAAAGAACTGGATGGAGGACCAGGCTCAGAGAGTGATGGTGAACGGAGTTAAATCCAGCTAGCAACCAGTCAGGAGTGGAACTCCCCAGGAGTTGATATTGGGGCCCATCTTATTCAGTAAAGATTGATGACCTGGATGAGGGCATTGAGTGCACATTCAGTAAATTTGCAGGTGACACCAAGCTGGGAGGAAATGTTCTTCTATCTGAGGATAGTAAGTCCCCTCAGAGGGACTTGGACTGACTGGATCATGGGGCTATGGTAAAAAATGAAGTTCAACAAGACCAAGTGCTGGGTCCTGCACTTGGACCACAATCCCAGGTCGAGCGGCTGGAAGAAATAGAAATGGAGGTGTTGATCAACACTTAGCTGAATGTGAATCAGCAGTGTTGCACGGTGGCAAAGGCTAGTGGCATCCTGGCATGTATCAGGGATAGTGTTGTCTGCTGGAGCAGGGACAAGATATCATCCCTTTGTATTCAGCCCTAGTATGGCCACGACTTGAGTACTATGATCACTTTTGTACCCCTCCCTACAAGAAAGACATTGAGACCCCGGAGCATGTCCAGAGAAGGGCAATGAAGCCGGTGAGGGGTCTGAAGCATGTCTTAGGAGGAGCAGCATAGGGAACTAGGATTGTTTAGTCTGGAAAATAGGAGGTCAGGGGAGACCATATAACTCTCTACAGCTATCTGAAAGGAGTTTGTGGTAAGGTGGGTCTTGGCCTCTTCTTCTGAGTAACTAGGGATAGCACAAGAGGGAATGGCCTCAAGTTGCACCAGAGGAGTTTCAGATTGGATACCAGGAAAAATTTATTCCCTGAAAGAGTGGTCATGCACTGGAATGGGCTGTTCACTGAGGTGTCTGAGTCACCATCCCTGGAGTTGTTCAAGAAGCATTTAGATGTACTAAAGGGCATACTTAAGTAGGGAAATATTTATAGTATGTGGACGTTAGGTGTACGATCTTGGTTGTCCTTCCAACCTTGATTATTCTATGAGTCCTTGCCTCTTAAGCCTGTTCCCACCATTGTAATCTGTTTCAATTCCTGTTACTTTAACTGAAGAAGTGCAATTTTGTCTTTCAGATCAGAATCAAACATATTGCATTTGAATATATCCAGGCATTAAAGCTAAAATGATCTCTATTTTCCTAGAAAAGCTCTCAACTCAACACATGTCTTTCCAGGAAATATCTAAATGGCTACAAAACTTGTTCAATTTTCTTTAGTGTCAGTTTGGAGCCCAACATAAACATTACCCAGTCATAAACCATCCTATGACATCTATTCATGCTGCACTCCTAATAGTCAACTTGCAAATTTTAGAGCAAAATTTCAAGTCATATTACAGTTCCCTAGCCAGAGAAATCCCTGTTGGCTTCACATCTGAAAAAAATCAAGCAGGCACATTGTTTCTTCCAAGCCAGTGTTAATATATGCATGCAGAAGACAAGCCAAGTATTCTTTTTTTTTTTTTTTTTTTAATTGAGAACAGTGTATAAAGAATTCACTGTTTCTGGTGAATTTATTCACCTCTTTGGATAAATCCTCAATCACAATTGTGGAAGATAAATGAATAAATCCATATAGTCCACAGGAAGAATGAATTTCAGGAGACAGCTACCAGTATTCTCTTAGCATGAAATTTTGAAATACAGTGCTAATCTCTGGGCAATTTAGTTATACAAATGTTAATAGCTGACATTTTTCTGTTCATTTATATGATATCAAAGATATGGTATCTCTCCTCTCAACACTGTCTATAAAAATATTCCTCCTGAAATAGATATCATTAGCTGCTAAATCTGATATTCGACTGCAAATAAAAGAGTCACTGCATTCCAAAAGGGAGAAATTTGAAAGGTTACTCTTGTTTTCTACTCTTATCAGAACATACTGAACATTTTCACTGTGTTACCTACTGCCATGAGTAACACTAGCTGGCCCTTTTCCTCTTTCAAAATTCAGCCTAATCAGTACAGTCTAAATTGAAAGAAGACTAAATTGAGCAGGAGCAATATCTAAATGTGATTTTACTCTTTCCAGTTAACTCTCAGTAGAACAATCATCTCCATATATAGCGGTTTTCCTTTAAGAAACACTTTACTACTATTAACAGAAAACAACTCTCTGTTAACCCCTTATGGTGTTCACATGCTGCAAAATATTGAGTCTACTGATGAAACACATAGAAGGGCAATATCTAATACCCTGATAAATGCAACATAAGTATAATAAAGAAGTTATGAGCCTGGGTCACACAAAGGAACCTTAAGTGCCTAAAGACAGTCTTCCTTTTTTACAGTACTTTGAGAGAGAAAAATTACTTGAGGGATGCTCTTCAAACCATGTTATTTACTTCTTCATTTCCAAAGCAGAAAAGGGGAAGCTTTGTACAAGGAAAAAAACGTGCTTTTAAAATGCCTTTTAGATATTTAGAGTTCTTTCTTCTCATAAATTTTAAAGCAGTAATGGGAGGTAGCTTTACAAGGAGTCTAAAGAATATCAAGAGAAGATATGAAAAAGACATCCAGAATAAAAGAAACTCCAGGGTACAATTCATAATTCAGGGACTTTAAGGAAAAAAAGCAGTATATCCCTAAATATCACAATTCTGAATGTGAATAATTACATAGAATCATAGAATCATAGAATCATGATTCTATGTAATTATAGAAAAATATATGGAAGATCTGGCAGGGACATACTGGCAAAGTTTGTTGGTATTTTTTAATCTGTCTATATATTTTCACATGAGTAGATAATAAAGGTGTTCTCAAAATCTCCACAAAGCCTTAGTATTATATAATGTAAAATATACTGGTAGTCTTTTAAAAACAAAGTAGTAAACCAATAGGAGTAGATCCTTGAAGATATGGGAGATCGTAAGTACATGTGGTCAGTAAAGAGGGTCTAGTTCAGACTGCATTAGTTTAATGGTAAGATGAATGTCTTGGTCCCATAGCCAAGAAAAAAGTATAAGAAATCAAATTTATCCTCTTAGTATGTTCTAGTAGTCCAGTGCCAGAAAAAGTGCCCAGTTTTTTCCAGCTCACAAAGCTAAAGAAACACAAAGATTGAATGTCTGGATCTCATTACAGCAATCTGATATAGCGATTTCAGCCACATCTCTAATCTGGGAAAAAAATCTTGTCCTCCTTTACCAGGTACTTCAACAGAGCCAGCCATAATGAAAAAAGATTTAAAAATCCTATTAACCTGCTGTGACAGTAAGCAAGAGATATAGTCTACATACTCTAACAAGAGAAAAAGAGAAAAAGAACCTCTCCCAAACCAGGATGGATCCATGATTTAAATACCTACACATGTATCACCAAATGTTTCCTGTTTTCACCTCAGTTAGGTAGTCAAGCACAGGAGCTTTTTTTCATCTTTAGTGCAGAATATATAAGCTCTTCACTGAAAAACATGAAAGCAGCTATATTTGGTCAAGACTGATTTAGGGAGTTTAATTTGTTTCCTTGTTGTAGTACATTATGCCTTTGCTCAGTGAATGCAAAAAAGCATATGGCGAAACAGCTTATATTAACAAGCTGAAGTGAACTGCAATGACCTGCATTCAAAGTAATCTTTCTGGTTTTTGAAGAATACATTAACCCAAGTTTTATCTGCTTCATCATAATAGACTTTCCTGACTGAGACCTGTGCTACTGAACAGG
Organism: Centrocercus urophasianus; assembly: GCF_019232065.1. Lineage (NCBI taxonomy): Eukaryota > Metazoa > Chordata > Aves > Galliformes > Phasianidae > Centrocercus > Centrocercus urophasianus. The sequence continues at coordinate 24,524,099 of NW_024884253.1, forward strand.
ACTGGACATTCTGTATTGGGTCTCTTAAATGAATTAGTGTACATCATAAATAAAAACAAGAGTAAATTGAAATATAAGCTTCCCTCTCCCTCTGCTATTTTACAATCAGCTCTGAAATGTATGTATTTTACTAAGGGTAAGTACCGAATTCAATTTGATCTTGCCTTCTCTGACCTTCTTATCTAGTAATTGCACCACTAATGAATTTAATGTTTGAGCATGTTCTGTACTCCCCAGAGCAATTATTTTAGCCTTTCACACACCCATACTTGATATGGTATGCAACAAGCACAGCTTTCTGTCAGATTACTTCTGATGTGGGATGCAATCTTTTATGGATGCATAACATGCTTATTTCTTGACAAAATGAGCATGAAAAATTAAATTGCATCACTTGGTCATCACATGTTAGCAGATGAAAAGCACAGTGGTTGTGTAATGCCATAGGTACTTTGACCAAAAGGTTTTTATTTGTTGGTTTGTTGGTTGGTGTTTTTTGTTTTGGTTTGTTTTGGTTTTTTGAGTAGTTGAAATCAGTGCCACAGTTATTATAACAGATAGTTATTAAGGAGGAGACATAACTGAATTATGCCTTAAATAGCATGAACAAAACACTGTTTCTGTACCTGAATTATACTGTTGAACACCTGTTGCATGTCTAGCAAACCATGTCTGTAAAATTTAGCACATTAGTTCAGCCTGCTTGGGTTTTTATTTTTTTTATGCTGTGTTTGTATGTATCTTTTTTTTTTTTTTTTTTTTTTTTTAATTCCGTGTAACATGGAATGAGATAAGAACATCTGGGAATGTATATCTGGACCTCAAAGGTCTATATCTATATTAATAATTAAATCCATGTAAGACCACAGATTCAGATACTGTTCAATTTATTGCTGCAGTTGTAACCTAGGAGTTTCTTTGCCAACTGAACACCCCAAATCTCAAGGTATAATTTTCAGATTTCTTACTTCCCTTAGAAAAAAAACCTGTCTTTTATTCCAGTGTCTCATGAAAACTGTTCACAGAAAGAGAGAAAGTAAACATAGTCTGATAAAGAATACCTTTTATTCTTGATGACTCTTGGAAGACATGGGTTGGCATTTCCTTTGGATATAGTGACTCTATAATTCAGAAACTGGAATGTTTGCCCAGAAGTATACTACGAGGCAGTTAATGTTTTTTTTTTTTTTGCAAAGAAACAGTAAAGCAATTTCTCTGGAGCTCTAAACCTCATGTTCACTGATGTGCCTAGCTGAAAGAGCTCCTTAGAACCAGAATGTCTCTTTTGCCTTTCCATATTCTGTCAAATTCTTCATGTTTCCCAGTGCCCAGCATGCTGATACTCATTAACTGTCTCCATATGAGATTAAGAGAAAGTCGCCACAACAAAAATACACAGTGTGATTTGAGGTCATTGCAACATTGAGTTTCACAATACCCAGGTTTATATTTGAACTTTGTTTCAAGGCCTAAAATGGTGTTTATTGATTATTCTCTGGAGGACAGGAGGTGCAGAAGTACAGCAAATGCCATGTGCTGTATCCAAGTATATTTTTATTGATTTCTCCTGGACAGTGAGAATGAATTTATCATTTGAATCCTAGGTTCACCGATTTTTCAAAGGAAGACCTTGAAGGACTCAATTTCAGGAATATTAGATGTTCAAAATCTTATCAGATATCTAACACTATTTCAAAAACAGCTGTCAAACTCTGAAGGAAAAAGGATGTAAAAAGACAGTCTTGCATTTCCTATTAAGTGTATAGTTAGATGCCTTTATTTACCTATAAATCAGTTATTACCTCCCTCATATCACTCTTCTTGGCTGAATTCATGTGTTTTGACAATTTTATCCACAATATTCCTGTATGATATATGGTATGACATTCATACATTTTTTTAAAAGGCATAGGAACTAAAACGCTAACACTGGAAAATTCCATACATCAGACATAGATCAGAAAAATAGATTAATAGATGAATGTTTCTAATTATGTAGTGACCATATTCTAACACTATTGATCGCATGAAAGTATCTTAAATCTCAAATAGCCACATTGAACTTATTGCACTGTTCTGAGTCCATTCAGCTTAAAAAGTGATGAAATTTAGATGTCTAAATCTAAAAAAAAAAGAATGAAGAAACTGCATTGTACATATTCATGCACAGCAGTTCTTAATGTTACTTCAAAAACAGTTGTAATTTTTCAGTCTGTATCAGACTACTAACATAGGAATCTTCCAAAATAAAATAACATACAAGTTCATCAATCTGAAAAAAAATAGGTACACATTTAAGACAGATGTGCATTTGCTGTTGTGCAATTTTGAACATGAAAAGCTACTGTAGATAGTTACTATTGTGATTAAAATCTGCACTCTAAATTTCAAATACACTTTTTTTTTTAATTGACACCTGGTATCAAAAACACATGCAACCGTGAAAATGAATATGACTGGCAAACATCTTCAAAAATCAGTCTTTGCTTTGGGTTAGTGACTGCCAAATGCAGTATAAATGATTTGTACATTTTTTTCTATTTCTTCCCAGATGTGCAATGCTCTCAGCCCTCTAAATTAGACCCTATTTGGCAAATCAATAACCATTCACATTTGGAAAACAGTAGTCCTCATCAAAAGATGCCAGCTTGTGGGAAAGTAATTATCCCTAATGTGGAAGAGAACAAAAAAATGAAATCATCGAAAGAAAGACACATTAATTAATCTATTTTCCACAGCTTCACAGAGGAAGGGAAAAATAACTCAGCTCATAATAATAACTATTTGTATCATGAAACAGACAGGAACTTAATTCTTTTAACTTGAAACTAGCACAGGGTTTGATATTATTCATTAAGAAGAAAGAATTCAAGCCCCTGGAAACACTAAAATATTTGGTTCTTTGCTGTCTCCAGAGTCTAGAAAGATGCCTTTTGAATCACTGTCAAATGGGAGCAACGAATGTTTACCGATTTCCAGCAAGAATATAATATTTACTTCCAAGTTATTTCTGCTCAAAATGTTGAATTTTCTAGCTTTAACACTTAATCTTTCATTTTTATTTATTTACTTATTTATGTTTTAACTAACAATTCAAGCCCATAAAATATGACTTCAACACCTAGGAAAATTACCAGATTAACACTTAACCATTACAGAGAATTCTTTTTGCTTTAACGAATGTACGAAACTATTCACATTTCCATAAATCAATGAATGCATATCCTAATGTGCTGTACTATGTTGATTGTATTTAGAAAGGAAGTTTTGGTCTGATTATTTAATTTTTAATGTCAAAATCTCAATCTAAAACTACCTCTGCATTTGCATCTTGAACCTTTAAATCTTTCACAGTCATACCAAATGGCACTGTGTTGGAGAGTATTGCGAGGATGTACTGTATGTTCCCTGGTGAGAACATACATGAGAAGTGGACTTAATTTTACTGGATAGTATCATATTAAGCATAGGACTTGTACCTTTAATATGTTTTCTATCATTTTCACTAATTATGAAAATGCATGGAAAATGGAAATTTTTTAGGAGTTTTATTGTTTTATTGTTGTAGAATTTGGTTTTCTTAGCTTCCTACTCTGTGCAGACATCATTGGGTAGATAGTAAACAGCAGTATTTGCTATATTCCAGAATAGCTAGTGTACAACAATGAAAAGAAAGTCAGAGTGATCTAACCTCATTATTCTCAAAAGATGTCCTCCATTTATATTTTGACTACAAGAAATCATGTTAAAAAGTACACAAGAAAATCTTCAGAAAGGACACTGATTGAAAAACAAATTAAATAAAGCTTTCCAATGGCTTAGATTTATGTCCATTTTCTTGGACAATATACAAATCAAAATTTGCAAAGAAACAGCATTCATGCGAAGAAGATGCAGTACAATATATGGGATATTTATATTCCGTTCTCCGTGAGACTTGTGTGATAAACTTCCATACAATACTTGGTACAATTTATACAATTTATGGTAGGAAACAAAAAAACCTAAAATTCCATTGCCCAGAAATTTTAGTTTATCCATGTTTGCTAATGCTAACAAATCAAGTAATATGTTTATGTATATTAAAAACAAACAAACAAACAAACAAAAACTATTGCTAATTTCATTACTTTGTGATTTAAAATAAAACTCCTTAGACTTCAATTTTTTTTTAGGGTGAAGAGGCAGACCCAAAAATACAAAATTTATGATTTCATAAGTCAACCAGAGGACTAATAAAAAGCTCACAAGATTTTTTCACATCCCTGTGAGCCAACAAATGTTGTCATTTTCAGCTGTAATTGTTTAATGTTAAAAACAATATCTTTAAATTAACAGACACTAATACAAAATGGCAAAATTATTTCTGCTCATCACCTCTGTAATAGATGTGTAGGAGTAGGAGTGGTTATGAGCAACATATCTAAATCTTAAAATATCAGTTGAATGTTCAGTTCGTGGAGGAACTGGATGTTCTTTGAAAAAAATTGTTTTGAGCCAGAACATCCAAATCCCAGCATCCCATCCCTCTACTCTGAACTGTGTAAAGGAAGTAGAAAACTCAATTTGTAACGAAACATCTGTAGGCTGAACTTTTCTAATGAACAACAACAAAAATGCAAGACACATATAAAGCTCTTAACAAAGGCCTTACAAAGTTCTTTCTCTTTCAAATACTCAGAAAGTCTACCCAAAAGTAATTCTCTGGTGGACTGAAGGGTAATCTCTAAAACTGAATCTTTCTCAATATACTTTCCTGTCCTGCTCATCAACGTATAGATGTTGCATTGTCATGACTTTCCCTATTTCTGCGTTGACTTATTTAGATCCGTGGTGATATCAATAACCACTACATTGATCTGAGACTAGCAAATGCAGAGTCATTTGTTTTATTAAGTACAATTGTAGCTATTCAATTTGTGATTATCTTACGAGCAGTTAAAGTTGCACCAGACTGAAGTCTGCCATTAGAAGTCAGCCATAGTTTTTCCTACTCTTTTTCCCATTATAAATTACTGCATTGAGAAGAAGCTAGGACTAGCAAAGAATTTCCATGCTTTGAGCACCATTTAAAATCTTTTTTGAAAAACAAATGCTCTTCGAACAGAGAGGTAAAATCTGTTTACTTGGGGCACATTTGCTAAAAATTTTCAGTTAACTAACCAAAACAATGAAGCATTTAATTTTTGGGGGGGCAAGAAAACACTAAGTTGACCTCTTTGCTGACATTTTTATATGCACAATAGTGCATTTTCAAATTTAACAACTGAATTTGGACAAAAAACCCCAGCAAATTTATGCATACGAAGGGAAGAAATTAGCTACTTAATGGAATGGAATGAGAGAAAAATGAAGTTGTTTTGAGATCACGATTCTGTTCTGTTGAGTATCTCAAACTGCCACAGAAAAGCTGGCTTGTTAACTAGAATCATGTCACTCAAGATACTGACAGGCAACAGAGTGAAAGCAGTTTCCAAATATGTGTAAGGAGTTACAGATCAGTTGTGACTCAGCATACATAAGTACTCTGTTGCCTCAGCTATAATATATTAATTTATCTAACAAAAACAATTCACAAGAAACAGAATTATGTTCTCAAGATCAGGCATCAGTGTGAAATTATGTTAAGTGGATATTCAAATCAAGCCTTTTTCACTTTATTTTGATCCATTGTATTTCTGATAGTTCCTATTTTGTTTCATAAGGTTTTGTGCTGACAATTAATTGAACATTTTAACTGCAACACGGTGGCATAATTACAGCCACAACAGTCACTTTGTTAATAAATTTAGTTAGCTCCTAGTGAAGAAATAGTACATGTAGAAGCAATGCCAACTTTTCTGCTGGATAAAAAGCAATCAATAGATATTAAAAACCATTCTTTGCCTTGCTACACCATGTTCACACTGTGTACCCAAAAATATTTTTTATAAAATGAAAGATATTACAAATCTGCAAATAAATATGAAACAACAACAAAAACATATCAAATACCTATAAGTTTTCATGATGTAATTTATTATAAAAATGATTTTGGTATACATTTCATCAACTTGGAAAACCTGGCAGATTTTTTTGGTGACATTTAGTGATTTGGTGGAAGGTTCTTTGATGACAGAATTAAATTATAAAAGAAAGATAATTCACTCATATAAAACCCAATGACCTGACTCATCACCTTTAAGATTCAAAATTAAGCACATGATATCAGTCTTAACAACTACAATTTATAAAATTTTCTTAATTCTAAGTATTTTTAAACAGTACTTGGTTGCTCATTATAAATGAAGGGAGTAAGCTATCACCATCTCTTTAAAAATAGGAAAACTGAGGCAACAGAAAACTGGCGTCTATTAAAAGAGGACTGTGATCTCGTCACTCATATTCTGTTAACTGAGTCTACTACACTTTTACTCTGCTTTTGCATGGAGCTTTATTACTTTTACTTCACTGCTTTCAATAATTTTGTAAAGTTATTGGAAATAAGCAGTTCTTTAAATTTCATACCAAGAAAAAAAAAAAACAACAAAATACCAAATGTATGATTATTCCAAGATCTTTAATGAGCAACAAAGATGTGTATTCTTTTCTCAAAGTGAATTTACATCACTGACAATAACAGAATTACACATAATAATATGAAATACTGGTCTAAGTTTAGGCCAAATGGCAGAATCATACAGAGAATATATATTCTTAGTATTTTGGTAGTCTGTATTCAATACAAGCACTCTACTGTTGCAGACAGGATTTATACAAAGAAATGGCATGAGGGGAAAAATCTCTCCCATTATGCAGGAGCTCTTTTTTCAGCAAGGAGGTCCTGATATTGGTTCCCTACGCACTCATCAGTCCAGCTGCGTGTGTCATCAGTGACATTTCTTCTTTACTCGCCTCCACAGCACCTTTGGCCTGCCTTCAGGAATAAAAGAACAGAAAACAATCCCTTTGTTTGGAGACCTGACTTCCTTCCAGCTTACAGATGTTGACGTTCCACCTCTTCAATCTGATGCTGTACCATGTAAGTACTGCAGTGTGAGTCATCTCTGTGAAGTCAATAACCTTCCTGTCGTTGACAATTGTACCAAAAGCTGTTGCAGCATGAATACTGAGAAAGAAGAAGTATACTCCCAGTCCTGGATAGTGATTTTTCAGTTTTGATTGGTAGAACTTCAACTTTACATGTTGCAAGTGATAGCTCCCCATATAGATAACTTTAATAACAATTTTAATTATTTTTACTACACATTCATTTAATCTGAACTTCATAATTTAAGTATTCAACCAAAAACCCGAGTTACCTGTGCAGAAGCAATTGGTAATGATACGAAGAAATGAAATACTTAATAATTACGTAAACTTTAACAGGCTGAGTGAGTCTCCAAAACTGCAGCTGCCAGTCCATTGTCTACACAGGGCAGCTGCAAAAGACACCGTGTTTACACTGCATTCATCACATTGTGTAATGCAAAAATCCACACACATTTGATGTACTGTCAGCTATAGCTAAGAGAGGTAAAGACTGGGAAGATTGCTCAAGAAATACTTTTGTCAGCTGCATTCTTGTGACTGTTTGAATGCAACAGGTATGCACTTTCTTGCTAATCTTCAATCAACTTCTAACCACTAAATTAAACCACTACAGAGACTTTTCTTCAGGATTTACAGGAAGGGGTAACACCTATAATTTGTTAGAATGTTTAAGCTCTGAAAAGGAAGTGGTACGCTTTAAACTAAGGCTGTGGTGACAGTGATATGAGAACAACAGTACTGACTCAAAGTGTGTTCTCCTTCCTGGAAGGGTTTTTTGTTTTTTATTCCACAGCACAGCATACACTTTTTTTGTGGGACCATTCTATGAACTAGACAGAAAACAGAAGTGGGTTAAAAATAAGTCTAAGGATACACAGGGTTGGGAACAACCTTGTGTGTTCGTATCCTGACTATCCTTCATTGGCTTCCTTACATAGAGTGTTCTAAACTATACACTAGGCAGAAAAATCAGTGGAAAACCTTATTTGCTCTTTAAGCCATTGCTCTTTAAGCTTTTTGCTCTGCAAGCCATTGCTTACAGCTAGTAATGGTCTAAACATTTTGAAGTAAAGCAAGGTTTCTGACACTTCAATTAACTGCCATTATCATCTCTAGTAAGTGACAGAAAAACTAGTGAACTGTTAAAAACATTCTGTCAGTCCTATCAGCCCAATAGACAGTGCAAATCCTGTGCCAGTGCCACTGAGTGAACCAAAATGGGTAATTGTTTCCTTGTGCCAGGAAGTGAGAACACTGAGTTCATTGAGGTCACAGCTACTTCTTCCAGAGAAGGAAACCAAGGGGTTAAAAAAGTGTAAGTTGTTGCAGCAGAATGATTTTACAACATCAGTGAGAAATAAATTGAGTTCTATTAAATACTATATGTTAATTCACTCTAATATTAATATTTTTAAACAAATTTAAACATTTCATTTCTGTTCAAGTGAATATCCTATGACATAATATGGAATCATCATGCAAATAATTGTGAACACCCTGACTTACTCCTTTGCCAGTTCATACCTACTTCTTTTTTTCTTTTCCTTTATTTATTTATCTATTTTTTTCTGAAATACCCTTCCATCCCATCCCTAGTAGTGTTACTTACTGCATTTATTAAAAATAGGAAAATATCACAGTGACTGAGGTGGGATCAGGAGGAATGCTTACAAAACTTAAAGCAAGTTTTTTATGATTCCCGATCCAGGAAGACAAGTAATTATTTACAATGGCTTTGGAGTTATTTAAGTTTTTAGTGCCAAGGTCACGCTTTAATTATTTGCTGAATTCCAAATCTGCAACAAGACAAACACAGAAATTGAAGAGGTAATTTTTGTATTTTCACGTATTTAGACACTCCTTACGAATGTTTTAATTTACTCATTTGCTGAATATTTATTGTCTTACAAACCAGTGGACAAGTGACACTTAAGAGTTAAAATGTCTTTTCTTCTTTCAGATGTTCGGTCAGGTTTAATTTTCTTTTTTTTCCACTAATATTTTTTCCAAATTTTAGACAAATATTTTCACACCCTCAGTGCTTTGTTTGCTGTATGGCTTTAGTTCAAGTCTTCTGATTATTAAAATGCTCGTTTATACAACAAAGACTACCATACAAAAAAAACCAAAAAACAAAAACAAAAAAACAGCCCTATTTCTAATTCATTTCCCAGTGAACTATCCCAAGAATTTATGCTTCACCTGCTCTTACTAGTCCTGCTCATCAGTATACTCTCTTTCAGGACTTCAGTGATTATATCATACGTTAGCACTGCTTATTCTAATCTGCTGGGTATCTCCAAGACTGGTGGTCTCTGATTTTTCTTTTCTTACCTTCCTTCACTCCAACCATCACCCAGTTTCTTTCAGCACTGTCCAAGAAATACTTACATCTTTCCACTTGTGGTTTCACTGATTTATAAACCACCATTGCTGCTTTTCTGCATGAACTTTTGACTTTCTTTTCCTTGCCTTCCTCTCCCCCATTTGCTCAATCAGTATGACAGATGCGTCTATCAGTATTTCCCTAGTTCACATTCAGCTTCTCTATCAGAAGATATTTCTTCTAAGCCTTGGCAAAATCTGAGTGTCTACTAGTTCTGTCCCTATTTTTTGATAAGAATTTGCTACAGTACTGCCTTCCTTCCTCTGCCATTACTTTACCACCCTGAACTAGCACCTCATACATTTACAATTCTACGTGCCAGACTAGCTTTCAAAGACCCCTTTTCCTGCCTCTGTTTCTATCCCTGCACAAGAGCATACTGACTGCTTTCAAAAGAGTTAATGCAATCTGACTTTCCTCCTTCTCTGGGTTCTCTGGGTTTCTCTTAGAATCTCTCTTCTGATGACTTTTATTTTTTTTTCCTCATTGGAGATACAGAGTTTTCTTGTTTGTTCTTCTGTAACGTCTGTAATTTTCTCATTTACATGATCGTTTTTCCTAAAATTTCTCATATGCATACTCTTCCTTACTAGTCTTTCTGAAACTTTTCCCCTTGATTTGTTTTAATCAAAATAACAAGCATTTTGTGATCTATTTATTTTTAAGTAGCAACACTTAGCTCTGTCTGAATACCCATGTATTCAGTCCATGTATCAGTCCATGTATCAATGTATCCGTGTATCCATATTCAGTCTTCACCGAACGCACTGTTTTTAGTCACTGCCTAAAATGCTGGATTTCTCCTGTAAGCTACATCTAGATTGTAATTTGGGGAAAAAAACAAGAAAACAAACAAACAAAAACCAGGAAAAACAGCTAAATGCTACATTAAATTACTGGCAGGATCTACAAACACCTTTTCAGTGGACAAAAAAATAGATGGTGTAAGAGATTATTCTTTTACATCGTCTAAAAGCTTTCTGGGGACACAGATAGACAAGTCCAAGCAAGTGTTGTTAAATCCTTTGTCAGACGGACACAGATGGACAAGGCCAGGGGCAACAAGAGAGAGATAAGCCACAGATTAATGGACAGGAAGCAGTCTTTTGTACGGGTTTATCTCGAGGAAGATGGCCATCTCAGGAGGTGCTGCACATGACTCTTACTCAAGTGCCAAGAATGCTACAATGGCAGAAGAAGAAGGATAAAAAGGGGACCTACAACCATGAGGTTGAGGTTTTCTGACAACAGATTCTTCATGAAGAAGAAGAGGTTTCTGACATGAGAAGCCTCACAACTTGCCTTTCTCCCTCCTGGACTTGCTCTGCGCTCTACCACGATACTGAAAAAGAACAAAGGTGTCTGCCATCGATTCCTCATTATGGAATTCCTGCATGCTGATGGACTCTCCTGGGCATCCTACCTGAGGCCTGCTGCTTCCTCCTGTACTGGCTCTGTGACTTCTTCCTGCTGCCTGCTTGCTACCTAAGGCCGGCCACGCTGCTGCTGCTCTCTCCCTGCGCTTTTGCCTCGGACCTTTGAAAAGGCGTGCAACGGGACGCTGCTGGATCCCGGTGGTGATTATCCCTGCTTTTCTTGCTTATTTCCTATCTTTTCTATCGCCCTCCTTCCCTTCCCTGTCACCCTAATTCATAACAGTCATTGTCCTTCCCTTCCCTGTCACCCTGATTAAGGTTTATAACAAACTGGTTGGACCAACATTTGAACCTGTTATTTCTTAATCTCACTCCAGGTATGCAGATATTAAAAAAAAAAAAAAAAAAAAAAAAAACCTCCTCTCCCTGCTATAAATTGGAGTGAGACAGATGGAAATACCGAAAATTAGTAAACGTTTCTTTTCATAGTGCTAAAATAATACTTTAAGATAAAACTGGAGTATATGTAACTTAATATTATAGAATATATATAGTATATACTATATGTATTCATTACTATAATATAACTTAAACTAAATAAAAACTTATTCTAGACTGAAAGCATTTTTTTTCCATTTCTGTCAGCAGAAATTTACATGGGTTTGGTTTTCTTGATGCAAAACTTTTACTTCCATTTGTTTTCTTGGTTAGGTACCAACACAATAGTTCTCCTATCTCCTTTATACATACATCCATAAATATATATATATATATATATATATATATATAAACAGGCTTTCACAGAATTCTGTTTCTCATTACCTCTAATGACAGATTCCTCAGAAAAAAGTCAGAATTACCTTTCCTAATTTCTTTATCATTTTTGGCACACTCTGTTAGGCCTTTCTTCTGCAAATCTATTGTAGTTTCTCTTCTAAAATTCAGTCCTTTTTCCATTTTCTCTTGCTCTCTAATCTTTCTTAACTTTGAGGACTTGTTTTTTCATCCTCATGCAGATATTTGATTCTTTGTCCTCCTTTTCCTCCCCTCAGCCTCTATAAATCTGTTACATGTGCAGATTTAGTGGCAAACATAAACTCACGTATTGTATGCTGAAAATCCACAAATCTACTTTCCTAGTTAAGGCCTATCTGTTCTGTTCAAACTAAATAAATTTTACTCTGTCTTTTCAACACTTATTTTTTGCCATCACTATAAGTCCAAAATGAAAAAACAAACAAACAAACAAAAAAAACCCTAAATTTTTTCTACTAAACAGTTCTATATTTTCCTGATCTCTGTGGACACTTCTCTCACTCCATCTCCCTCCAAAGTTCCTATCAATTTGGATTCAGTAGTTGTCTCTCTGTACATTGAAATCTGTGTTCTTATGAAATATCGTAGACTGGTTTAGTCTCAGGAATAGTTCTAAGATTTTACTTTCTTAGCCATCACTTAGATGGAGCTTGTTCGTGCTGTTAACATGCGACTTGATAACTACAATAAATTTCCTGACCTCAGTACATACAACACTACTTATTCCAACACATTTGCAGAATACTTTAAATTGCTACCTGTTTCTGCAATCATATCTCTTCAATCACATTGTATCAAACAGAAACAGTCTGCTTTTCAGGGCTAGTCACAATCTATGCACACTGCTCTTTTTTATTGAGTTGTTGATTTGTTTATTGAGTTGCCAACTCACAGTACAATATCGGACAGCATCACAGATGGAATCATTTTTATTCAAACATTAGACATGCTATTTTCTTCTGATACCGTGAAAAGTTATCATCAGAAGTATTTATGAAAATAGTGTGTTCTCTCTCATTATGGCAATCTTAACTTTTTTTTTTCTGCAACAACTGTCATTAAAGTTACTGAAAAACATTCACAGAAGAGAAATACTCACAAAAGTCACTACAAAACCCATTGGCCAACACTGTCTTATTCTTTTCCAATGCTCTTTCTCATCTGTTTGTGTTTATCTGCTATCTGTATTGGATTTAGTTTGGTTCAGTAACTTTATTTTTCTCTAGCTGTATGTAATACCTACCTAGCACTAGAAAAAGAGTCCTGGAAAATTCAAAGGAAATGAAAAGATAAAGTTTGTCTTGATCTGTCTGATCAGTGGTACCTTTGATACAATGAGTTCTGCCCTTTAAATTCAATTTACAGGTAAACTTGAAGTATTTGGGAAATAGCTTATACTCAGAGTGATTCAAAGGACCATATTTTTTAAGAAAGTAGTGTTTTTTTAAGTGAAACTCTTCTGATAATGTTTACATGCCATGAAAATATGAAATTGAGTATATTGCTTGGACTAGCTTATGAAAGCTCTGAGAATCTATTGTAAATTCTTGTAAAGCATAGCTGCAAGCAGTCCTCACAAACATATATTAGTAGGCAAATGAATTGACAAAATAGTTCTTACTGACTTTTTGCTTCAGTTTGCATTATTTTTTCTCAGACAAAAGCAAAAATATTGATTGCTACAGTCATTTTTAGTATGCTATAGTACTTTGTATTAGTTAATGTGTTAGTACATGCAATGAGCCGTGCAGAAAAAGTACTACTGCCATCATAACCTCGTTCAAGTTTAATTTCCTCAAGAAGAGTTTGAAGAAAACCTTCAGTGATGTAGCTAATGCAATTGCACTAAACTCAGCCTATGCTATTTCATTTATAAACACTTTGGATCTACAGATTCACTTACATGTATGCTAGTTTTGAGTATTGCTTTAGCTGTTTGAAGAAGCGTTTGAGTTATTTGATTCAAACATAAGGAAAAAGAAAAAATGAAAGGAGAAGAAATAAACATATCCTAATACTTTCCAATAGTGCTGTTCATAAACACATATTTTAACTATTCTGAAGTCTGAATGTTGAAGTTTAGTTTCACTGAATTGCTCTTCCAATGCTTTCTGTTTGATTTGCACATTTACTTTTAAAGTAAGATTAAGTATAGCTAGGGCTAAACTGTGTCCATGGGACACATTTTATTGTAATGATGGCTCGATAATGTTCTGCCTTATGGTGCAGCCTAAATACTCTTCTTCAGTTTGGAAAATTGCAGCTGTTTGCTGTTAGCCTATTGGAGCAACAAATTATGATCCTACACTCAACTTGCTGACACTAATTCTTAGTCACACCCTCTTAGTTCCCTCAGGGGCCAGCGCAAAGCAATACTGGAATGTGAGCAGTGCCAACCTTGTTTGCTGCACCAAAATTGAAGGAGGGTTTGGTTTTCCTTTGTACAGAGGATGTATTCTAAAATATAGAGGATGTACTCTAAAATATATCAGAAATGCCTAAAACAGCCTGTTTTTCAACAATTTGAAAACCATTTACGTTACTCCTGACATATAAGCATATACAGGCAACTACGAGGTAAAAGATGAAGTGACAAAGCTGAGAGAAGTCTCTGTTTAATATAGACTTTCTATCATTTAAAAACAGTATGATTTAAAATGGAATTTTGTCCAAGATCATTTCCTTACAACACTTCACTCTAAGTCAAACTTACTGCTGTGGGTGCATTAAGTAGATAGCTAACCACAAAGTAAATGTAGATCTGTCAGGTTGCTCAGGATCTGAAGCCACGAACATGAACAGGCACACAGAGGTTAATGAGAGTTTGTTGTGCAATAGAGGCTGATTAAATGATATTATAAATTAATTTACTCCTGCTCATGTTTGCGTGATTGGATCCTTTATTTTTTAACTTTTATTGTGTCACAAAACAATACAACCAAAAACAATGAAATCAGCACACTTGTCCTGTAATTCAGGAGAGAATAGATAGGAATAGAGATTGCTACAGAGAAAGTGAAATACAGGACATAGATCTATTGAGCAAAACAATTCGTTTCTGGCTTTTGGTCATACTGACAGAGGTCTTCCTCCTGGTGATAGTTACTTCTGGCAAGGAGATTTACAAATGGTTATGTACAGATGTTTTGTGACTCTACCACATAACTACTTTTTACCAGTAGTCAAGCTTTTCAGGACAGCTGTGTAGGTTATTGGCTAATAATTATTTTTCTCTAATGACAAGAATGCACAGTCCAGTTTACACTGCTGAAAGATGAGCATGTGATGGAGGAGTAAAGGCCGAACAGGCTGTGTAATATAAATAGCAAAACATTAGAGAGAACATTCTCAATCTTCCTTTATAATGCTGATCCAGAGATTTATATGGCTGGGTTGTGAGCTAAGTAACATATCATGAACTAGCTCATTTCTCAGAGGAAAAGATTTCAAAACTATGTTTATCTCAAGGCAGATCAGGACAAAGAGTTGAACCCTTTCTTCCTGTGAGTACCAGCTTTTCTCTGGAGCCCACTGTCCCATCTTACACGTGCCAGCCAAAGATCAAAAGACATGACTGTCTCTTTTGAAGCTGCAGTGCTGCTCTACCCCAGTTCTTAAGAAGTGTTTAAGTGCACAGGAGACTGGCAACGTTACGGTAAATCCTGTACCTGAAGTAGCAGGCTAAATGCTGAGCTCTGGTTATTCTCACAGTCCTCCTTTTTGCACCTACTTTATCACTTTCATACCTGTGTTCTGTCTGTAGTGATGTCAAACAGTACTTTTTCCTTTAACTATGACTTTTGACAAAATGTTTGTTTTCTCCTCAGTAAATAATGATTAATAAGTAAGAACCCTCACTTTCCATTTCCCATCACTAACAGATTGAACAACATTTAATGCATCAAAATTCTACCTTACTGGCTAAACTAATGTGCCACTAAAAAAAGCCAAAGCAAACAACTTTAAAATTATTTAATAATCTGTGACAAGGAAAACTCACTCCAAGTAGCAACAACCTTAGTAACATCAACTGATTGTTTTTGTACAAGTGAAAAATGTAGAGGCTGTGGTTGCTGTGTTTCAGAGGTGGTGACAACAACAGAGGGTCACCTGCACTTGTGCTGATTTTTACAAGCATAGCATGCAGGATTTGTTTATCATATTTAGCTATCAAAAAAAAAAAAAAAAAAAAAAAAAAAGTATTCTAGCAGATCTACTAATTAATACTAATTTGAATGAAACTGCAGAAATACAGAAAAATCTTGTATGCAGTCTTCAGTTAATGAACTCCAACATTTTAAATTGTGCAAGATGAAGATAATCACGTAATTCAGATAACCTGACAGAGTGAACCACAGAAATATGCTAACCATGAGAAGGAAAGAATGAAACCTGAGAACTGAAAATTATTCAGTGAAGATCATGTCCACTGCTCTTCTTTAACTTTAAAATTATGACAGAAATCATCTGAAATCATCCAAAAAATGTCGTCACTATATAATCAAAGAGAGTGAAAAAAGAACAATCCAGTCCATCAGAATATTTTTCCCAAATAAACATCATGCATGCTGTATCATCTTGCAAGACAGAAAAGAAAATCTAATGGTAATAATGGAATAATCTATTGTTGACAAATAAAGAAAAAAATCTATCACGTTTTTATAATGTCCTATATTATTTTGAATAGTTCTTAAATCTTGTCTTTTTCAATGTAACCAAGCTGTTGCATTTCAAAGATACAAGTACTGCTACACTAAGACTTTGCAGGTCTTATATGCTTGTTCTGATATTTTATGCCTGTTCCTTGGTACTCTTATCTAACAGTCTCACTCAGTAGCTGTCATACTGCCTCTGAGAATAATATTCGTTAGTATTTTCTGTCTCTGTATCACACTTTGTGTGAAGGATGGCCTTCTTGCTTACTAATCTAGCATGAGGGATATATTAAAATAATTCAAACTATGGTTACTTCTAAATACCTTTAAAAAATAACTAGCAAAATAAGACTTTACTTTTTTTTTTTTTCTTTTCAATCCACTAAAGCATATTATTCCTTCTTGGAAAGCATTTACAGATATCCACTTAAAGAAGACCCACTTACAAGCAGTCACTCCAGCAATTCAAAACTGCTTGCATTACAGTCATAAAAAGCCATGGAGCTTTGCACAGGAATGTGCAAACACAGAGGTTAAAGGTGGCTGAGAACTTCTGAATTCCCCTTCTGTTGGAAGCACTGCATCCATTGTATGCTAGCCTTTAGCCAAAGTACTTATCAATTTCAATACACTCTCATGAAACCTATTTGAAATCTTGTATATTTAGGATACAAAAACATTTTTTTTTTTTAATTTATTACTGCTTTTTCCATTCATCTTATGTCATCTTATATCATACTTATGATTCCAGTTCTTTGAGGCATTATAAATATTTGAATGTACAGAAGAGGAAATCTTTTTGCCCTTTGTGGCAAACATTTCAATTTATTATCCAGTACAACTGGAAATTCTGTTCCTATAGATTGCAGATGTGGAAAAGACTTACTGAGTGCAAGCATTCCCAATGCCATTCTAATGGTTATTTATTTAATAGATGTAATGTATTACATTGCTTAAAAAAAAAAAAAACGTACAAAATATTTTTGAAATGTATAGAAGGAGCAAAACAATACTATTCTCAATTTTTAACTTAGTGCTCATATTTACATTGCTTCTTATTTTTCGAGACCAGTAAGCAGACAACATAAAAACACAGAATGACATATTCAATGAAATGAGAAAAACAATAGAATTTACATATGAAGTTACACATTACCAAATTATGAGCATATTGATAACCCTGCCTCTAAATGTTTTCAGGCCACTTCCAATTAACTCTTGATAAGCATCCAGCAGACACAGTCCATTGCAGCTAATTTCTGTTATTGATCTTCCTTGCTGCATTTACTATCTTCTGCAGTGTATTAAATTCTTTTTATCTGTACAAGACTTCTTTCAACTACTTTATTTACCTCAATTGCAGTAGCATGTCTGTTATTGATGTAAAACGTGCTTAAACAAAGCACTGTCAATATACAGGATGCTCCACAATGACCTGAACCTACTCCCATTTTCAATGATTTCACTAGAAGTCTGTTTTAGTTCTCTGTTGTCTTCATAACATTTTGATGCTTGACATTCAGATCAGCTATCATTACATATATCCTGATATTGACTGCTTACATTCTGGAATTTTTTTCCTGTTTTAAAGAAAATATGGATTTTTCAAAATCATCTTAGATACACAAAGAGTTCAACAGAAAAAATAATGCAGCTTTCAAGCCAGTGCCTCCTTTCAGTATTTATCAGATTTAAAGGTGACACAGGTAACAGTTGATTTATGCGAGAAGAAAAAAGTTTCCTCAATTCATAAAGGGTCCTGAAATAGCCATGATTGTGAGTGCAGGAAGTTTTTCAATAGTTTCTTTAGTTGTTCTTCAATACTTTCTTTGAAATACTATGTGTCCATTTAAAATTGATCTTGAGTATCTGTGTCTATTTTTAAAGTACAATTCCTATTTATAGAAGACTTTACTCTTACGCTGGTTCATCAAACTCTTAATTGTTTTCATTTTTGTTGGGAAAGCTCAGCCCTACTTTTTACCTAGAACAGCCTAAAGACTGACTCTGATTCTTTAATATTTTCTATAACTAGAAAATCCACATTATGCCTGGTTCTTATCCTGGATTTTACTTTTTTTTTTTTTTTTTTTTTTTTTTTTCCATAACATTAATTTACCAGGTTACCGGGTAACACCTGAAAGATACGGTTGTTTTCTTTGCACTATTATAACTATATATAAATGTTCATGATCCACTCTCACCAGCTTTCTTCTGTTATTTCACATACTGCAGCACCCCTTCAGATGCTCTAATACTCTAATCAACTTTAGTGCCTGAGGAAAGAAAAGAGAAGAATGCTTGCTGGATCGCTAAGAAGGTCCAGCTGCACCTTCCAGTACATATGCACACTCAGCTGCATCTTGCCACACACTCTGTCAGCTAAGGAATTTGACATGATTTTAGCATATGATGTGCATAAATACACAAAAGGAGGAAAGATAACCCCATAAGGAAATTGTGCCTTTGAAGAAAGTGCTTTGCTCTGCTTATGGGACACTGCAGAAGACACTGTAAAGAAGATGCAATGACTTAGAATACAGGCAGACTATCCCCAGGGTCTTTGATTATTGACATTAGCACAAATGATCACTATATAACTTGTACCGTGACAATCTTACTCATTCCTATAGAAATGTGCAGGAATGCACAGCTCTGAGTGAACCTTGATGACCACTGTATTACCTGTACATGCCTTTATGTATTTCCCAAGCAGCACTTATGTGTGGGAGTACAAGAAAAAACTGTTCAGAGCAGAAGCTGTGGAGCAAGAGCATGAGAACCAAGGACACTTCTAGAAGAAGAAAGAACGTCTCACGGCTCTGACTGGATAAACACCTGTGAACAGTTGAAGAGTAGAATGCACTATAGAATGCTCTGTTGACATGTGAAGGTGAATGGGAAATTTGTAGGGGTGAATGGGAAAGCTAGAAAAGGAAAACTTGTGAAGGTGTATAAGTGATTTGAGAACTTGTAATAAACAATTTGGATCACTCACATCTGAGTCCGTGCTTCAGATGCTGCACTTATGGATGATGCCATCTACAAATCTTGTCTTACCCTGAGATTAAGCAACTTATCTACAAGTCAC
The DNA here is from genome assembly GCF_019232065.1 of Centrocercus urophasianus. Lineage (NCBI taxonomy): Eukaryota > Metazoa > Chordata > Aves > Galliformes > Phasianidae > Centrocercus > Centrocercus urophasianus. The sequence goes on from NW_024884253.1 coordinate 24,543,455, forward strand.
AGTCCTTTACTTGACAGCAGAACTGATAAATAAATGTTTTTACCTCTAAAAAATCCTATAAATCTGTAACGACAGTGACTCACCAGGGATGGGATCTGCAGTGTGCCATGAATTGCCTGAAGGGGCTGGTGTGATATTGCAGCAGCCAGGGTTCCCACAGTCTGTAGGGACACCAGATTGCTGCTATCAGAACAAATGTAAAATTGTTGTTACCTTAATTGCTATTGTGCTTTCCACTGTCACAGTGCTTTGCACATTGAACAAGTTAATTAGCCTTTCTTCTTAAGATCCAAGCAGAACTGGTACCTACTTGGTTAAAAAGAAAAGAAAAGGAAAAAAAAAGACAGGCCTATAAATTGACCATATAAATAAACCAACATTACTATGGCCTCTGCATTGCAAAGCTCAGTATTAAGTCACCCATTTTTCTAAAATGAAGTTAAATCTTCTCTCCATTAGATCTGATAGGAATTATTATTCTTTTCTGTGTAGACTTATTGCCATATACTTATTCCGACTTTGCTACTTTACTGTACAACACAAACGAGCTGTGTAACCGTGAATAAAAATAATAATAATAAACCATGAAGGGAAAAACTCTGTATTTTCAGGTACCACTGAAAAGTCTTTTGACTATGTTCTCAGATATTTTTGGAATGGATTGGATTGATCATTAGTCAACCACTAAGAATGTCTTAAGCAGGAGCAGTATCAGAAAGAGCATTTAACTAAGATAGATAAGCTTCTATATGTGAATGAATGGGAAATAGAAATACGCACAAACAAGCTGTAAATTATCCATTTTTCCTTTTTTTTTCCCCTACATCTTCAGAGAATTTTGTGGCATTTTCTGACTTTAATCACAATGTATTTTATGTTTTTTGTAGATTGTTTTTGATTACGCAGTAATTTATTTCCGTGCTGGCATACAGAGCAAACTTTACAAAAATAACATAGCAAGAGAATTTGTGATGGCTCTGTACTTAAACTCACATTTAACTTCTGTTAAAACTGTGGTATTTCAGTGTTTGGAAACTTGTGGTAACTAAAAATGTAGTTTTGCTTCATAAATCACTCTGCCTATTTCAGGAATCATTATAAATTATCTCAAGTAAAATGGGCAGAGAATGAGGAGATTTGGATCACTGATCTAGAAAACACTTTAGCTGAGTATAGCTCCTCTCTTTTTTCTTGGATCAATGATATTAAACTGCTATGGTTGCAGACAGTGGATGGCATGGAAAATGAGAATGAAATCCAAAGCCTTACCCCAAAAATCAAAGCAGATGATTTAAAGTTTTGTTCTATTTTGGGAGCTTAGACATATGGCAAAGTTATGAAGTAGCATCTGATCTGCAGTGCAGTTGCTGGCTGTGGCTCTAAAAAGATCACTGCAGATGTGATCACTTCAGCTATAACCTCTGTTGTCACTGGGAGATTATCTAGTTTATGTTACTTTCCACTTTCCCATGACCACAGAGTGTACAAATACAGTTACCACAGAACAGAAGGCATAATGGAATAAGCTTACCTGGGCCAGTAGGTTCAACTTAAGTGCCCTAAGAAGTGTTTACATTAAAAGGGCAGATCTGTTCTTATTGCATGCATAAAGAAAAGCCTTCCAATTTCCACAGTAAAAATGGGTGTTAGCATTTTATAACTTCTCTAGACTAACAAAGCTATCTATCTTGGAGGAAATTAATTGGATTTTATTGTTTAATAAATGTGAATCCATTGCCACCTGCTCAATCCCATTATCTTCAAGTTGGGTATTAAAACCTCTCTATGTGAGAATTTACTCCAGAACAACCATTCCTAAACTGCTTTTACGGATTAATTCCATGTGTTAAACTCTTGGTTTCTGGAATAATAGATTATAGAAATAATCAGAAAAATATATTTTCTAGAATCAGAGAAATGGCAGATGAAGTTAATCAAGCAGAGTTAAGCCAGTTTATGTTCACATTCTACCTAATTCTAAGCAATTTTTCATGCATGGGAACGATTAACCATAAGTCATGGGTTGAATGCAATGGATTTATAGTGAAATTGGGTGAAAAACATATTTTCTCTCACGTAAAAATGGTCAAGTTGCACAGAATATTTCTGGCACTCTATTTATTATAAACATTTTTAAATTTTACAATCAGGAGTTGGGACAATTTGAACTCTTTATTCAATAAATTCAAAAATAATAGTAATAATAAATTCAATTTATATTGTTGTATAGTTTGATTTATATAATTTATTTATATGATATATTTTTTCATTTTTCTTTATTTTATGTTTGTTAATATTTTCTGTAAGTACTCCTTTTTCCAATAAAAAACAAAAACAAAAAACAAACAAACAAAAAAAACCCTGAACATTATCAACTAGAAGATGCCAAAATATAATGGTAACAGTGGTAATGTGCTAAACGATCATATCCTGCAAAAGAAAATAATTTCAGCTGTTTCTACAAAAAAAAAAAAAAAAAAAAAAAAAAAGAAAAGAAAAAGGAAAAAAAGTCTGTGTCAAAGAGTATTTGATATACAGAAGTTCACTGTCATGAATAGAGAAACCTGACATCAGTGTTATCTCACACACATAAAATTCAGTGTTTTGGGTTAGAAGAAAAGATTTTATATACGTAACAAAACTAAATATATTAAGTACAAAACAAAAAGCTTTATTCTGGATTAGAACATCTGTTCCAGTTTTGTCTGCCTGGATGACATTTTTGTAACTTGTCAAGTAGTGAGCATGATGCTACATACAAGAAACCAAACTTGTCTATTCAAAACACATATTATGTTTTTCATCACTGGCTAATTCGTATCCTTGTACAATCTCTTCAAAGTAGAGTTGTGTTTCCTTCTTGGTGTTGCTTAGATTATTACTTTCCTGCAAAAATGCTGTTTTATCAAAGTGCACCCTTTATGGCTACAGAAAATTAATCAGGGCATTAAATATAGACTACAAAAAATGTGAGGGCAATGCTGAATGAAAAAAGTAAAACTACACTGAACCAGACACATATTCAGGAGCTTCTAGAATGTTTTTTATTGATGGCAATGGCTTTGTAATACTTCACTTCAAACCAAGTAAGAGCAATTCACAGATGCACATAGAATTATTCAGGACAACAGCAAAAAAAATCAATGTGAAATTACCATTTATTCACAACTTAATTTGGCTCCAACTTCAAAATAAATGACTAGAATGTCACCAATGAAAAAACTTTTTTTTTTTCTGTCTGTGTTTTTTTTTTTTTTTTTTTTTTTTTTTTAAGTCTTTTTTGTTGTTGTTGTTCAAAGTGTAGCAAAACCCTGCTGACTCAGAAAACTGGCATTCTAATGGGTTTACTGAATTAAAAGTGTATGTACAAGGTACAAATCACTAGAGGATTAGGTCCCAAATCTTTGATATTGTCAGAAATTACAGAACAACATCAGTAAAAGTCATTGAACAACTCTAGGGAGGTTCCTGACAAATAAGGTGTAAGAAGTGTGCTGAAAATAGAAATTTCTGGTAATTGTTTAGTAAATGTAACTCTTCTGAATGAAAACTCTGGAAACTCTCAAAGGCTTAGAAGCTGAACCATATCTTAGAAGAGCACAATACTGATTTTCTCTTTCTTACACATAATTACAGTCAGCTGTATAATTGTGAATTTTACATTTAATACAATTCTACATTGGACAGAGAAAAATAAGAAAAATCTACTAAAGGCAATTGCTAAATCCTCCCTTTAGAAATGCATTGTCTCCCATATGTCTGCTCCTCGAAACCCTAAAGAAACTGTGAGATTTTCTTTGGTAAAAGGAGGTTATCTGGGAATCCTAGGAAAGTTGCAAACTTCATTTCCTAGGCAATGACTACAGGCATACAATTTTCTATTGGAAGTAAAGGCCATTGGATAAGGCAGCTATAAGAAATCAGAATCAGTTTTCCCAAAGAAGCCGAGAAGTCCCAAAAATTTGAGAAAGGAAAGTTCCTTTTTTTGTTCAAATGCACACAATAATCTCTTCTTTAAGTATCTCTTTTGACAATGGCATTCAAACGGACTGGAATGTAGAAAAAATGCTTTGTTTTTGTTTTTTTTTTCACCCAATCTCTGCATTTCATATAGGTATGCAGAGTACCCTCACAGCCAGGGAAGAATAGAGCCACACAATTTTACAATCACATTATGAAATTGGCAGCATCGAGTTTAATAATGCTGGCATCTGTGATGGCAATAGAATAAAAAAGTTCTCTGCAGTGGAACCATTATGGATTTCAGAGGATAACTTTAGGACTTACTGGCTCTTTTTCTTTATAATACAGATCACTTCATTTTCAAAGACTAAAATTCACACTGGATTTTATGTAGGTTTTCTTGGCCACAGAATTTCACACCCATCTCTGACACGGGACTCCAGATTTTGCATTTCCTAGACTGGAGTAATTTCCCTGAACATATTTTCCACCAACACAGTCTAACTCACTGACCTTTTTGTAGATGCAGGAATAACAATCTTACATAACACTTTGCTAGTGGTACACAGCAATTGTGGTGCAATTTTAAATGTTGCATAAACCAATAATCAGTAGCAGCAACTCTTCAAATAGATAGGCAGAAAAGTAGTGAAAGAAAAAAAAAAAAAAAAAAAGTGGATTTATAATGCATTAATTTTCAAATAATTAATGCCATTTTAGAATACGGCATACTTATTAATGGATTTGTGAAAGACTAATTTGCTTCTTCCAAGGTTGTACAGTGAAAAATAATGTTAATTCAGAGCTTCCAATAAAACAGTAAAAATAAAGTCAGTTATTAGCAAAGAGTTTGAGGACAAAAGCAACAGTTTTGTGGTATGCATGTGCTCAGTACAGTGCAGTACACAAGTAAATAACATTCAGTTTTCTCACATGCATGCAATCAAAGTCGTCTGATAATTCTTCTGAGAAGAGAGACTGAAAAGAGATATTTTTCTGTGTCAGGAAATTATTTTATTATATACTAGAGAAAAATAGATTATGTTATACCTAATAATTACTCGTTCTGTTTATTGTAAAGGGAATAACAGTTTCATATGGTGGGTCTAACTATCTAACACAATAAGCCAATACCAAAATATAATGGTTCATTAGTCACTGAGAGGTAAATACAGATTATTTTTGACAAGTTGCTAATTGTATGCATTGTAGGAAAATACCAAGTTGTTAATTACATTTTCCACAACTGGGAAAAGATGAGACATCTTTTAAAAGAAAGTATTGGTATTACACTTAATGAATTCTTTATAACCTATTATTATATTGTTTTTTTTTTAATCTTATCTTCAAAAAGTGGCAACTGTATATTGTAGTAAAACTGGAAAGCTTGGGAATATTCTCACTGTGTAAATTAGCATGGTGTAAAGATTTTTTTATGTCACAAGGGTTACTGATAGTAAATAGGCAACTTGAACTAGTAATATGTCTATTACTCAGCATACTGTACAGCATGTGTAATATGCAATCTTGCACATAGGAGCAAACTGTTTGCAAACCTTGTTTTCAACGTATCTTGAAATTAAAAATATAAATTAATATATAAAATTTAATCAGCTACATTATATCCAAGAATAAAATTTAATTTTGTCCTTAAAGGTAAGTCTAGTCCATAAAAGGTGATCACAACTGAAACATAACACTCTAAAGAGCAAACAGCGAGTAATACATATTATAAATACACAATTACACACAACTCCTGATAAATGTGACTTTGTCAATAAGAATCCTGAACAATTTATCAATTTTTCAATACAATTTATCGATTTTCCCAGCTATTTAATTCGAGCATATAATCCAATTCAACATGTTAGGCATTTCTGTGAAAACCAAGAAGCTGATCAGAGAAACAGGAATTGGAATATTTGTGGCTGTTCAAGAAGCAATGATTCTCATTTCAGCAGGCAAGCCATCCAAAATAAAAACATCCTCCCCTTACTCTCAACTGTGGGAAGTGAATTACATGTATTTATAAATATTTTACCAAACTGAAACAAACCTTCAGTTCACTGCCACTTCCCCTCACAATTAAATAAATGTAAACAAAGTGAAGCAGTCCAAAAATAAGAGTACATTCAGGAAGCTGACAGAAAAGTTAATTTACATTTTTTTTCTAAAACAAAACAAAACAAAACAAAACAAAACAAAAAAAACCTATTGCTTAACTGTAAGAGTGCACAAATTCAATTCCAGTATTTTCCCCAGAGTGTTCAACTCCAGCTCCTATTTCCCAAGAGGTCCAACAGGTTTAAGTTAGTAGGGAAAACCAGGAAAGGAAGTGTGCTTAATCTCCCTGTCTGGTCTGTTCTGTCTTGTATGAATAATTCAATATTCACTATGACTAGGAATGGAGGGTGGGTATCTCTTCTTTCCAGAGAGCATCAGATTTGACTCATTCTCACTTTCTTATTCCATATTCCAGTTACTATTAAAGTACTTTATCTGAAAGGCAGAAGTTTCAGAAGGGAGGAAATAGAAAGCTGACTGACTTAAGAACTGAGAAAACTGCTAGACATCAAACTGATAGAATAATAATTATAGCATATGTCAATCGTAGGCTCTTTATAATTTCCTATCTTACGGAAATCCATTCTTTAACTGAAGATAATGATTTCATACATTACAAGTTAAAATCATTTTGACAAAACCCTTATTTAAAGAAGTAATAACGGGATCGATCGTAAATCCAAAGTAAGCTATCCAAGAACCATTGAATCAGATCAGTATATTTCTCTAGCCTGAAACATAATATGTACGGGTAAATAAAAATATAGTTATCATATCAGCCATATGATGAAACATCTGACTTACCTGAGAGAATTAACAAGTGGGAGAACATGAGATCTGCTGCACAAATTGTGTGGTGAATAGTGAACTGACTGAAAAACAGCTGACTATTGACATATGCGAGAAGGGAGTAATCAATCTGGGATCAATTACTAATAGAACTAGTTAAGGATTAATCATGATCTGGTTTAATATTTTCATTACATTACATTTCTGGTAGGCACAAAACGTAAAGGCTGCCTGAAAAAATTAGTATCACATCAAGTCCAGAGTACAATACTCAGAACTGAAGGAGCATTAAAACAGGCTGATAAACTTGAGGAAACTGCTCAAAAGTGTGAGCTCAACAGCTGGAAGAGAAATAGAGTGATGTGGCTGGACTAATTGTTGCCAATTCTGTGATGTGTCTGTCAAACAGCAAATGCAATTCTGAGAAGTATGAGATGAAGTCCCCAGAGAACCACAAGTCATATGAAATAAGAAAAAAAGATCTTGTCTTATTTAAAAAGGTGAATGGAGATGTGATAAGATTGTTCTACATGAATAAATGAGAATGCTAGAGAAAAAAAAATTAAGAAAAAACATTTAAATTAAACAACAATGTTGAGATAGTAAAAATATTTCTATATGAGCCATAAATACATTTAGGTTAGAAATAAAAATTTTGTATTCATCAGAGCCAGATGATTCTGTAACAGCTTTCCAATAGGGATAGCATGGGCAATAAACCAAAATAGTTTTAAAATGAGGCATGTTTCAGAAATAAAAATATTGTATATAAACATCTGTTTCAACTAAAGCTTGCCAGAACTGAGAAGTATCCAATAAAACCTTGCCTAGTATACTTGCCAAATTGCCCAGTGAATTGCAGAAGAGCAGAGATTTCTAGGGTCTATGACTCTGAGATGATTCCTTCATGACAACTGCTTTGGAACTGGAGACTTCAGAAACCTTAAAAGCCACAGTTTGTGAGGATTTTCTTCTTTTCAAAATTCACAAGCCAACCTGGTAGTTGAGAAAGTTCAATTGCTGTTCAGTTTCAGCAAAAGCCATTACAGAACTGGCCAGGCTCCCTAGGGATGTCAGAAACAAAGATTCCTATAGAATCAGGTCCAAATACTTTGACAGCCTACAGCTCTTTTCAAAGGAAACTAACAGGATTTAGATATACTGGAATTAGGTCTTCATTCACATAAGACATTAATCAGATTTAAATTTGTAATTATCTGAGAAAACTACAGCTTTCCAGAGAAATAAACAAGGTGTCTTTGTGACTCCCAAAGCCAACACACATATCAGCATAAATAAACAATACCAACCGTATTGTTTAGGCAAGGACCTAAGATGTGTTAGTGCAAAGTTGCCACAGGAAAAGTTTTGAAAGAGACAGAATAAAAGAAGGGATTGCCACAAAGCACATCCAGATAAAGAATAGTGTGCCTCATTCTTTGAAGTGTTAGAAACATTAGGCGCAGAGGCAGGAAGTGGACCATCTTTCTAATATATTTCTCACCACTATGTGAAGTGTACATCCTCATGAAAACAATGTCCAAATTAATTTTTTCTTCATTTGACTATGACAAAAGTTTCCTTTTTTGAATTTCTCAGTGGCAATGTCCTAGCTCTTCATTTTTACGTTTTCAATGTCATTTCTATCTGCTTTAATTTTAATTTATTACTACAGCTGCAGGACTTGACCACAGGGCATTAAAGAAACAAACTACACTGTCTGAAAATAAAAGCTAATGAAAAATTCTATAGAAACATAAAATATTCTATAGAATTTATGGATCATTCAGACATGGAAGAGATTCACAACCATAATGGAATCATAGAATGTTTTGGGATAGAAGGGACCTTTAAGATTTTCTCGTTCCAACCCCCTGCCATAGACAGGAACACCTCCCTCTAAACCATGTTGCTCAAATTCCCATCCTGCCTGGCCTTGAATGCCTTCAGGGATGGGGCATCCACAACTTCGCTGGGCAACCTGTTCCAGTGCCTCACCACTCTCATAGTAAAAGAATTTCTTCCTAATATCTAGTCTAAATCTACTGTCTTCCAGTATAAAACAATTTCCTCTCATTCTATTGCTACCTGCCCCTATAAAAGCTCCTTCCCAGCTTTTCTGTAGGCCCCATTCAGGTACTGGAAAGCTGCTATAAGTTCCCCCTTGTGCTTTCTCTTCTCCAGGATGAATAGCCCGAGCACTCTCAGCCTGTGACCATAGAGGAGGTGCTCCAGGCTTCAGATCATCTTCGTTGCTCTGCTCTGGACCTGCTCCAACAACTCCATGTTTTCTTGTGTTGGGAGCCCCAGAACAAGATGCAGTACTCAAAGTTGTGTCTTACATGGGCAGATTAGAGGGGCAGAACTACCTCCAACTACTGTTGGTCACAGTACTCTTGATGCAGTCCAAGATATGATTGGCCTTCTGGGCTGCAAGTGCAGATTGCCAGCTCATGTCGTATCATTCATCAATTGCCACTCCCAAATCCTTTTCTTCAGGGCTGCTCTCAAGCAATTCTCCACACAACCTGTATCTGTGCTTGGCATTGCCCCAACCCGGGTGGAGTATCTTATACTTGGTCTTGAACTTCATGAGCTTTGCATGGGCCCACCTCTCAAGCCTGTCCAGGTCCCTCTGGTTAGCATCCCTTCCCTCTAGTGTGTCAACTGCACAACTCAACTTGGTGTCATGTGCAAACTTGCTGAGGGTGCACTTGATCCCACTGTCCATGTCACCTGAAAAGACGTTAAACAGCAGCAGTCCCAAAAACCGATCCCAGAAGAATGCCATTTGTCACAGTCTCCACTTGGACACTGAGCCATTGACCACAACACTCTGACTGCAACCATTCAACCAATTCCTTCTCCAGTGAGTGACCCATCTATCAAATCAACTTTTCTCCAGTGTGGTGACCAGGATGTGTCAAACACTTTGCACATGTCCATGTAGATAGCATCAGTTATTCCTTTATCTGCTGTCATGGTTTTATAATTTTTGTTACTGGTATTCCACATCATAACATCATGTAGTGCACTGGGAGTTAAAGACTTAATGCCCCCATGGATTGTTCATATTTGTTGGGTAAATCTGCCAGATAGCATAGAAAACCTGACTTTAAAATATGTTTAGAAAAAGCACTTTCATGTGTGAAATGTTAATTTTTATATAAAGTACAATATATACTTGTCTTGCATCAGTTAAACTAATGAGTATGGAAATAAAACTGCACGACAAAAAGAGATATCAGTGCAATGGTATAGAAAAGAAAATTATATGAAAATGCAGTGGCATTCAAATAATCTTCTTTTTCAGTGAATGAAATACAAAATTTTATTAGATTATTTACCATTTTCTCATAAAGAAGCTTCATCATTTTTGCCCAATGATGAGAATATGATGTCAGGGGTATGAATAACTTCATGAATCATAAAATAAATTAAGGTTGTTATTGGCACTGAATAGAAACAATATTATAAAATGTTAATCTTACGTATTATCTGTTACTGCAATTAACTATGTGCCAAGGGTTGTCACACACTATTTATACTCTATTAATATCAAGAGTAGATGAAAGCCTCAGCGGAGTGAGGAATATTAAGGAACTTTACAAATTATCCCACATCACGAGATGAATCGTGCCATGTCAACCAGTAACAAGGGACAGAAGAGAGAATGTTTTCCTTCCATCCTAAATTCCATCCAATAGTAAATTTTCATCTGACAATGTTCAAGTCTCAGTGTTGCCAAAGAATTGAGCTAACTTGCAGCACGATGACTAGGAAATGTCATGTAACGTGGAGAACACCTTACAGACAGTACAGTTCAGTTCTGTTATGTTACAGACATAACAGAAAGTCATTTTACATGGGAATATCTTGAAAGATGAAGTCTTAACGATCCATTGAATCACTGGCCCATCTCTCATCAAATGCACTGAGATCTCATTCCAGGATGCCAAATAAACCTGGAATTTTTTCTTCCTACATTGCAGACAGAGAAAACAATTTTGCAGTCTCAAATTCAGAAAATCATTATACCAGAACTGGGTATATCAAACAGCAAGTTCACTACAGTGTATGTGAAGAAAAACTGGTCATTTTCTTTTATAACCTTGAATAGAGGAAGAAAGAAGGTAAATGTTTCCACTAAAATTAGCTATGTAGACTGAAAAAAATATTCATATCTTTAAGCTTCTTCCACCTGTATGAATGGACATCCCAAGAATAAAAGACTTACTGCATAGTCATCATGTCATCAGCACTGATAATCCTCATTTTGACAGCTGCTGTTGTGATAGTTTCTTCTTTCTTATCTTTAAAAGCTGTTGGAGAAACAAAAGTTTCCTGTTTAGCTTAACACAATTGCTGTGCAAAAGTCATTCACTCTAAAAAGGCTTAATACATGTATTCATGTTCAGCCATTTGCATACATACTCAATATATATATTAGGAATTTAAGACACTTTACTTTGCATAATTATGCATACCAAAATGTTGTTGTCCCATGAGAAAATGGGTCATGAATTTGTTTTTTTTGTTGTTGCTTTGTTCTTTGTTTGCCTGAGAAAATTCAGATGGTAATGTACTCAAAATTTGTAAGTAAAAGTAATTCATTTTCTTATTATTTTTCCAGGAAATTTAATGTCATGTCTTTTAAAAAGGGCACCAGCCATGCACTAAACCTTGATAGTTTTGCTATTGAGATTCTTTTGTATATTTTTTCATTTGGCATTAAACATTGGTGATAGATGCTGTGAAAAATATTAAAGTAAAAAAAAAATGACCGAGAAAAAAATTTATGCAATTTGGCCTTCTAAAATCTGTAGAATATGGCTATAGTGCCTTGTCAGAGGAATAAACAGTGGCTAGCAATACCTAGGTGAGCCAGTTTGAATGTACTTTCTGATTAACTGAACTCACAGGACATAAAACAAATTAGTAAGAACCCATCTCTTCCAAAAGTTCATACAAGAGAATAATGCAGTTCAATTTTTAAAAATGTTACCTTTTTTTTTTTTTTTTTTAAACACACAGGAGATCTATGTCTCCATTTCCATTCACTGACAATTTATTCCATGCTCGTATTGATGAATAATTTGTAGGAATGGAACAGAAAATTCAGAGGTGCTTAAAAGAAAAACAGTAATTGCATTTGAACAAAAGGAAGAGTCACAGATGAGAAGGATTCTGCGCCATTACTATTCTGCAATTATTGTTTTCAAAAATCTGATGTAGGCACTGCACAGAGAGTCATAAAACTGAAAGACCACATCTAAATTATGAAACATAAATAGCCTATAGGCTTAGTTTGAAATCAAATTTACCAGCTGTCGACACTGCTTAGCAAATTGTGCATTCTGAAAACCTGAATCTGGGTAATCCATACTGATTGACCCAATAGGAAGGAAAAGGGGGAAAAGTTCATGCATGGCCTCAGTTATTTAAATATAGCAGAATCTGCACGAACCCTGGAAACTTGGGGCTTTTTGTGCATTGGCTCAAGAGCCCTATGTTTTTAGATCTCATACCATTTTATTTTTTTTGTAACAGGGTCATGGGGCCAACAGTAAAGAAGCAAGAAGACCTTGGCTCTATCCTTGAATGTTAAAGTACCCCAAGGAAAGTCTTAAGCATTCCTAAATTAACTATTTGCATTTTTTCAAAATATTTCATAAAAAGATTTTATTTCCCTACAATTGCTTATATGTTTTTGCTTGTGGATTTTTGCTTTGTTTTAATCCCTATTATTTCGTTCCAAAACAGAACCATTTGTTCATGGACATGTTGACATTTGATTAGCAGCAATTATGGCCTCTAAAAATTTATCGCCACTCTTCAGAAGCAACCTATTCCTCCCACCCGCCCTTATCATTCATGCTTGGGTGTTTCCAGATGAACTGACACATTAGAGGAATTAAGCAGCCACTGATTGCCCCCAGCTCAGCTGAGCTCTTAAATTACTCCCTGTGTTTGTGTGGCAGATCTCACATCCATGGGGAGATCATCTAAACTGGCCCTGCCAATGTGAAGTAAACAACATTCAGCTTCTCCACCCAGCTCAGCCTCCCATCTCCATGCAGCGTCCAGCTACAGAACTGTGCCTCTTTTGGAAAAATGTTTCTTTTCAGCCACGTAGGTGGAATTCCTTCTGTCACTGTTGTTGCTGCTGTCTTTTCTGGTCTTATTTATTTTATGAGAAGTGCAAAGGCTGCCAAAATAGAACTTAGGCTATTCATATGGACAATATTTTCTTGCAAACAGCACACGCTTACAAAACACCAAGGATAGAATTTTAAACAATGGGAACAAATAAGCCAGCAAATCCTGCATGTGAGAAAGTAATGATAGCTACCACATCAAACTCACAACTTCTACTTGATCTGTAGCACAACTTTCATAAAAATATAGTGTTGATATGAAGTTCTCACATAGGAGGAAATTCACGACATCTGAATAAAAGTCTCTAAAGTGCAGTTGCCCTCGGTATTAAAAAAGTTTTTTGTCCCTATTTTTTACTTTCAATGTTGAGTCTTTGCTCTAATCTTCTCTGAATTATGGTTCAATTCAATAGTTCAAAACTCTTTATTCTGAATATACAGGTTCCTTTACAAGTTCCTTTTTTTTTTTTTTTTTTTTTTTTCTGGCAGGGGAAGTTTTGGGGAGAATCTTTACAAGTTATTAACACTTTTTGAATCTGTTGATTCCCAAAATGAACACCATGGAACTTAGCAATGACTATTACATCTTTAATGAATTTAGCTATTTTTATGACTATTCTTTTGCTCAGACATTCAAACAGCACATTGGAAAACCTGCAAATAATGCTGGGACCTGATATTAAATGGGTTATCTGTGGTTCTCAAGTCTTTTTCATTTTTGTTACTTAACAGAATACACTCTTCCATTTCATATTTGGTAAGTCACACCCTTCATAGCAGACACACTGCCTTTCTTTTGGAGTTACAGACCTTATAAATTTACCTCAGTGCACAGTCCAGACTGCTGTATACTGCTGATTTATTTTTTGCATGGCTTCAATATATATCATGCAAAAGATTAACTAAGAACATTTTTGGTTGTTGTTGTTCTTCTTTCCTTTTTGGATAGGCAATAAATCCCTAGGTAAACTCACCAGAAAATTTCTGACAAGAAGAGTTAAAGTATATATGATAAAACAACTCTAAGTAAAATGCTGATCTTTCAAAATTTTATTAAGCTTTTTCCCAAGTGGTATCTCCACAAGTACAGAGATTCCTCTGTAAATATTACAATGTTGAGAACTAATAAATCCTAAAAATGCACTTCTTTTACCTGGTTTTGCTAACTCTCCAACAAGAAAGGCAACACACACACAAAACTACACTGTAAGATGTTAAGTAAAAAAGGAGACTTACAAACCATTATCAAAATATATTTCATCTATACGCTGAAGTTAAATCCCTAATTCACTATTAAATTCCATCCAGTTATGTCTGCTGTCAATTGCTATGCAGCTCTGGGATTTCTATAGGGAACCATTCAGTTATCATTAATACTGGGCTGTGATCTTCGCTTTTCCAATACTTATAGTAAACTTGCTACTGTAGTAAAACTACAATGAAAACACACATAAATAGTAACCCACCTGTGTTAAACTACAGTGCATTAAAGTTTAAACATTTCTAAGCAAAGCAAACTGACATTCCTAAAGAAAAAATAACATCTTCCAGGTTGGTGGACCTGCCAGTGGCAGGGGAGTTGGAACCTAATGAGCCTTGGTGTCCCTTCCAACCTAAGCCATTCTATGACTATGATTCTGTGATCTTCCAAAAATATTATTTTTCTCTTAAAGGCCACTATTAATATTTTAAAATGAATTTTTTTCTTTTTTTTTTTCTAAAATCATTCCTTGCTTCACACCACAACTGCTAACATAGGCAATGACTAAAAAAAAGCTCTAAAGCTTTTCTAATCCCACAGGCAAGTTAGATTCTTAAACCAGAATAAACTTACAGAAGTAATTTGAAGTTAATGGAAAAAGACTCAGTCCAGTACTTGAAAAACATTTTAAACTTCCTTTTTATAAATATAACTCAAATATTTATTTATAGATATTCTGGTTTTGTTCAGCTGACCTTTATGCTATAATTCTGCTGGATAACCTTGCAACTCTTTGCTTAATTATTTTACTATTCAAACAATGCTATTACTATTATAGTGCTAAATAGTTCAGTGTCAATAAAACTTGTTGAAGCACTGCACAAAAAACAGGGAATACATTGTGTTGTTCCAGTCTCCGAATTTCAGAATCTAAAGCCAAGAAACTAGGTAATAGCCCACTGAAGTTACATTAACCTGCACCACCTGTGTTCTTAATTTCTCAATGTCACAGGTTGAGCATCTTTTGTCAGGAGACCTTGGCGCTCCCTCACCCACTTCTTCCCTGCAGGAGAAGTGAAAAGGAGGAGTTGCAGCTCAATTTACATAAAAAGATTGCAAGGTTGAAAACAATTATGGAAAACCATTACACTTAAGCAAATGTATTTCCCAATACCTGTATGAAAGAAAAATACTGTAATTGGGCATAGGAAAGGAATATGAATAACAAATATAGTTTTGCTGTTCTGTGCGGTAAAGCATCTCTTAAATGAGTTCAAATAGAAAGATAATCCAGGACTAGCATGCTTTACGTAGAGCCAAATAGACTTCTCTTTTTGTATGTCTCACAATAAGAAAATAATAAGTAAGAAACTATTTTAAATCCACAGGTTTCAAAGGATCAGTAAATTTTTGGATAACACATTTCTAAAACTACGTAAAAATAAAGATCTAGCAATTGTTTAAGCATTTGATAGGAGGAAATTTTGAAAAACATTTATCTCCTAATTATATTCCTCTGAATTTAGGGATCATTTATCATTGTCATTAATGGGAAAAAAAAAAAAAAAGCAACCAGTACTTAGCAACGTTGAAATACTCAATTATAGTTTCCTTTAAAGATTGGAAAGACATCCTTGCAACCTATTTCAAGAGAAACAACTGATGCTGAAATAACAGTGTTGATAGCAATAAAAAAGAACCATTTTGAGAATCATGTAGTCCATAAAGAAAACTCTGTTAAGCATCAGGGGAACCATCATGAGACTTTAAGTAGCTGGGAAAGATATAAAACTTACGAAAAAAGACATGGAAGAAATATAAATTGTCAGGAAAAAAACCAAACAAACAAACATGGAAAAGAATGAAATATCTGATGCATTTGCACAATGCAATGCACAAATTAAAGCAACAATTTGAAATTATGAAGATCTGAAGAAAATGCATTGAGCTTACAGTTCATAGGTTCACAGAATCACAGAATGGCCAGAGCTGGAAGGGACCTCAAGGAACAACAAGCTCCTAACCCTGCCACATGCAGGGCCACCAACCTCCACATTTAATACTAGACGAGGCTGCCCAGGGCCCCATCCAATCTGACCTTGAATACCTTCAGGAATATGGCATTCACAATCTCTCCGGGCAGCATGTTCTAGCACCTCACTATTTTCTCTGTAAAGAACTTCCCCCTGACATCCAACCTAAATCTTCCCTCCCTCAACTTAAAAACATTTCTCCTTGTCCTGCAATTATCTATCCTTTCAAAGAGTTGATTCCCCTCCTGTTTGTAGGCTCCCTTTAAGTTGCAACTGAAAGGCTGCAATGACATCACTCCGCAGCCTTCTTTTCTCCAGGTAGAAAAAGCCCAGCTCCCTCAACCTGTCTTCATAGGGGAGTTGCTCTAGTCCCCTAATTATCTTTGTGGCTCTCCTCTGGACCCTCTCCAACAGCTCTCTATCTTTCTTGTACTGGGGACTCCAGACCTGGACACAGTACTCCAGATGGGGCCTCAGAAGAGCAGAGTAGAGGGGGACAATCACCTCCTTGTCCCTGCTGGCCACAAGGTTGTAAAAGAAAAAAACAAACATGTTGAATTGAGGCAAAAAATGACATCTATTATTTCTATTATAGAATTAATTAGTTCAGAGGAAGACAATGATTATTTTTTCTCAGCTCTTGCTGAGGAAACATCTAACCAAACAAAAACGGTAGGAATTTCTAAATAGATAAGATTCATCTCACTTCATGTAAAATTTTAATAAGTAGCTAGTTTACATTGACAGTTTAAGCTCCACCTCTAGTCAATTAATAGAGGTGAGCACTGCAGGCAGGTGATTCATTCATCCCATCTATACCTAGATAAACAAGAGGAATTTTGTTCCATATTCTTGAAGAAGTCCTCCACTCTGCTCTGTTGCGACCATAAAATAATGTCTAGAGAATTATGTCAATATTAAAAATGTACTTTCTCTTGGCTAAAGTGAGATATGTCGGATTCCATTCGGTATTCATTATTATCAAGAAATTCAGATCAACTTTCCCAGGCATGGTATTTGAGAAAACAGGCCAATTAAACCAATTAAAAAGAGAGAATGAAACCTCATAAAATTCATAAAAACATGTTTTAAATGAATCAGGTTATTAAGCAGTTGTTGCTTTTGGTAAATCATCATGCTCCTAGCTCATTGTTTTATTTACAAATATGCTTTACATAATGAATTGTATTTACATATGTATTTTATTTTCTAGGTGATCAAAAATTAAAATATAATTTATAGCTCTTTGTGTGTAAATATACATGTCACCATTTGCCTGGATATTAATTCAAATAATAAACAAGGAGCATTCATTGACTTTTACATGATTTTTTTTAAATAGTAGAATATCTATATTTAGCTTTTAAGTTAACATTAAATTTGTGTAGTCTATGACTATCTTTCATGGTTTTGTGGTTCATTATTGATATTTGATATCGTAGCATCATGTAGCATGCTAGCAGTTAAAGAGCTAATGCTGCAGTGCTATGGATTGTCAATAGCTCCAGGTACCTGGATCTCAGAAGACAAGAGTGAACTACAGCTCCCAGGAGATTTCATTATTCCATTTCCATCTTCTGTACAGAGGGAAAGATAAAACTTCTGGAAGTCATAAGACTCTCTCTTTACTCGCTGGCAGACCAGAGTATGAACTTCAGTTTTCAGAAATTCTCTCTCTCATT
>NW_024884253.1:24561444-24655098 GCF_019232065.1 Centrocercus urophasianus
TGAGCCAATGGACTTGTGGGCCTGCGGTCCCCCTGTCACAGATACAGATCTAGAGATAAAAAGTGTGATACTATCTTAATCTATTATAGGGCTATCCTCAGCTCATGAAAAAGGACTTCATACAATGTGAAAACTATGCGAAGTGAGTCTGGACTTGCTCTAATACAGATCTTCTGTGGTGCTGATTTTATTTGCATTCAATAAGCATGTAGCTGTAGAGCTTTGGAAGGAATGAGGACAATGAAGAAAACACGAAGAAAAAGCGATTCACTCTTCTTAAATTCTTTCATTCAACACACAAAATGAACTAAATAAATATCACAAACAGGAATATGGGAGATACACTAAAAGTAATCCTACCTGTGTAGTTATTATATACCCTGTAGACTTTAACAGAACCTTAGCATGCCTTTGAAAAGATCTGAGTACTAAATGGATGACACATACAGAATATACAATAAGGTTGAATGACAAGAGGTTTTATTGGAATCTCCCATAGGACACTCTGTACAACAACTTCCTTTCCAAACTATGCAGATAAAAATACTGCAGTTTCATGAGTTGTGTATATGTATCTATGTACATACAAACATATGGACAGCCACAAACATCATAAAAATCTTTATTTGCTCCTTAAACTTTACATAAATCTTCAACTACTATATGTATGAGTCAGTTTAACTTTGCTCATGTGGTTATGACTAAGTTTGACTCACACCAATGGCCAATGTTTCCATAACAACTAACATACTATGAAATAGTGAAATGCTAGAAAAACTATTAAAAAAAATAAAGAAATATGACAAAATAAATAGTGTCTGACCATATGAAAAGTTCCTTTACTTTTTATAATTTATTTAATACTGACTTGGCAGCTGTTGTCCATCTAGCACAAGCAACATGTAACAGTCTTCAGTGATTATTTAGGAAGCCAGAACATTTTTACATTTTTACATTATTTGAGTGTACATCAGTTGGTTTTGCTCACGTTTCAGCATATTCTGTATTCTGGAATGAGGTAGACCAGGTGATGGAAATCAAATGATGACCAGTCTTTGTTTGTTTTGGGTTTTTTTGTTTTTTTGTTTTGTTTTTGTTTTGTTTTTGTTTTGTTTGTTTCAGGTTGTTTTTTTTTTTTTTTTTTTTCATAATGTCTTTGGGACTTGTGAGGTATTTCTTAAAACAAACGATTCAGTCTAGTCTAAACTTCTGTGTGGTCTGAAGAACTTCACGAAGTTCAACAAGGTCAAACGCAAGGTCCTGCATATTGGTCAGGGAAATCACAAACATGAACATAGGGTAGATAGTGAATAGATTGAGATTGGCCAAGCAATAAAGGATTTGGGAATATTGAATTTGAGCTGGCAACGTACACATGCAGTTGAGAATTATAACAGTATCCAGGGTCACATCAAAAGAACTGTAGCTAACAGACCAATGGAATTGATTCTCCCCACCTACTACTATTGAAATGATTTAAGTCAACCACCAGTTCTAAGCTCCAGAGTGTTAGTAGCACACATAGGAAAATTTGATATGTCAAAGTTACAGCTACAGCTGGTTATCTCCTAAGAGAAACTCTGATTTTCCAATAGCTTTCTGATTTATAGTCCACAGTCCACCACATTTCCTTTGCACACCAGCTATGTTGTCCAAAAACATTTCTCGCCCTAAGAATTCTGTCTCTAGGTGATTCTTTGCATGAATTATTTCTTTTATCCTTTTATCTCAAGGTTAGGAAACTTTGTAGTTCAAGTCTTGTTGCTGCTTCCTTGTATTATAGTTTCAATAGGTTCTGGGTAGCTGTTTCTCAGCTTCAAAGGTTAAAAATGCATTCCCACAGCCTGAGGATCCATCAGCGTTACCTACTAGTACTAAGCTGGTACATGTTTCTTTCTCTACAGTGACCATGCATGCAGTACTGTGTCCAGATCAGGGTCCACCAGCACAAGAAGGACGTGGACCTGTTAGAACAGATCCAGAGGAGGACACAAGGATGATAAGAAGTGCCTCTCCTGTGAAGACAGGCTGAGAGAATTGGGGTTATTTAACCTGGAGAAGGGAAGGTCCTGGATAAACTTACAGTGGCCTTCCAATATGTAAAGGACCATATCAGAAAGGTGGAGAGGGACTATCTATCAGAAAGTGTAATGACTGGACAAGTAATGGTTTTAAACTAAAATAAAAGATTTGGAAGATTTTTGTTTGTTTATTTGTTTGTTTAACTCAGTGTGAGGAAACACTGGAACAGACTGCTCAGAGAAACTGTCAGTGCCCTTTCCTTGAAAGTGTTCGAGATCAAGGTGGGCAAAATGACCTAGAAGGCAGTGTCCCTATACATAGGGAGTGCAGTGGAGCTAATCATTCTTTGAGTTCCATTCCAACTCAAATCATTCTATCATTTTATTATTCTGAGGAGTCTGTGTTGTCCCTCCAAGTGGAGGAGAAGATGGCTATGGAACCAGGTCCTCCCTTTGTGAAAGGAGGTACTATGGTCATTTAATATTTTTTTTATATTCATATTTCATCTGGAAATATTTCTGGAAAAGTCTAGTCTGCCTGACATTTCCTTCACTAATCCTTCCCCAGTCTATTTCCTGTACAAACATCAAGAACTGGTATCTGTTCAAGGCAATTTTTGAAAACATGAGATGGAGAGTCAAAATAGTTTAGACTGAATGAAATTAAAATTATTAAACAAAACACTTTCATCATTATGTTTCTGTCACTTTTTGCAAACAGGCAGCACAGAAGTAGCTGGGGCCAGGGAGCTGAAATCTGGCAGTCATGCTGCGTAGCCTTTCAGCGTGCCAGTGAAGAAGCTTTGATTTAGCCAAAAAGAACTTTTAAAATAGCAAGTGGCATATGCAAAATAGATTTTAAAACAGAATTCTATATAATATCTATTTCTCCTGGATATCAAAGCAAAGAATTGGCCAAACAAACGTCAGACACTTCAGGAGATTGTATGTTCAATATGTCAAACTGACTGTGGTACAATATCACACACAGAAAGGAGCGTTCTTAAATCTTCTATCCTCCATTTCACATTTTTTCCTGCTTTCTCATATGTAAATAGCAGAAGATAACATTGATTAATATTTGAAGATCCTAATGTAGGAGAAAAAGCTACAGCAAAAATTAAATTTCCTCATGCTAATGATGTTTACAGAAATGAAGCTGCAGTAAAACATCCTCGTGAAGATATTAACATCTTTCCAAAATACTTGCAGTAGATTTTTTTTTTTTTCTTTTCAGATAATATAGGAATTGTCCCACTTTACTATTAGCAGAAAGAATTTTCAAGCCCATAAAACATTTCTACTCCAGTTCCTATGTTACAAGCAGTGAGCACGTCTGCAGACTTTATTCTTCTCACTAGCAGCACATATTAATTCCATACCTTTCTACAGAGAGCGATATGCATATTTTCCTGAGAATTTTAGGAGGAATTTGAAAGATGATTCCAGCAACAATATGTAACTTTTCATTTTATCACAGACTGGCTGAGAATGGAAAGGATCTCTGGGACACATATTGGCCATCATCTGCTGAAGCAGGGTCTCTTGGTACAAGGTATCTAGAACCATGTCCAGTCAGATTTTGACTATCATCTCCAAGGATGGAGAGTCTACCGCCCCTCTAGACAACTTGTGAAAGAGCTTGGTGACCCTCATAGAAAAAGAGGAAAACTATACATATGTGTATATATACATATATATAAACATTTCTTCTGTTTTGAAAAGGAGACTTGCTTTATCTCAAATTGTTTTCCCTCTGGGAAGGGTAAAGGATTGGTCACCTTTGGAAAGACCTCAATGGCAATCTCTAATTACAGGAAGTGACTGAACCAATAACACTTCAGAACAGAATTTTAACAATTGCTTTCCTGAATTTCTTTGGGATTTATTTTGTTGGTATTATAGACTTGCTTGGTTTTAATACACAGAAAATGAATATAGGATTTCCATTATGGTTCAGCTTGAATTTAATACATCATTATTTTGCATCCACCAGTGACGATATGATGCTAAATTGAGTTAAAATACTGAGCATATCACTGATATTAGAACACAGAGGAAGCCCCTGTAAGGAGTCTATAAAGGAACCAAAATTTCTTGCCTTGATCTTTCTGTATTCCACACTTCTTACAGCCATTCCCAGACAATGGCTCACATTCACTCAAAACTGGTTCCTGTTACACTGTATAAAAACACACTGCCTAACTTGATGAGAATGGTGACTACTAAAACACCTACATTACATGGAAATGTCTTTTATCTCCAATGCTTCCTGACAAAGAAGTGCAAAACATACATACTCTACTGGTTGTTTTGTGTGAGTTTGCATCTCTCACAATCACAGAACTGTGGGAGTTGGAAAGATCTCCAGAAATAAGTCTGAGCCCCCTACTGAATCGGGTTCCCTACAGCAGGTAGCACAGGAAGGCATAAAAAATAAAATAAAATAAAATAAAAAATAAAAAAATAAAATACAGGCAGGTCTTGAATATCTCCAGAAAAGGAGACTCCACAACCTCTCTGGGCAGCCTGTTCCAACGCTGTGTCACTCTGACAGTCAAGTTCTTCCTTGTAGCATGAAACTTCCTGTATTCCAGTTTCTGAACATTACCCCTTGTTCTATTGCTGCTAGACACTGAAAATAATCTTCCCCATCAACTTGGCTTCCACAATTTAGATATTTATAAATTATGATGAAATTCCCTTTCAGCTTGTTCTTCTCCAGAAGGAAATCCCACAACTCTCAGAATTTCCTTGTATGGGCAGTGTTCCGGGTCATCATCTTTTTCTCCTTCCACTGGACTCTCTCTAGAGGTTTGCTGTCATTTTTGAACTGGTGAGCCCAGAACTTGACATAAGTATTTCAGACATGACCTCAACAGGGCAGAGTGGAGGGAAAGGACCATTTCTCTCCACCTGCTGTTCACACTCTTTTTAATGCATCCCAGGATACCACTTGCTGGTTACCTATGTTCTGTAACACAAAATACACATTGAGAACAAAAACTGGCAGATATTTTGTTAACTCCTATTTTTGCAAGGCCTTGATATAACATAGTTTGTGACCTAGTCTATACTGAAATTATATATTTTTTAAATATAGGTGTGTTCTACTCACAAAAATGCAAGGTTCATTGTAACAGGTTCTTGGCAGTACAAGGTGAAGTATTCATAGGTAGGCCAGCCACACACCTTCACCAGATGCTCAGTCACCAGTTCAAGATGTGACTTAACTAATGAAACTAATGAAGTTTCGCTTCATTAGGTAATTTAAGTATCCAAATATGCTGTACACAGAGAGCTCTGTGTATGGGGAGAAAACACTCACACTCACACCTATAATAGGTTCTTTACTTGGAGATTCATGGCTTCTGTCTGAAAAGGCTCTAAACTAAAATAATTCAAGCATGGGAAGGCAGAAGAAAAAGCAAAAATAAAAACAAAACAGAACAGAATAAAATATCAGATAATAATTAGTTTTTTAATAAGGTGAAGCACAGATAAGGTTATTGAAGACACAATCAAAGAGGAGGAAAAAAGGAAATGAGGGCAAGACAGAACAAAAGAAAAAAAAAAAGAAAAAAAAGAAAAAATAGCAAATGTGGAAAAGAATTTCAGAATGATATTGAAAACTGGTACAAACAGACAAATCAGGGTATACAAAACTTTAGTCAAAGCTACACAGGGCTTTGAATGAATAAATGTCCAAGCTTTGCCTATTTTTCTGCAGCTGATTATTAATGTTTTTTACTTACTTTCTCAACTCTCTCTCAAACACAATGATACAATTCTATTTTGCTGTCATAGCCTGGACAGTTTTCAAGCTTCATCTTCATCAGTTTTTCTCCAAAGAATGATAGATGTTTGTGCTTTCTTTAAAATGTCATGAATTCAAGGCAGTGGGATATAAAAATATTAAATGAAGATGCCTATGCTCTACTGGACTACAAGTTACATTTTCATTGAGAAGTCATTATAATGATATTTCACAGGTTAACAATCAGACCTTTTGAGTAACTGAATATTTGTCAATCAGACTAAATTTTCAGTCAAGAAAATTTATCACAGCCTTTTTTGTTACAGCTTAAAATTCTGCATATTGTGTTGGAAACATAACTTCACTTCTAGAAGCTGAATGTTTATCAAAGTTTTAACTCATATTTATTATTACTATTATTATTACTTTTTTGTTATTTTTAAAATACAAGAAAATAGATAATACCTGGACAATCAGCAATGTTTGAAATACTGACAGATAAACAAAGTGTATTTTTTGTCTGAAGGAAAAATCTAAACACCTTGCATAGAATTCACATAACTGCTAAGAACAACTGTTTTTCCTGGGCAGCATTAAGATTTGATTCAGCTCACACATGCTAGACCAAGAGGTCTTGGATTCTGCTAACAATATTTTGAAGGATTACTCTGTGTTTGCTTCAGGGCAGACAAAACTTCTAAGTTCAGCCTCTCCATTGAGGAAGATTAAAGGCATTCTGCCTGTCCTCAAAACTGTGTGGTGTTTCTCTTGTTTATTTAAGTATTTACTGGTGATATTATAAATATATCCCTTCCTTATCACAGTGTGTAACCGCTTTGAGCCTCCCCAAGCCCTCCAAATTCAATCAGTGATTTTAAATACCCTGTAAATATTTTCCAGCTTCTTCAGAAAATAATATTATGCTCTGTCAGAAATTCTAGAAAGGAATTATAAAAGAATGTATGCAGACACAAAACAGAACAGTCATTTTCATTTCCTTGGAATGAAACTGATTCTGAAAGTTTTCAATCAAAGTATTTATATAAGCTGTGTTATGCTAGGAATTTTTTCAAATTCCTGTGAATTGCAGTGTATCATAGGGTAGAGAGTTCCTAAAATACTGTTTCAGCAGTACCTCCAGTGTAGCCGCCAGATAAACATTCAGATCTCTGTGCCTCTGTGTTCCCGAGGATGCAAATGGCAGAGAGCAGCATGAATGGAAGCTTTGCTGCCAGAGGCTGACAAAATGCCATTGGAAATGTGGGAGGCAATCTGGGAAAGAAAACTGTTATCTGTGTATTACGCTTTCTACAGGCCATTGAAGCAAATAAATATGTACAGTGAAAAACTACCAAACAGGTAAGTATGTTGAACCAAAATATCTATTTTTTAATGTGACTTTTGATGTGGCTGTTGTTTTCTTATGAGGGCCCATCAGCCTTGGGAATGTATTTATTTTGATTCATGAGAAACTAAGTCATTTTGTTTTAAAAAAAAGGCTGTGTTTCTACTGCATATTGTCTCTTTCAAAATTACATGTATCATCCAGTGATTTAATTTACCCAATTCCAGCTAAAAATGTACAGAATAATCTAAGTTCTTTTGAGTGTTTTGTTTTCAAATTCTGCCCTGAAAATTACGCAGTTTCTAATACTGCTCCAAAAGGTGTCATATTTTTCAGTACATTAAATCTCTGTTCTCATTAGTGTTCTCTTTGGTCTTAAATGAGAACTAAGTAGGGTACTTGAAATAAAACATCCAAAAACTTATAGGAAAAAGTAAAAATTCTGAACACATGAAGTTTGAAATACTCACTTTAAGAAATTCACTTAAGATTATCTGCCCATACCAACAAATGTTGAGACCTCAGAAAGTCTATCCTTTTATGGATCAAAGTGGAGATAGAAAAGATTGGAAATAAACGAACAAACAAACAAAAAAACCAGGTAAAATCATTGCAAATATTTCATTTCTCTAGCTGAGAATTTTACATGAGCTTATTTGAAAACTGATCATAGCTAGTTGTAATTTAAAAGTGTCATTTTCACATGAGAACCTTAGAATTTTCATTGAAATAAAAAAAAAACTGAAAAAATAAGTGGACAGTTTTGAAAATTAAAATAATTATTTGATTTTTTTGTCTATACATGTTTCTATATTACTTGTTCAAAAATGATCTGTTTTGTTTTTGGTTAATATGTTACAAATAATTTTCTACCATCTCCTGTGATAAGCAGCAGAGTTCCCAACGAGACAGACCCAAAGTGAACATAGCAAACACAATTGAAACCCAAATCTTTTTCTTACTACTGAAGACCATGATCTCTGTGCAATTTTACCTTTGACAGTTCAGTGTCCACCATTTGTGACCTCCCTGTGGAGGTCAAGATTTACGTGAGACTCCTCTGATTTTCTCCACCTATTTGTGTTACAAAGACATGAGGAGGGAGCACAAAGCACCATGTGCTGAACACCTCTGAGGAGCAGCAGCTCCTAATACCTGCCAAATCCCAGGGAAAACGTGCCTGCTCACAGAATTGCTCATCCTCTGTAGCACACTGGAAATAAGGAAGGGGCAATTAATACTGGTGAAGAGTGAAGGGAAAAAGAAAATAAGAAATCTCAAATATCCAATACCAAACTGGGAAACTGTAATATCCCATTTAGATACAAGTGACTGTTACAAAACAAAGTCAGGCATGTTGTTTCAAAATACATCCAGCAATAGTTTGAACTGATGTGTACTTTTGCCATGAAACAGGCTGTAAGTGCTCACAGGGCCAGGAAATAGCTGAGAAGCAGTTTAAAAAACTGTTCAAGATATTCCTCCTCCACGCCTTTCAGAAGCCAGTTACTGTCTGCTGGTTCAGAGGTGGTGCGTGAGCATCGCCCATACAAATGAACATAATATGGGTAAACATGTCAGATGTAGATGTGCATCTGATATATCAGCAGGAATGCTATGACAGGTTTGGCAACAAGCTAGTTATATAAGCACTGGAGATGAAGCCAAAGTTTCAGTGGAAAATTCCAGTTTGCTTGACTCATAGTAATTCTGTCTGAAATAATTTACATTCAAGAAACTTTCACAAAAATCCAGGTGAATGAGATCTGCTGCAGAGCACAGGCTAGTAAGATCTAGAGAAATTCATATTTCAGAGAAGTTTTTAACAGCATAGAAAAGTTGACATTGATCTTCCCCCAGATTTTTTTTGAAACATTTATATCTGTCCTCTTCAGGCCAAACCAAACTCCAAAAAGGGAAAAAAAAATCCGTAAGGAAAATCAAGATATATTGCCACCAATCCTTCTGAGAACCAAACATCAACTTTGTATAAATGCTCTGCAGAACGGGAAATAAAAGCCTTTGATATAAACAACAGAACCACCTGTGCTGGCCCTACCTCAGCTGATTGCCTGATGCCCACAAAGCTGCACTCTCACTCTTCCTCAAGAGGACTCTGAGAAAGAATATAAAATGAAAACACTCAGGGGTTAAAGAAAAGGAGATGAGTTACCAGTTATCATCATGAAAAAAACAGTTTGAAGGAAGAATTTAGTTGAATGTATAGTCTTTTAGTGTTTGTGAAAGTTTACAATTCTAGTGGTAGTTCATTTACTTTCAGCTTTATTACATCAAGGAAAGTAGAACCCGCCTTCGACTGTTTGTAAGACTTCTAGTCTCATTCATTCTATAAATATAATCTTAGGCAGTGAGATGATATATTTACTTATACATGGAAAAACATAATGTACTTTGAGTAAATGAGCGTGTTTGGTCTGTGAACTTTTTTTGAAATTTTATAGATTCATTGCATTAAGCCCCCCACACCTCACACAGAGCCTGGTCTGTTTGGTGCACTGGAGGAAAGCCTGTTGACTTGCATGCATCAGAAGCTGAACACTTTGTACTGACACCTGTGAAGAACTTTATAAAGTATCAGAATGGTATCAAGAGTATTTTATCTTGCACAGGACTAAGCATCATTGCATTTATTATGCAGCACAATGGAAAAGTTGTTTCAAAGCAGAAAGTGCACATTATTTTAAAAACTTTCTTTTAGTCCACCATGAGGAAAGAAAAAAGGTAAGAGCTACATTAGTGTATTTCTGTACAATACCCTGCAAGGACAAATAAAAAGTGAATGGTAGTTTGTTATATACTAGTAAAATATTTCTATATTACAAACTCTTCTTTTTTTTTCTCTCTCTTTTTTTTTTTTAATGTATATTATGATATTATTATAAGATTGAAACTGGAATGTTTCCTTTAACAAACAGACATACATTTACAGAGTGTGACACAGCATATTAGTCACAGAATTTTTTTAATGTTCATTACGGAATTTATCATTTCCTTAGTCTATCATACATGTAGGTAAAAATTATTTGTAAGATGCTCTCAGGTTCTCAGGTATTATTAAAAAAAAAAAACAACAACAAGTTTTTAGCAAACAACAAAACAGATATATAATAATTATTTGAGTGTCAGATTTTATTTTTTTTTTTCCTGGGGTGCATTACAAAGAGTGTGGCCAGCAGGTCAAGAGAGGTGATCCTCCTCTTCTCTGCCCTGTTGAGGCCACATTTAGAATATTGTGTTCAGTTCTGGGCTTCCCATTTGAAAAAAGACAAGGATCTCCTAGTCCAGCAAAGTATCACAAAGATGATCAAGGGCCTGGAGCATCTCCTTTATGAGGAATGGCTGAGTAACCTGGATTTATTCAGCATGGGGAAAAGAAGACTGAGAGGGAATCTGGTTAATGTTTATAAATATCTAAAGGGAGATAGGAAGCAAATGGATGAGGCCAGGCTCTTCTCAGTGGTGTGTAGCGATAGGACAAGGAGTAATGATCTAAAACTTGAACACAAGAAGTTCTGTACTAACGTGCAGAAGTACTTATGATGACAAAAGCACTGGAACAGATTCCCCAGTAAGGCTGTGGTGTCTCCTTCTATGGAGAAACTCAAGACACAGCTGAATGCTCACATGTACTGGGTTGTGATGTGCTGGGATGCATGTTTTAGGAGAGGGTTTAGACTCAATGATCTCTTGAGGTCCCTTCCAATCCTTGCCATTCTGTGATGATGTATTTCATAAGAAAAAACTGAAAGTGCTTTTATTTAAAATTATGTGTTTTTCAATAAGCATTTAATTAATCCTACTGAAGCAAATATAGTAGACAATTCTTATAAACTAAATCAAGTAAAGAAACAAGTGGTAGTTTACTTAGAGCTGTTCTTTTCTAACATGTTTTGCATTTCACATATTTAGAAAATAAATATACTTCTTGCTTGGATTAACACTGCGATTATTTAAAAAAATAAAAGGGAAAGAATGAGCTTGTAACTCTTACTTGTTATTTAATCAAAGCACCATTAATCAGACTCATAAAGCCCTTAGAAGAAGCAGCAAAACACTATATCATTACTGACTTTTTTAAAGTACTTTTTAAAAGTTGTGGGAATGCAAAATTCTAACACATTAGCCAATTTTCATTTGTTTTCATTTTTGTGACAACTGACTGAAATACACGTTGCCTTTTGTTTTTTTTTAATTTTCCCAGCGATCAGAAATTGATATATTATTACAAGTATTTCTTACTTTTTTCTCTCTACAGAATCTTTATATAACATTTGATTTGAAATCAATGAAACTTATGTGAATAAATGAGTGTACAGAAATTATTTGTTGATCTACTAGGAAATCATCTAGCTGAAACTACAGGAAGATAAAATTAAACTTAAATATGTGATTTTTTACATTTAAGTGAAATAGGGAGATCAATCAGCCACTGAAAAAATCTAGTCAAATGCTGACTTATCACCTCCAAGGAAAATGAGGGATTATTATTATTTTCTTTCCTTAAACCAGAAAATACATTTGATACAACTGCTTGTTCTTGGCCATGATGATGGAACTCTAGGAGAAAATGTTAAGACTGTTTTATACAGGAAGTAAAACTGAATGTACTCAAAACCCTTGAGTAGCTCTTAAACAGAAACTACTCATAGTTGCAGTTTCCATGGTTAATATCTGCTTACAAGTATTCTATCAGAAAACTAGATAACGGCATTTACCTTAGAATTCCTGTTATTATTCACAGAACAAACCACTTCAGTTTTGCTTCCATAATAGGGTCCACATGTGCAGGCAATTTTGTTATATGGTATCATGGAAACTAGAATTAATCCAAGCAAACTGATAAGATACAATTCACATAATTAATAAGCAGGACCAGGTCTCTAATGAGTTTTCTGTTATCCCTCTTTGCCAATTAATCACACTGCAGTTGGACTGATCGTGTGAAATTCTTCCTAACTGAAATCAATAGAGCTATACAAGGAATTATACTGATATAGTTTATTTAAAATTCTCTAAGATGTCTTCTATAGCTCAGTTTGTTGATATTGGTTAAGAAAACACGAAATTTCACATATGTAACCTGTAACAAGGGTACAGTCTATAAAGATTTGGAACAATTTGTAAGGCTATACCAAGCTCAGCAGAATAGTCAAATTTATGCTGTTGTCTGGTGCATCTAGACTGCCAAGGTGATGACAAAGTGACTTTACTTGTCCCTAAGTGCGCATCAATAGGTGGACACAACTATCTTGATGTTAAAATCTGCTCAGTTACAAGGTCCAGAATTCAAGCTTTTGGGTTTCTATATCTTCTCTATTGTACGTGAAATAAAATGAAACTAACAAGTCTACAACTCCTTTTCTCTAAAGAAAAATGAAATAAACTGTATCTGTTTTTATACCAATCCTTGTATGTTCCAAAGTGTTGTACATATACTTCTTACATAGGATCTTAATAGGCCACTAAAACCGACAAAAATTGTTTTTGTGACAAGAACATGCATTGCCAAGGAAAATTATTCTAATTCTAGGATACTGAGATGGTAGGAATTCCATATCTGCTACCACATAGTCCAATCTTTCCTCTTTAAAAATACTGGAATGAGGATTCCTTCCGCAGTCATCAATATGACAAGGTGACCTAACAGAGTATCAAAGATAGAAAAGCTATTTAAAGAAAAATCAGTTCAGAAAAGAACAGAAATGCAATGAAATATTGAAACTACTAAAATGTACTTTAAACTATTTTTGTGAAAGCAAGAGAGGCACATTACATTCTAGTTTCTAATGATTATCAAGATGAAACGGGGAAAAAAAGCACCTGTCATTTCAAATGTCTGCAAACAGGAAAACTTATTTTCAAGAAAGTTAAGTTAAACAGACTTAGTACGACAATACTGCCCTGGCCACATGCAGTCTTACAGAGGCTTATGGATACAAAGCCATATGCATAAGGATTGAGATAATAGAAAAGTTTAGGAAGAGTTTCCACTCTGCTTTTCCTGCAAAGATATATGCTGAGTAAAAAGAGATATCTTGCTTACTGAGAAATCACAGGAGATAAAAGCACTTCAGCTGAAAATACAGAGAATAAAAAAGCAGTATGTGCTTAAGTCTGAGCTTGCTAACAATACTTTAAGAGCTTGGTTTTTGAATTTATGATCTCAGACTTACACAGCTGCTTTTCAGCTTTGATATCACAGAGCAATTAAATGCAAGTTTCATCCTTAAACCCCTTTAATATCTACAAAATTGTCGTGCCCATTTGTCTCCCTTGAAAAGCTTAAATCCCATAGAGACAGCCTCAAACCACAGTAACCTGACTCCATTCTATGCAGAAAAGATTATTGCAATCATTTTCTTTCACCATTTACCACTGCCACTACCTAGCTCACTGCCCATATATACACAGCCTTCCAATTTCAACCCATTACTCAGGATCCCAATAAAGAACATCAAATTATAACATAGCTCTTGAATAAATGTCTCCATACTTGTATAGGAAGAATAAACAGTAGAACTGGTAGCTTTTTCTTGATATTGTTTTCACACTGTCAAACACTGCTTTCTTTAAAAATATATATATTAATCGTTACATTTCTCCTGGCTGCATCTTCCAATCTCTTTTGTTTTCTTCACTAGATTAATGCATCTTTTAAAATACATTTTGGTATGGGACCTGGAAGGTAGAGAAGTTCATACACTTCTGAACATCTCAAAGATCAAGGACAAAGAAGGTTACAGGAAAAATTGTTCTGTCAATAAGCAGAGTGACAATAATTATTTGCTCAGCTGCTAGCTCTCAGTTTGAAATGATCAGAAACTGTTTTGTTCTTCTCCCAAATGTTGGTACAAAAGCATGAAAGAAGACACAAAACATCCCATTATTGTCATCTCCCTAGGGATCACCTTCACTCGCACAGAGACAAAGCTAAAATTGCCCATGGAGTAAAAGGAGTAGCAAAAGCAATAAAAAACAGAATGAAGTAGCAGAAAAACTCAAAGAGACAAATATGGATAAAATGTGCACTTTTTCCAGAGAGACAATCAGTTAACATCCTGACAAGGAGGATAATCACATCTTTTATACTGGGTAAAATTATTGCTGGCTTCAAAGATATAATTTGTTGCCAGTGAAACAGACAACTGCAGAAAAATAACATCTCAACTTATTTAGGACAGAGATGATGTTCAAATGAAATCTACAGATTTCTCTTTAATCAAGACCCCAAAGAAACCAACACATTTGACAATACTTAGAAGTATTAGCCTCTGTCTTGTACATTTGTATTCATAAATACTTAGACTTGCTTAAGGCCTTGAGACTCATTAATAATTCCTTAAATAGGTAGATAAGGAAAAATACCTGATAGATGAGAGTCAATTCTGACTGCATATGAAAGCATGGTGTTGTGATTTCTTCATAGAATTAGAGACCAAGATGTTTCCTGACTGGGAAATGGTTATTTCCTCACCAGGAAAGTAGAAATGTAATGAATAGCAAAAGTAAGCTACAGCTATACATATCATTTAAATAACTCAGGCATTGTGTGCTCTGTGTGTTGTACTGTCTCAGTATGCCAAAGAAATACAGTGAAACCAATTCAGGAGCCAGTAAAATTGCCCCCAAAAGTAATGAATACAACTCTATTTTAAATTTCTTATGAGAATTTCTATTTTCACTTGGACCTCTGAGTGTTTATTTAAATTTAATCTAAGCTGCTGAATCATTTCAGTAGAGATAATCTCAAACCAAAAGCATCCTCTACTTCAAAACTGCTGATCTGAGAATATTTCTTAGTTGTCTTTTATCTCCATTATAAAATGCAATTAGTACTTTAAAAAGGAAAATGGAACATGCATTTAGTATATATTTGTAAATAGAAATGAAGAAGATCTCTTGTGTGTGATTTACCTTGTTAGTTATGAGAAATCCTGTGTTGTTATTCACTCATTTTCCATACAGTGTAACATAATAGGAAAATAAATATTATCTTTTTATGGCAAAGTATTTAAAAAAACAAAAACAACAACAACAGAAAACAATAGAGTTCTGATCTGGAAACATCTTTTCAGACAAGTTCATCTCCAGGACTTCCATCTCTTCTGCCCCAGCTACAAATTCCCTGTAAGCTTTGTAAGGGGCCACAACTATTGCAAAACAACATTCTTGTTGCTCTGAAGAGTAATAGTCACAACGTGATCTATTTTTCAGACAAAGAGCTGTTCCTTGCCTTGAGGAGTTCACATGTCACAGACATAGAACCATGTGAGAGGGCTTTAGCTTTTATCAATTAAATATAATCACTTTAGATGCTCTAGGCTTAAGTTTACCTTGTAATAAACCTAAGATCTGTTTCACTGAGTATAATAATTTGCCAATACTTCCACCAAAGAGGCAGATCTTACACTAAGACCCCCAAAACTAACACTATGATCTCACCAAGTACTTCTGGGAGCAAAGTAAATTCTATTCCCAGTTGAGACAATGCACTGTCTCTCCCTTTAGATGGAACTGGAAAGGAAAGTTTAAGCTAGTTCTCAACTGAATCCAGAGCCCAGATTACAAGATTGCACTTCCACTCCTAAAAGGTAGCACCAAGCAGTACTCAGCATAGTACTTACAGATAACCATCATTTTCCATTAAGCTCCTAAAAGCGATTAGGATCGGTTTACTGTTCCTTCTTTCAGGCTATTGATTGCCCAGAGAGGCTGTGAATGTCTCATCTCTGGAGGCACTCAAGGCCAGGTTGGGTGGGATTCTAAGAAGCCTGATCTAGTGGGTTTCAACCCTGCCTATGGGAGGAGGTTTGGACCTGGATGATCTTTAAGGTCCCCTCCAACCTAAGCCATTCTATGATACAGTAATTTAATCAACAAACCATCCAAAACTGCTCATGCCTGCACTGGGGTTCATCAGCATACCAGCTGTGTCAGTACAACTACTTGCAGGACTCCAGGGTTGATGAAAAAAAAATAATACGCCTTTCCTTTTGCAGAATTCTTTTAAATACTTCCAGTAACCTTGCTTACAGTGGTGTCCATACACCATTGTAAGCATACACAATAATACCAGCACAACCAAGTAACAATGAAACTCAGTATGTGGCTAGAATAGCCTTTTAAGTCAGATTTTCCATCCAACTAACACACTGAGAAATTCAGCTGTGACTCACTTTTTGTACAGTATACTAAAACAGCAGCTTAGTACTTCTGATTCTGAACATCCCTAGAGCTCTCAAAACCGATCTGAAGAGGCATGGTAATGAACATGCTAAAGGTGGCAGAACCGGTGCAGCGAGTGAGCTTGGGTGTCTGAACAGTTTCAAAGAGGAAAAAACACTTGAGTTCTCTATCTCATAGTGATGAGTACATCTGAAACCACAAACACAGACTGTAGGTGCCATTGTCTTTGTTTGAACTTATCCTGAAAATAATCTGCCTTATGCCATTATATGTTCTTTCCATTGTTATTTGAGAAAATTGAGGTGCTCAAAAATTACCAGCACAATTCTGGTCCACACAGTATGATTTCTCATTTGTTTATATTAATTTCTTTAAAATTCATTTTAGCATTGGGTACATATGTACAAATGGCTGTTCTGCAGAATTTATGTTAACATCAGCCAATTAAAAAGAAGTTATTACAATCTACTATCACTAGGTTAAATTAGTTACCAGGGAGGTATTCAATTAAAAAAAACTGTGCCAATTAAGTAGGGTGAACTGCAATAATATTTTACATTTATATAGCATCTCACATTTGGCATTTGGCCAATTAGGCTGAAAGAGCAATGCTAAATCACAGCAGGCCCATTTGAAAAAGGGTAGCAGCTAACTGTCAAGTTGTTCTAAGTCTCAGTGGGAAACTCTTCACAATAACACTAAGCAAATTCTTAATCTCCCAAGATATAACAGGAATTTTCCTAATTTTGCAACACACCAACACAATTCCAGAATGACATAGATACAAATACTCTTTGTTAGTCTCAGAATTTTTGCCATAAATTATGTTTATTTTGTTTGAATATAGTCTTGAATACCTACAGTGAAGATGAAAGCCAGACTGTCTGACTCAAATGGGAAGGGACAGTAAATATATTAAAACTGTTCTTTTAAATTGGTTGTACATCTCCTCCAAAAGAATGCTGTTCTGGACACATTCTCTGCAGTTTTATTAAACCCCTCTGCAAAGACTTTGACAAAAACTTATCCACTTCCACCTTTCAAATGTTAAAACTTTGTGATTTCCTCTACTTACTCAAATGAAAGTATGAAATGTCAGAACCTCAAGAAAGAATTAAATGAAGAGCCTCAAGTTGTCAAGAAAAGTAACTCCTTTAGTCAAGCTATGTGTTTGTGTGCTCACTTTATCAGCATCTCTATGAAGTGATATAATAATGAGTCATGGTTTTAAAGATATATTTGACCACATATGGTAAAAACTTACATCTTTTTATGGGTTTAAAAACAGCAAAGGAATTTGGGAGATTGTTCTGTCAATTTTTCTTGTCTATAAGGAATATGTGTGACAAAGAAATCACCCTTTCTTGCATTTTTAAGTCTTATAAGCAACTGTGGAAAATGTTAATGTCTGTGGCCAGTAACTGAAGCCACTGCAGGTGGCTTTAGTTTAATTGAGAGGCAGATGCACAAAGACAGTAGGAAGAATGGAAATCAGGTTAGTAAATGAAGAGAGCAAGGTGAATGCAGAATTCTCTACCCTAATAAAACTATACACATGTGAACTGTGCTTGCCCAGGCTCCATGCTTTGTAAATGATGTCAAGTGGTATATACTTTAAAATACATAGTTCTCAAAGCTCTTGATTTTGCTGGAAAAGAAAGTAGTTTTTTTTCTTATGAGAACTAGGAGCACATCCACATTTTGAAACTGCTACTTGACATGCATAAGGGGGTATTTTTTTACTTACATTCTAGATGAACTAATGATTTTATAACCTATGTGCTGGGCTTCTAGCAGAAAATATACCCTATTACTCACATCCTGTTAAAATTAATCATCTAACAGTAAAGGCCAAGCGCTTCAATCACAAATCCTTCTCGGTGCAATTTTACGGTATATGTTTTCAGAGGAAGTAAAAAATTATTGTGTTAATAGGAAGATTTGCAATCATTGCAAGACGGGATGCCTCAGGTTAAGACTATTATTGCAGCACTGCTGAGCTCTAGTGGTAGGAAGGAGCTTGTACTGAAGCCAAAAAGTAATCTTTGGCCAAGAGTTTGCAACATCAGGAATGCCCGGTTGCAATGTGCTCAACTTGCTTAGCTGGATGGCCTAAGAAGAATGCTAATGTGGATCGATAAAAGCATAGATAAAAACAGAAAGAAGTTCTAAAATATGTGCAAGGGAGCTATTTTAGCTGCTCACATGTTCTTTTAATTTCTGTTTTGCCTAATATCATTTTGGGTAGATCTATCTAGACAGCTTTTTCTTGTATTTTTATAGTTGAAAAGGCATGGAGATTAAAAGAATAAAAGAGGAAAAAAAAAGCTTTTTTCAAAAGAAGCTTTACTCCACCATGGCATTGTGGATTTCACTTGACACTGCATATGTGGTAGAAGTTTTGTTCCTCACACACTGAGGATCCCAGAAGAGGGAAAAATTAGGGGAGAAAACAAAGGTTGGAAAAGGAGAGACTGAAGTCCTCTTGGAGAAGAACAAGCATTGGCAAACATGGGGTAAGGGCATGGCAGAGTTTGGTGCTGAGCCAAAGGGCTGCTGATCAGTATTCTGGAAGGAGGACCATAGTTAGTAGGGATCAGCAGCTGGAGCACATGAGGACAAGTGTGTCAGTATGTGATTACTGGTAGTGAGGTAAACAGAATAATCATCGAGCCACTGTGGCATGGGAGCTGGGTGCTGAAGCAGCCATAGGTCTGGGCAGATCAAGTGAGCCTCTGTGACTGCAAGATGCATTTTCCATGCATAGGGAAAAGCCTGAATCTGGCAAATAACTGAAGATACTCTTGTAGAAATTTTCTCTGCTATGTAGATAAGTAAGAGTGAAGAAAAACAATCCTGTAATCTAAACAAGTTCTCACTGATCAGTGGCACTATCTACATCTAACTAAGCTGAACTAACTTATTTAGGCAATTGCATATCCAGACATTAGTGGAAGTCTTTTTAAAACACTGCCACTATAATCTCACCTAATGCAGTAGTTCTATAAGTCAAATGGAGGCCTAAAAATGATGATTTCTAACAAGGTTGTATTGCATATGCTGTATAGAATTGTTAAGACTTATTTCTTTTAATAATATATTATCACCTGGTAATTCAGTCTGGATATACACAGTGATGCATACATATGATTTATCAGAACCCGATAAGTAATAGCAGTCAGTGTTTAATACTATTTATTAATAACAACTAACTAATGAAAAACTTATAAAGTTGCTGCTTTTTCATATTAGTGCAGATTATAGATACATTTCACTCCAGCATTTAAGTTCATTAAAAGCTTCTCTCATTCAGTTTTGGCATGAACTGAATAAACGACAATCTCTCAAACTTACACCTATATTGCAGTTTTAAGTGTAGTTAGAAAGAAAAACAACTGAAAAACAGTGAAAAGGAACAAAAGCTTATGGAGCTCTTTAATTATTCATAATCTACTATTTTACTCTAGGTGCACACAAAAGCAAATTTGTTTTGTGAATTTACAACTTAACAAAAAAATAGAATGAGACTAAATAACCATGGCTTGCAGGAAGCTGTCTCCATTGCAAATGAGGTGCTAACCAGAGTATATGCAGCTGTGGTTGGCTCTGATAACATGAGTGGTTTTGAATTAATTCTTTCTTAGCAACTCCTTCATGCTTAGCAACTTCCTGAAAGATGTTCAACTGTAGACAACTTATAAAAGAAACAGAAAGGAGCTAGCATTAAAAAAAGAAAGAAAAAAGGAAAGAAAGAAAGAAGGAAAGAAAGAAGGAAGGAAAGAAGGAAAGAAAGAAGGAAAGAACGAAAGGAAGAAAGGAAGAAAGGAAGGAAGAAAGGAAGAAAGGAAAGCAGTAAAGAAAATGTACCAATGTTCAATTAAAATTCTGTGGAACAAAAGAAGGTTTCAGAAGCATGAAGTTGAGCATTAAACCTTTTACAAGAGCATAGCCAAAACTGTTAGTAATTGTAACCTGAAAAATTCTGATTAGAAGTTCATTTTCCTAAGTTGCTAACTTTGGGACCTTTTGTTCTGAATGAGATAAAAGTGTTATCTAAAGTCCTGTTTCTGCTCAGAAATTAAATTCAGCACAGGGGTGCTGATCCTTTGAAGCATTAACATTCTCTTTTAGCAAATCAAAAACAGGCAACCTATGAAACAACAAAATGATACCTAAAAGGAGTATCACATTCAGGATAGATTTCTACACACTTTGAGTGGTATTTGGTCACAGTTTGAAAGTGACTCAGTACTGCAATCTTTTAAACAAGACAATATTATTTATGACACTGCACAGAGACCTATCAGTATACATGGCCTGATCTTGACTTTGAGAAATTTCATGATCTACTGTGAAAAAAGGGAGCAAAAGAACATCAGTGTTTTATTATAGAACACATATTAGTTGCCATTAAATGCTATGAAAGAAAGTTTATCATTTGATCTGTCTCCATCAGACAATACCTTGCCTTGTAGTAAATTACAACTTTTATAAAGTTGAAAGAAAAAAAAAAAAAAAAAAAAAAAGTCTAAAAAAGGTAAGTAGAATAGGTAGGAAGAAAAACAGAAAAAAACATAATGTTTAAAAAAGTATGAGGTTTATCTCAAAACAAGACTTTTTCATTCCATCAGTTCCAATCATCAATATAAAATTTTCAGTTATTTTTCAGTTTTCCTTCTTTAGATATGGCTCTCCTCTTTTATTCTATTCTGTTCTATTTGATTCTACTCTGTTACAATTTATAGACTTCCTTTCACAAAATTGTACTGCTGTCTGCCCAAAGTCCACTGACTTAGTTTTTAATCTATCCAAGTACTGCCAGAATAAAAATACTGCACTATACGTGTTACTGAATAACAGCAGCCATCAGGAAACTTAAATTATCTTTTTTTAGATTTCCAAGCGCTTTTAGAAGACCTTAGTCACTCTCCATCCATATAGAACTAAAAAATCATAATCTGAAGCCCACTCCAGGAATTAATTTTTTGCCTTGATGTGATTCTGAGAAGTCTGCCTGCACTCTCCTTTTGGGAGTCACCAGCAAAACTCCAGTTAAGTTCAGCTATGAGAGTTTTGGTAGTCACATTTCCACCTTTTAGGGAAAAGAGAGCTCACAGCATTTCCTATTCTTACCTCCATATGACAATGATGGAGATTATTTTGTTGTTTAAAACAAAACTAAAGTAGCAGCTCAGGCTAAATTAAACTTGAAATTTATCTCAGTTTGGATAAGTTTCTACCTGAAACACAACTTGTATGGGCACTTTATCTAAGACATATCTCTTGTGGGATATCCCTAAACAGATGGAGAGATTGACTGATGATGTCTCTATTTTTTCTGCATTGTCATTGTTACAAGCATTCTACCAATACAGCCAAGTGTATTTTAACACTTTTGTGCACAGAAAGCAAGATATAGATTGTGCACTTCAACAGAATTTCCCAAGTGAGCCATCTTTTTTTTTTTCTGGTTATTTGTCTTATCTCATATTTGAGCACAGTGAACATTTGGACTGGGCAATAATTCAGCTTGAAAAAAATGTGACTAGCAATCCACTGCCAAGAGGTATATTTTCCTGACAAAAACGTGAGTAGTAAACTATTGCTAAGATTTCTGCTCAACATAAATATTTTAAGGGGCTACTATTACACATAGTGTTTTTGTAGTTTTATTGGATTTAAAATTTTATTTCCCCAGCGGCCTTCTACTGTGAGGAATCTAAAGGTTTTTGAACTGTTATCTGGGAGTTGGGAACTTTAGTTTTGTCTTGGAGTGCACTAAGTTAAATCCCAAATGAAAAATCAGTGTAATTATATCTGAAATCCTGGGACAAAATTCTGTGATTCTTTTTTTATGTGCTCCATTTTAGAAACTTTTGCTTTCTCATAGCTTTCCCACTTCACTCCATCTTCATGCCATGTTTGCCTTATCCCTACATTTGTGCCAGCAGAAATGCTTATGAGACCACGCTGATACATGGATTAATTAATTGGGAAAAAAATAGAAGAGGGGAAAAGGGTAGGGAAATGGCAGAGAATGAAAGGGGAGGTCTGTAACTTTGCTGCCAGTGAGAAATGCATGAATGTATAAACTATGTCAGAAAGTTCATGAGTTCACACTTACCTAGGAATGAGGAACAGCTAGCAAACCTTTCATCCAGCCTTCCTAACACTCAATAAACCATTAATTTTTCTTTTCTTTTGCTTAGCTACAGGTAGGCACATTACTGCTAATTTTCAGCTTAGGTTAAAACTCCACAGAGACCTATAGTTTTCAGTGCCCGAGCTGGCATTTGACAATTTGTGAGGTGTCAGGTGAGTACTGATGAGGTTGAGAACAAGGTGTAGTTTTGTTAATGTGCTTCGCAGGAAAGCAGAGCCAATTCAAAGATGAAATAGCCTGTAATAACCAATGAATGAAGATGTATCTTAGGGTACACAATAGGTATCAGAAGTCTGGAAAAAGGAATTTAAGTTTGATATGAGTTTTTGACATTGTGAGCAGAAGGAAGGTCATGATTGCTATCTTAGATTTTGAGCTGTTTAGCATGCAGATTAAACATAACTACTTGGAGAAGAAACTTTATACAATTCAGGCAGGTGGATTGAATCTGAAATTGCAAGTGAAAATATTAAAAAAAACATATATAGCTTAGATAAACTATGTAAAAAAAAGCAAAAATGACTAAAAGATCCTGCATTCATACATCTTTCTTTCTTAGACAAACTGAGCCAGAAAACAAGAATTTCATGGCTTCTTCTGTAGTGATAACTGGAAATTCTGTATTTTTGATAAAAGCATAAATGGAGATTGAAACAGCTTACTTTCAGAAGCCAACAAAAAATAAACCAAATAAAATCAAAAGAAGTCAGATAATTTTCTCTACTTTTCCATAAAAATATGTGAGTAAACAGTGAGAATAGATTTTTTTTTGCAATAATTTTCACTAAGATTTTTTTATGCAGTCAAATATTCTGTTGTGGTTTCTGTTCTGTGTCTAAGTCTTGAACCGTAGAATTGCTCAGGTTGGAAAGACCTTAAAGATCATCAAGTCCAAATACAACCTAACCATACTATCCTAACTCTAAATCATGTCCCTGAGCACCACATCCAAACAGTTTTTGAACACATTCAGGGATGGTGAAGTGTATTACTTTTGGAAAGCACAGTCAAGTTATGCTCCTTGGCAATGACTGATATTTTATGCATTAAACATGTAATCATGTGGTAATTAGGGATGGGATGTTATATCAGAAGACTATGATAATTAACTTTGCTTTGAAACACTTGGGTAAAAAACCTCTGTGCACAATCTCATAGCAAATGATTGAAGTATCTCCTCCGTTTAATAGAAGGTTGTTGACGGAAGAGCATAGAAAAGTGTTCATGCAAGACAGACTTTATCAGACAGCAGAGATAATGGATCCAAACTCAGAATTACGTAAATCGAAGATCTTTGCCTGTTTATAACCCTGAGCATATCAGCATTGAATTAGCCAAAGTAAATTAATAGGTACCATTTCTGTTTAAATAATAAATAAGAAATAAGAACAGCTACAGAGTGAGGTTATCTGGTTCTCAATTTGTGTGAAAGCAAGTAAATAAAAAATATAGTAGCAACTGTTTAGATTGCTACTTCAAAACAGCTGCAAAACAAAACAAAGCAAAACAAAAAATTAACTTCTCTGCTATTGACATTCATTTCCTGCTTGAATTATGGTACAATGTTTCCATTATTGTTTTCACTCAAGAGAGAAACATGCTGTTGAAGATCATCTCCCGGTCTTTCCCATCTGCTGTGCTTCACTGCATACTGTAGAGTAGTCTTGGAGAAGTAAACTTTCATCTCTTTAAATGAAATACCACATGCTCTAGGAATACCCTATTGCTAATATGCTAATATACTTTGTCTCTTTTTGGACTTTGCCAG
Source organism: Centrocercus urophasianus (assembly GCF_019232065.1). Taxonomy (NCBI): domain Eukaryota; kingdom Metazoa; phylum Chordata; class Aves; order Galliformes; family Phasianidae; genus Centrocercus; species Centrocercus urophasianus. Next base: position 24,585,706 of record NW_024884253.1, read on the forward strand.
GGTCCAATAAAGCCCTAAGATTGGAAAGAAATGGATATGATGGGTGGAATAATAGCTAATGAACTGGCTGCAGGATCTAGTTCGGAGAGTGGAGGTCTATGGCTTCATGTCTGGATGGAGATTGGTGATGACTGGTGTCCCCCAGGGGTTGGTGCTGGTGCCAGTACTCTTTAATTTCTTCATCGGTTGTATCTACAGTGGAGTTGAGTGCACCCTCAGCAAGCTGTGGGGTGCAGCCAACACACCACAAGGTGTGGGGACAGGATGCCATCCAGAGGGAACTAGACAGGCTTGAGTAGAGGGCCCAGGTAAACCTCATGAAGTTCAGAAAATCCGCATGTACCTGGGTCAAGGCAATATCCAGTACCAATACCATCTGGGGGATGAAAAGATTGAGTGCAGCCACGTGAAAAAAGACCAGGAGTACTGGTGGGTGAGAAGCTGGACATAAGCCAGCTATGTGCCCATCCAGCCCATGTGTGTGTGTATCCTGGTCTGCATCAAAAGAAGTGTGGCCAGCAAGTCAAGGGAGCTGATCCTGCCTCTTTACTTTGTGCTGGTGAGGCTTCACTTGGAGTACTGCATCCAGATGTGGAGTCCTCAGTACAGGAGCAACACAGACCTGTTAGAGTACATCCAGAGGAGGACCAGAAAAATTATCCAAGGGACTGAGCACCTCCATTATAAGGACAGGCTGAGAGAGTTAAGGCTGTTCAGCCTGGAGAAGACTACAAGGTGACCTGGGAGCAGCCTTTCAACCTGATCTAGCTGTGCATGTCTCTGTTCATTGCAGAGGAGCTGGACTAGATGACCTTTAATGTCCCTTCTAATTCTAAGGATTCTAAAGTGTAGGAGTTGGGTTTTCAGCTTTTTCACTGTACATATTGGGTTGCACCACATGCTCTCCAATACTCAGCCATACTAAGATACAGTAACACATTTCCTGAAACAGTGAAGATGCTGCTGTACTAATTAAGTACACTCTTCAAATCTCACCCCGTTCTACAGCTACTGACTCTGCAGTTATTAGAGTGACAAAACTTTTTAGAAAATCTCAGCACTGGTCAGGATAGGAATCTTCATCTATCTTTGTTAGATGTATCAGGTTCTTTTGATGCCAGAAGACACCCTTGTGCATAACCCATTTCTAGGCTTAACCTTTACAAGCAGTTTTAAATCAGTAGCATAACAAGGACAAGTTTTCTTAAAATGTTTGTACAATTGTTTCTAAGTAGCATTCATTGTAGTGGTAATTAAATGAGACAGCAACTCATTATACATTCATGATTCCAGAAACTGCAAATGTCAATCTTGTCAGTGTTCTTTCAGTGCCATGACAGAAGTAGAATGAGCTGCTTTTCAATTACTTTTCTAATTATTCTCATATTCCATATGCTATATGATCAGCAATAATTTTCAAATAATGACTAAGATCAACAAGTAGTATACAGTATTTTCCGAGAAAATAAATGCTCTGCTTTCAATGATGCATTCATAATAAGCTGCTAAAATCACATTCAGTATAAAGGTACTGAAATGAATTATTTGACTGGGAACATAAAACTGGAGAACCAAATGAGCAATGACTTTTTCTACTTTCTATTTTCTTTCCTTTCTTTTTTTGAAAACAGATGAAGTTTAAACCAACAATTTAAAAAGCCACCTTTTTTATTCATTTGAAAGATTTGCCCTCTAAAATGGTTAATATTTTTTCTTATATTTCCTGAAGTTCATATTAATTTAGTTTGAAAATTAAAAAAAAATACTTCAAGTATGTAAAAATATTAAAATTAGTTTCAAAATTATTTGTATCAATTGGTCTGAATTATCTGTAAATTGAATCACAGAATCAGAGAATCGCAGAGGTTGGGAGGGATCTCAGGAGACCATTGAGTCCAACCTCCTGCTAAAGCAGGTATCCTGCAATAGGATGCACAGGTAAACTGATCTAAATTTAAACTGCATTTTTAAACATCTTTAAAATCAAGTAACTTTTTTCCAGAACAGTTAAAAATCTTTTTCAGAAATGGTGGCCCTTCTGAAGTAAATTATGAAGATGCAGAAGGAATTTGTTCATACAGTGATTTAGCATGAAATGTCAACGTCATTAATCTGTATTTACAAATATGAGGTAGCTGTTTTTGTTTTAGTTCCCATTCCAAATTCTTTGCCCAAATAATAGTGCCTGAAAATAAATTCCAAACTTGACCGTTTTAATATTGTCTCAGTATATCTGATATTACAGAACACTGCTTGGTGGCCATAGTTCTTAAATTCTTCAGATACTTCATATAAAAACACTAAAGGCTGAAATGCTTCTGTTAGAGCCAATGGCAAGCCTGCCACTACCTACAGTGCTGTGAATCAGGCACTAGACAAGATCCCGACTGCAGTCTGCAGCCAGGAATGTAAACGAGCATGTGTTAACTATATGTGGATGTCTGAGGAAAATGAAATTTGAATTATATATGTGAACTATAAGTTTCCTGCAAAGATATTATTTCTATGTTTATTGCTATGGAGAAACAAATATAAACATTATTTAAAATATATATATCTAGTTTTCCTTCATTTCTCTTATACCTTCATTACCAAAGTGTATTTTCCTCAAAAACTAGAACCTTCAATGTTTTCTTCAATTCTTTCTAAATGTAAGAGTTGTGTTTACTGAATCAAACCCACGAAAGAGTACTGATGATATATACAATAATTTGGTTGAATCAACAGTGTTTTTATGTAGAATGCTGGGTGTTTTTTACTTAGGTACTTATTGCAAATAACATTGAATCAAGCCAAAATCTAAAACACTTTAAAAATATTGCTGAAGAATCAATCCCAAAATAAAAAGTCTTTCTCCTCACTTACACTACCAGGGGCATTATTACATCTTACAATTAATTCCCTGTGTTTTCTGATTTATTGTTAGGAAAGCTGGCAGCTGGGAATTGGCTGTACAATTTTTTTTTGTGCTGCGGAATTATGCTCTACTTTCTGTAGCAACTCAGGGAGCAACTCCTTGTACCATACACTGCTATCCCACATGGATTGACACCAGTTCAGATGGGTGCAGCAAACGTATTTCTTCCCTGAAGCATCAGTCCCACTGTGCCTTCACAGATGGGCTGTAAAACATGTGGCCAGGCTGGCCAGAAATGCTGAATGAATATTACATTTTTAGGGAAACAGATATAACCCACTTTTGTCACTACACTTCACTGCCTGCTGTAGGTCCTTGCTCTCTACTTCAGGGCTTCTACCCAGTTCTCAGAAAACATTACAAATTGCACAGAGAGACATGTTAAGAGTTTAGAGTTTTATTGTTTCATTTTGGAGCTTTTAAAGATACAAAGACCTTTCTGAATATAAAAGATAAATTTGGAAGCCTTCTCTGATGCAGAAAGATACATCATCTCTAAACGAATATCTTAAAAATCACCTCAGAATCTGCTTATTATTTTCTGAAATAAACACACATGCACACATATTTAGAAGGGATTAGAATAAATATCTGGGGTAAGTAAAACTCATATTTTAATACCAAAATTTGATAGCAATAGCTGAGAGGTTAATTAAAGGTTGATTTCACCAAGTAAAATGGTAAGCAAAAGTGTACCCATGCTTTTGTAATCAAAACTAAACTGTGACCTAAAAAAAGACTATAAACTTTCAGTTACTGACCTTCATTATAGGCTAAATAGCAAATTGAAAGACACTGCTCAAATTTATGGCATCAGTTTTGTTTCATAATATGCTAGGATTTATATTCTTCTGTCTCTTATTTACTTGATGTTTAACACTTCCTGTGGGTACTTAATACATACATAAACCAACTAGTGGGTACTTGTTGTGTTTTGTTAATCTCAGAGATGTTTAGATGAAATACCTAACTCCTAACATCAATGTCACAATTCAGCTTGGTTTCTCTGACATCCTGAAGGTGGAGTCTATCCATGCTAGTTGCTCAGTATTTCAGTACAGGAAATGGAAAGCCCAGTTCTTTCACATATTTTAACTCCTGCAACCATAGTGAACCAAGATACAATAAGTGTTTCCATAAGTGGAATATGTAAGGATGAAAAAGAGTTATGCTTTCTGCTCAGTTACTGTCACTGAAAGACTGAACCAGAACAAATTCTGATAATTTGGAAGTTTCTTCTAATTTACAATTTAAATTTATGTAATCTACAATCTATTATATAATCTGTCTATATGAACAACAATATAGATTTACATAATTTTAAATCTATATTTCTACAGCCCTACTGGCCTATACCAACCTCTGGCAAGTATTCATCTTATCATATTACTATTGTCTAACTTTAGTAAATTACTTTACTAAACTTTTTCTAAATGTAAACTTTGTTTACATTTCCTCCTTCTCTTCCCACTCTGTTTCTAAAAAAAGACTTACATGTCATATATATATATATATATAATTCCCTGATGAATAATGACCAGATTATCTAATATCAGCTGAATGCTCACTTAGGAGGAAAATACAAGATTAAGGGACATAGGCATTTCTTTTTTTGATCTGAATCATAGAATCATAGAATCACAGAATGGCCTAGATTGAAAAGGATCTCAAAAATCATCTATTTTCTACCCCTCTGCTATATGAAGGGTTGCCAATCACTAGACCAGGTTGCCCAGATTTACATCCAGCCTGCGTGAATGCCTCCAGGGATGGGGCATCCACAGCTTCCTTGGGCAACCTGTTCCAGTGTTTCACCACCCTCTACGTGAAAAACTTCCTCCTAAAATCTAATCTAAACCTCCCCTGTCTCAGTTTAAGACAATTTCCCCTTGTCCTATCACTATCAACCCGTGTAAACAGTAGTTCCCCCTCCTGTGTATATGTTCCCTTCAAGTATGGGAAGATCTGGACATTGGGCATCCTACTGGGACAAGTAATACCCATATCTGACCAAGACAGAATCTTCCGCCATTTAAGATTTCCCACATACTGGCAACAAATAAGTGAGCACAGTTCTCTCACCTCTCTCTCAGTCACAGACTTCTGTGCTAAATGAATCTAAATGAGTCACATGGGATTTGGCAATGCTTCTGGACAGGCAAGAACCAAAACTAAAGCTCAGTCATTTTCCATAGGCTGCTCTTCCCTGCTATAGGCAACCTGTGATGAATTCAGCTAAAACTAATGCTTTCTCAACATCTCATAGAAATTCTATTGTGTTATTTCTATTCTCCGATAACCTCCTTAAGCAATATGGTACTGCTTCTCCAATTCTATTTTTGTGTCTACTTCCCCTTCTCTCCTTTTTATTTTAAGCATTATCTACTGTACAGATCTTCAAAGGATAGTGAAAGTCAGCTCGAGGGACGCAAAGGTTAATTTGTCCTTTAACCTAGCACCCTGGCTGAGGATCAATTATACCCGCATAGAAAGGAGTGCAAAAACAGGCCTCCAGAGCTTGTGAAGGAAGCTCAGGGAATTAAAAAACAGAATCTGTAAGTCACAAAATCACAGTCACAGAATTTACAAAACATTGAAGTTGAAAGGGAGTTCTGGAGGTCACCTGGTCCTCTGCTGAAGCTACAGCAGGAATTTCAAAGTAATCACTGCATTCCAGGATCTTTTGTCTTAGAGGATATGAAATGAAGAAAGTTGAGTAAGTTTGCTTTTTTCCTTTTTATCAGAATTTAATGTATACCTTACAGTTATATTGCAAATATGACTGTTGTACATCTTCTTTTCCACACTATTTTTGTCATTCTCAGGATACATGCTATCCAAGATATCCTCCTTAATGCACCCCCTTCTTATTCTTTGATACATATACGAATATTATTCCCTTAGGCTGAGGGCCATACCCATAAAATGACCATACAAAATCCAGTGAGTCCATTTAGTTCATGACAGCTCTTATAGTGGTGTATCGGACCATAGAAACAGGATGTGTTTTATTATCAGGTGAATGTTGCACTTATACTGCTTCTTGCTTGCACTGTACCTTATGGTTCAGATGATACATGCTGTAGCACCGCCTGTAATATACAAGTCAAATAAGGAGTTATTTTACAACAACGCTCTCCACCTTGGCAGCAATGTCTTGTCAGAATGCAGCAGCTCAGATAGCTTTCTCTCTCTGCTTTCAGTTAGTCTGTTTTCACTGCCATAACAACCTCCATAGAGCATTTGTTATCTTACATGAATAAATACAGAGAGTACTGGCTGCTTTTCTTATTTGGCAGTCTCTAAGTCCACCTGAATGGCTTTTACTTCTGATCATATCTGGACTGGCTCAAGGGCTACCATTCAAACCATATCTTGTTTGATATGTTCAAAGATTTGTGAACAGTTCTTAGTTCAGGTCTCCCAACAGAGAAGACTTAAACACTTAATTCTGTGTGTTAACCTCAGCTAGCAGCTGAGTACCACACAGCTGCTTTTCAGCCTGCATTGGCTGGCTGTGTGGTGCTCAGTTGCCAAATGATGTTAATGCACAGCAATGGCTATTTTCAATCATATTTACAATACATTATTCTGGAAGCAGCGTCATTCATTTTGCTATCAATTAAAGATCAAAAAAATGCAATTATAATCTACATTATTACTTCAGATCCGGAATAGATAGTCTACAATTATATGTAATACAAAAGGCTTTAAAAAATTTTAAGCCATCCTTGGATCAACAAACTTACTAAGTATGAAATAAAATTCTTTCTCAGACATATGTTCATAAAGTCAGAGTTACAGAATGTCCTGGGTTAGAAGGGACCTTAAAGATCATTTAGTTCCAAACCCCACACCATGAGCAGGGTTGTCAAACAATGTATCAGTCTGCCCAGGGCCCCATCCAACCTGGCCTTGAACGCCTCCAGGGATGAGGCATCCATAGCTTTTCTGGGCCACCTGTTCCAGTACCTCACTACCCACTGAGTAAAGAATGTCCTCTCAATGACAAACCTAAAACCATTCCCCCTTGTCCTATCATTATCTTTCCATGTAAACGATCAAACCCTCTCCTGTCTGTAAGCTCCCTTATAGTACCAGAAGGATGCAATGAGGTCTCCTTGGTGTCTTTTCTTATTCAAGCTAAACAAGCACAGCTCCCTCAACTTCCCTTCCCTTCATAGGAGAGGTGATCCAGCCCTTTGGTCATCTTTGTGGCCCTCCTCTGGACCCACTCCAACAGCTCTCCATCTCTCCTGTGCTGGGGACCCCTGACCTGGACACAGCACTCCAGATGGGGCCTCACAAGAGCAGAGTAGAGAGGAAAAATCACCTCCCTGTCCCGGCTGGCTATCCCTTTTTTGTTGCAGCCCAGGACACAGTTGGCCTCCCAGGCTGCAAGAGCACACTGCTGACTGATGTAGACCTTTTCTTAGTCTGGATATCTGGGACTGTACCTACCCAAATGCAGCACCTTGTACTTGGCCTTATTTTAGCTTATTAGGTTCACAATGGCCCAATTTTCAAGCTGTCCAGATCCTTTGGATGACATCCTTTCCTTTTGCTGTATCAGTTGATACAGCACCAGTCAGCTTGGTGTCATCAGCAAACTTACTGAGGATTCACCCAATCCCACTATCCAGGTCATTGGTAAACATGTTGAAGAGCGTCACTTACAAGATGGGATGCTGGGGGACATCACCAGAACCTGAAGAATCATGGATAAGAACAGAAACAGTGCAGTTCCAGTGCACATCATTAAAGTTTTCCATAAGGTTTACTTCTTTTGCCTATTACTATCATAGGAAAATGTTCCATAAATCTCCTGCTCAAAGAGGTAGGAATGTTGAAGAAATAATGCAAAGAGACAGGCATACATTTTTCCTAAAATCTGCACTATAGAATCCTTTTTTTGTTGTTGTTTTGTTTTGTTTATTTGTTTGTTTAATGGTATACGTCAACCTAAACAGAATGGATAAGATTTGCAGCCCAGATCTTGCAAGCTTGCTTTAGCTTGTAATTTCTTGCTTACAGGGTTATCCTGCACATGTAATGTTTCTTTCCTTCTAGTTTTTGTCTGATCAGATGAAAGCTATGGCTACACTTGCCATGTAACTTGAAGTACTACCCTACCAGTATAGAATACATACAGACCCACTGACAAGAAAGCCCCTAAAAGCACACAATTAGAAATGTTTCAAAATAATCAATTCTTACAATGAATTAGGAGCAAGATTTCTCAGTTTCATTCTTCATCTGAGAAAATAAGAATATTAATTAATGAGCAAGCTTTTGTTGTACAATTATGAAAATTATTACTTCTGAGCCCCAAAATACTAGATGCTGTACATGAAGAGTTGCAAGCAGAGAGGCTATCCCAAAAGCAAAATGCAAGGATTCTTTAAGAGAGAACCACAAAACTCATGCATCAGTATAGTAAGTCTTCTGGTAGGAATAGATATTTGAGCCCCGTTTTCTCTAATTAATCACTCTTCTGCTTTGTTTTCTTTGCCTCCTCATCCTCAAAAGTAACTCACTAAAAAAAAAAAGCTGCAGCTGTATTTTCTTTTAAATGGCAGTACCTTCCTCAAAAATCTAAGCCATAGACAGCAGGTTCATATTACTCCATGAGAGCATCATCTTACTAACAAGAAGCAATTATGAGAATGAAACAGTTGTCATACTTGTTATCAAGTACATCCATTTATTAAGAAAACATCATTAAACAGTAATCTAATACAAAGCCTCAAAATATAATAATCTAACATCTGCTGTAAAGTAACTTGAATCAAAGTCCAAAAAGATTTAACAGAATGTTAGAAGAAAATGTTGTAGACAGTTCTTATCACTGGAAGCTTAATAGAAATTGATGGTATTCATCTTTAACAGACTCCAGCTGCTCTTGTAAAGTTCATATGGATTTATTATCTGCAAATAGGAAAATAAATGATCTATAGATGTTTTTAGCTTTTCAGATTGTAAAAGATTATAAAAAATACTGTATAAAGGAAAAGATGAGAGAAAGTTCTGTAACAAAAGAGAATCCCTAAGGAACAGGAAAATTCAAGATTTTTTTTTTAAAGAATGTTATTGAAACAGGATGTTTGGGAAAATCTTCAAGCTGAAATTACTTGGTGATCACCAGGTAAGTGTCCGGCACTGATTTTTCACCAATGCAACAGTAGTAAATTTAAATTGATTAAATATGTATAAATAAAATTATGTTTATGTTTTCAATAAATGAATGTTAGTAAACAGATTTAATATGAGGGCTGCTACAAAAGTAATATTTCCTATTTTACTATCTTGGCCCACAGTGTCATGTTGGTGGTATGGCACTAGAGACTGAACTTTCCTGCCAATATTCTGTTCCTTTCTGTTGCCATGTGACAAATGGCAGCAGAGAGGCAGTCTGACTAAATGGTGTCTAACATGGAAGTGCATATGAAGCAAAAGTGTGCCACTGAATTCCTCCATGTGGAAAAAATTGCACCCATTGACACTCCTTGGCATTTGCTGAGTGTTTATGAACCAAACAGTGGATGTGAGCACTGAGGTGGTGCTTTTCAGCAGTGGTGATAAGGAATGTGGGTCGCCTTCACCAGTGCAGATATTTACAAATGTGACATGCAGGCTCTTTTTCATTGCTGGTAAAAACACACAGGTAATGGTGATGAGAGGGTTCTCTATCAAATTGTATTATTCTGTTCCGTGTATCTGTTGTAATTTTCATGGAAATAAATAGGAGGCATTACTATTGGAGCAGTCAATGTATATTCCAATAAAATAAAATGTACTACTGTCATGTATTCTATAATGTAAGGAAGTAAACATACTCAATATAAAATAACATATTTGATTCCTTAAAAATACCTATGTTCAAGTCCATGGGTGTATTTACCCTACAATGAAGGAAAACTGCAAGGAACAGTTTGGCAATGCATGCTCACTTTTTATTAGTTTATTAGTTTATTAGTTTTATTAGTTATAGTGGAGTCCTAAAACAGATGGATCCAGATGGCTATCCTGCCTCCTCCACCATGTAGGAATATAAGAACTGGACATAGAAAATATGCCTGGAAAAAACACTTTCACAGGCTGTTGTACAGCTACTACCAGAACTACTGGTTCCTCTTCTACTGCTACTCTTCCCTTCTTCCTGGAGGGTAGGAATAAAAACTATTTAAACATATATCCATACGCCCTAGTCATCTACTTCTTAGATTATCCACTTCTACCTAGCTTGTTCCTACTCCATTTTTTTTTTTTTTGAGGATGTTTAGAGATAATCCCTCCTCCCCACATTGCATAAAAGAGCATCTTGGCATTGCATGCAGCTCTTTACATCTATGCATGAAACTAAAAAAACCAACCCTACTACCAATTTCCTTTTGAACAAAATTCATTGCATTTACAAATTCCATTTTTGGTAAATATGTATTCTTTCTGTAGCTTCAGAATATGGAGATAGTGATAAACTTCAAGCTCTTGGCACTAACCCAATGACAGAACAGCTTATACTTTGTGCTTTAAGATCTGCTCCCCTGGAGTTAACAGATTTACTGTTATTGTTGAATTGTCTGTGGCTTACAGATTTACAGTACCTTATGAAAATTATTTTCTGTTCCATTTTTCTTAATGTGGCTTTATCTTTTAGAATACATTTAGGCACCACATAGCTGGTGAACTTGTCTCACCATTTAATTTATGTGCATAACAACTCACAAAATGCCACAGGTGGAAAGCTGCACAGTTCACTAACTTAATAAAGATTCTGATTCCTATTTCCTCCAAGACTGAAAAGAACTAAAATTTACACTGTCCAGATACTGATGCCTTCACTTTTATACATAAATCACACATTTCCCATTAAAATCATCCAGCAGGGAATGTGTCCCCTCTTTTTTCAAATCTGGAGTGAATTGGGCTTTTTGTAAGGGAACTGCGAAAGTCACAGGAGGGCAGAGCTGATTATGTCTCTCCACAAAGACTTTCCTTCCTTCAGGCTTAAGCAGGTGTCAGTGCAACTTCCTGGCCATCAAAGCCCTCCAGCTTTCCACATTTCACCCTGCTCAGACCTGGCACATCAGGGAACGTTGACAGTCCCACATCTGCCTACCATGCAACAACAAAGGTGGCGAAGGCACTCTGGCTGATTGCGCGGAGAGCTCTGAAGCTACAATTTGTCTCAACCTCTGATAAGGAAATACTTTTCCAACTGTTCAGGTGCATAAATTAGATAACGACATTCAGTTAAGTGCCATAGCAAAGATGCAGTTTCAGTTTACAGTTTATCCCAATTGACGCATTAAAATTATGTCCTCCATCATCCTTCATTCACTTCAGTGTCATACAAGTATATAAGCTTATAAAATGGTGGTGAAATTACAAATGTATCCAATATATATGTGCGTGTTGCCAGTGCTGAATGTGCAGGCATCAGAAAGAGGAAATTCATGGTTGGGTTTCTCAGTAATTTTGCATAAGGCTTGCAACCTGCTCAAACTGAAGAGCTTCAAAGAGATGTAAAGTTTAATAAACACATGTACTGCTTAACTGTATTGAATTATTACTTAAAATTATGGAAAAGGATTGGCTACATACCTAGCTGCATGTTAAGTTAGAAGTTAGAAGAGCAAAATATTAGCAGTTAAATAGCTTAAACTTAATCCATGAGTCTTTGTAACTATGAAATTTTCTTCATTGCCTGTCCTGATTTTAAAAATACCCACAGCTGGAAATAGCTTCAACAGCAACATCAGTTTCCAACCAGAAAGCCCAAATGTAAGTTGTAGGGCACAAATCTTTTAACCTTAGTATCTGAAAAAGTGAATATATTTAAATATCAGAGGAATTACTTTTCTTGATTTTTAGATGTGTGAGCTTTATGAACATAAGATACATACTGTTTTTAAATTTCTTATATAGATGATAATCAAATATTGTCACATAAACTTAAATAATCCACAGAACAATAAGGATTTCTGCAACAAAGAATTTTCTGTAGATTCAGAAGTAAGATGTTGTTCTCTTGTGATTTCTGTATACAAAGGACCTTCTGTCTAATCACTGTATTTGTTAGGAATGAATTCCTAAAAATGGAAGCAAATTAAGTGATTTGCTCTCGCAACTCACCAGCTTTTATCTAATCAGATAAAATCTATCTTCAATTCCAAGAAATATATTCATTTATATTCTAGTTCATCTACTTATATTGCACATGTTTTTCCTTAAGTATTTTTCTCCCTTTCTCCATGTTCTTTTTACCAACGATGTTTTTATTTATACATAAATCATCCTTCTCAAGCTCTTGAACACTCTTTACTAAACAGCCCAGTGTACTGAAGAACTGAGATCTAGAAACTACAGAAGAAGAAATAGAGCCTCAACTGAGTACATATTCAGCTTAATTCAGCAGCTGATCAATTCAATCCTGAAAAAAAAAGGACAGAAAAGTAATAACATTACCTTTATGATCCCAAACACTTTTTGTTGTTGTTGTTTTTTTATTTTTAACAGATTATAAAACTGAAATCTCATTTATTTCTATGCAGGATGTAAAGAGTGGAAAGGAACATGCCCTTAATCAAATACGAGATGTCATAAACAACATGGGGAATACAGAAATTTGCAAGGCAAAAAAAAAATTATAATAATTCTGTATTATTACTGTATTATTTTTAGTAGAAAGGTCTCTTTAAGGGATCAGACAAACATTTTTTTTCAGGACATCATAACATGGATAGAAGAACTGGCCTGAGGACAAAACACAATGTATATAGTTCTACCTACCCCTGGATTGCATCACAAGAAATGTTTCTTTTAGGAACTCAAAAAAGCTCTTTAGTATCTTCATCGCTGAGATTGACAGTGGGATCAAGTGCAGGCTCAGAAAGTTTGCAGATGATACAAAGTTGCGTGGTGTAGTAGACACAGCTGAAGGATAGGTAATCCATACCTGAACCATAGCAATCCAGAGAACCTAGACAGACTTGAGCACAGAGCTCAAGGGAACATCACGATTTTCAACAAAGCCAATTGCAAGGTCTTGCACCTGGATCACAGCCATCTCCACCATTAATACAAGCCAGGTGATGTAAGGACGGAACACAGTCCTGCCAAAAGTAGACCTGGGGTACTGGTGAATAGTAAACTGGACATGAGCCAGCAATGTGCCCTTGTAGCCCAGAAAACCAACCTCATCCTGTGCTGCAACAAAAGAAGTGTGGTCAGCAGAATGAGGGAGGTGATCCTTCCCCTCTACTCTGCACTGGTGAGGCCTCCCCTGGAGTACTGCTTCCAGATGTGGAGTCCTCAGTACAGGAGAGTCACCTGTTGGAAAACATCCAGAGGAGGGCCACAAAAATTATTCACAGAATGGAACACCTTTTCTATGAGGACAGACAGAGTGCTGGGGCTGTTCAGCCTGGAGAAGACTGCGTAGAGATCTGAAAGAGACCTTTCAGTATTTAAAGGGGTTCTACAAGAAAGAAGGGAACAGACTCTTTAGCAGAATCTGTTTAGAGAGAAAATGGGGAAATGGTTTTAATTAAAGAAAGGAAATTCAAATTGGATATAAGGAAATTTTTTTTTGCAATAAGAATGGGAAAGTGCTGGAACAGCTTGCTGAGAGAGGTGGGTGGATGCCCCATCCTTGGAGACGTTCTACGCAAGGCTGACTCAGGCCCTGGACAACCTGATCTAGCTGTGGTGCCTCTGTTCTTTGCAGGGGAATTGCACTAGATGATCTTAAAAGTCCATTCCAACTCTAAGGATTCCATGAAAATATTAGTGCTATTACGGTAGGCATGCTATAGTTATATTCAGCAAAGAATTCTAGCTGGAGCAAACTGAAGGAAAAAAGATAGCCTATGAACTGAGATAACATTAGAAAAGCTCTTTTTTTTTAGTGCTGTTGAAGGGAAGAAATGCTATGATGTGTATGGTTGCTGTTTATAAATCTACTGGGAAATAAATAAACTATCTCATCTAAAACACAATGTCAGAAATCTATTTCTAGAAACTTGCCATTAGCAAAATTAGACACAGAATCAGGATTCTAAGATTTAAAGAAAAAAATTCCAGGAAAAACAAACAAACAAACAAACAAAATAAACTTTTTAAAGGTGATACTGAATTAATATATGATTGTCTGTTGTGACTGAACTGAACCAACAAGAACTGAAAGAGATAAATTCTTTTTCAGTCCTATAACCCAGTTTTCATTACTGCCAGCAGGAAATTAGTACATTCTGTCATCTATCATCTTATTATTATTCTTTTTGCTCAAATTTTCTGCTGTGAAGTTTCTGATTTCACCTGATAACAGTCAAAGTTTCATTTGAGTAAATGGTAGTAAAAACAATGGCCAGTGTAAAAATGAATGGACTCTGAAAATCATCAGTCATAGTCATCCTAAATAAGTAAAATACAATTTATATTTATTAGATTGGGTGAATGGAACAATGTTTCAAACAGTGTCAGAAAGAAAGTATTACATCAGAACTATCATCAAACATAGGAAGAAAGGCATTACAAAACAAACAAAAAGAAACTAACCAACCAAACAAAAAATAAATAAATAAAATAAAACAGTTAATTGTCATAGTGCCTACGATCTGCAAAGAGGATCTAATTTTGAATGAACTTTTTAATAAGTGAAAGAGAATTAATCTTGTCTCCTTATATATTCTCCTTAAGGCAATTAGTTTTATTTAGTAAGATGGCATCAAGAAAACTCAATGTCCAGCTTTGTGAGGCATTAACTCTCAGACCTGAAGGCATTTGGAATTCATTTATTGTTTGTTCTGATGAGAGAAGATATGTGAGTGACAATAACGCTTAACACATCTTGAAGAAAAGCTTAGGAACATTAGTTCCACTAGGCTGATGCAAGTTTAATGGAAGTGACAAGGCCAAACACACAAAATCAAGTAAATCTCAAACTTCCAAATATCAGTAAAAGCGACCCATACAATGAAAGAACTAGACAGGCAATTCCAATTTTCATAAATCATCTTTACATTACTCAGTAATTTCTGGGCACTCAGAGTGCTCTGCATGATGTTATTGTGTTCTTTGTACCTGCTGTAGTTTCCATGGAAATAAATATGAGGCATTACTTTTGGAGCAACAGGTGTAATATTTAAAAAATAACTTTCTTAAATCACTTGCCATAGGTTAATAGTTCTGCCATGTAATCTTTTTATACTTAAATGAGTAAGATTTTTTTTTTAATGACTGAATGCCTCTTGCAGGCAAAAAGTGCTAAAAATTGTAAAATTATAGGTTAAATTTTTAAAGAGATTAATGTTTTGTTTTGTTTTTTAAGAAAGCCTCTTGGAGATAATTTATTTTTAGCTTACAAACTATAGAAAATGCATCTAAAGCTAAGATATTCTTCCAAATCTATACTTGCATCAGCGTTCTCAGAAAGCTATTTCTACCCTTACTTTGTTTCACTGCACTGATGCCTAAATAAAAGAGATGAAATATCCAGAAGAAAAAGGAAACTGTCTGTAAAAGGAATGTGATGCCTTATGTCACCTTTTTTAAAAAATAGATAAGTTTACTAAGCAACCTTGAAAACACTGCTACAAACGAAAACAGAAAATATGATGTATGAACATAAGACAGCTTGTCCTTCATTTCTTAAATGACTTTCTGGACATAGGTGTAGATATGACACAGATCAATGCCAGTAGCATTTCAGTACCCGTATGTAGGTTTTAAGAAATTTTATCTGAATTCCATTGATTGCTCTACTTGATATTTCATGTGTCACACCTCTTTGTCCTCTTTATCATTGTAGTTTTTCACAAACTTTGAACCTTTATTCATTAATCTTTTATTAATAATAATAATAATAAAAACTCTCACTTTTCTACACAAGCCAATACCATCTGGATCACTCAATTTTCTTCAACATTTTTGTTATTTTCTCATCATTTCTGACACTGAAATTAGCTGAAAATTTATGTGAGGGATTCTAGATTTTGTGTCAAAAGAAACAGAAGAGGGAATATCTCATAATAAGACATAAAACTATGAATTAACAGTTACAACTAAATAATATTTAAGATCCCTTCCACTTCAAAACACTCTATGCTTCTGTGAATCTGTGGTTCAAAACTACAGCCCACAGTCAGCTGCATCACAAGAAATTTACTACTGTTTTGTCACAGAGATTCTTTGGAATATTCAGAGTTGAGTAAGTCTCTTGGAACACTTTATCTAATGAAGTCAAAGAAATTTTATCTTTCATTTAATGCTCACAATATAATCCTATTAATTATATATGTGTGTTTCTCTCAAAAGTATCTGGAAGCAAATAAGTATGGAAACCTCTTTTTCAGAATATGTAGTGATGTATATGAGAAATAACTTGTTGCTTTCTTGAACTTCTCTGAATGATATTGTATGAAAATATGAAAACACAGTTTAAAAAAAAAAAAATTGTCAATAAAATCAATGTAATGTTATTTTGTGGTCACACCATAAGATCAAACTGAACATGCTTACCCCTCTTTTAGAACTGGAAGTGATTGCATTTAGGTGTTGAAAAGCTTTATCTGCAAGGCATACTATAACACTGAGTCATTAAAATGAGATTTTTTTCTGTAGTGCTTCTTCATGATAAGCAGATTTTGACACTATTTTACACCATATAATAATTATGAATTAACTTTTACAAAAATCAATAAAGCACACCATCTAATATAACATGAATGTCCCATTGCCCAAAATTTATGGGCTAATTCTCAACTAACTCGCTGATTTCCACAAATGCAAACACTACATCAAGAAACTGACTTTCACGACTATCACTTGAATCACAAATGATGACTTTACATCTGTAGTTTTTATTATATCCATATCTTTATGCAAATGCAGTTCATGTCTGCTCACATCTTAGTTCAGTCTGCCTGTTAATTACAGAGTAATGTTGTAATGTAAAGCACATCTTTCCTGAGTTTCATACTTTGATTTTTATAATAGCTTTAAAAATATTTTTGCAAACATTCATCCAAATCAGAGAATCATAGAATGGTTTTTTTGGAAGGGACTTTTGAGATCATCTACTTCCAAACCCCTTTCTATAAATGGGGACACCTTCCGCTAGATCAGGTTGCTCAAAGCTCCAATCAGCCTGGCTTAGAAAAGCTCTAGAGAGGGGGCATACACAATCTCTCTGGGCAGCAGTTCCAGTATCTCAGCATCTCCACCATGAAGAATTTCTTCCTAATATCTAGTCTAAATCTACCCTCTTCCAGTTTAAAACCATTTCCCCTCATTCTGTAGCTACATGTCTTTATAAAAAGTCCCTCTCCAGCTTTCCTGTCGGCCTCCTTCAGGTACTGGAAGGCCACTGCATGGTCCCCCTGGAGTCCTCTCTTCTCTCAGCCTGTTGGAGCCCCAACTCTCTCAGCCTTTCCTCCTAAGGGAAATGCTCCAGACCTCTGATCATCTTTTTTGACCCTCCTTTGGGCCTGCTCCAATAGCTCATCATCCTTCTTGTGTTGGGGAATCCAGAACTGGTTGTCGTTGGCAACTCCCTGCTGAGAGGAATGGAAGCTCCTATTTGTCGGCCTGACCTTACATGTAGGGAGGTGTGCTGCCTCCTTGGGGCACGGTTCAGGGACATTTCTAGGAAACTTCCTGGATTGATTCGCACTTCTGATTATTACCCCTTATTTATAGGTTGGCAGTGACGAAGTCACTGAGAAAAGCCTCAAAACTATCAAGAAAGACTTCAGGGGACTGGAGCAGGTAGTTGATGGAGCAGGCATGCAGGTATTTTCTTCCATACCTTCAGTGGCTGGACAGGATACTGAGAGGATCCAAAAAACCCACCTCATAAATAAATGGCTTAGAAGTTGGTGCAAACATAGGGATTTTGGTTTTTTTGACCATAGGCAATTTACTTGGCATCTGGCATGATGGCTGCAAATGGAAGTAGCCTGTCTCTGAGGGGTAAGAGGATCTTAGCTGAGGAACTGGCGGGATTCATTGAAAGGTCTTTAAACTACTATGAAGGGGGAAGGGACAAAATCAGGGCCGCTGGTGTCGAGTGTGTCATTCGAGGGCTCGTACCAAACTTGATGGGCGATGAAAGTGGAGTACAGAGGGATGGTCTGGGGTGGGGAGATGCTGGGGATGCTGTTGTTTTAGGGGATCCTAGACCCTGCATAAAGGTGGTGAGACAGAAAGCCCAGCTGAAGTGCCTGTATACCAATGCACACAGCCTGGGAAATAAGTAGGATGAGTTGGAAACTGTTGATGTGCTTGGAAAGTTATGACCTTGTTGCTATAATGGAAACATGGTGGAATGACTCCCGTAACTGGAATACCACCACTGAGGGATATCGGCTCTTTAGAAGGGATAGGCTAGGTAGGAAGGGTGGGGGAGTTTATGTCAAAGAGTGGATAGACTGTGAGGAGCTCCCTCTGAGAAACAGTCAGGAACAGGTTGAAAGCCTGTGGGTTAGGATTAGGGACTGGTCTAACAAAGGCCAGCTGGTGATAGGGGTACACTACAGGCCACCTGATCAAGGGGAGACTGTTGACAGGGCTTTCTTGCTTCAGATGTGGGAGGCCTCGTGCTCTGGGCTCTTGTCCTGATGCGGGACTTCAACTATCCGGATATCTCTTGGAAAGACCACACGGTGAACTGCAAGAGGTCCAGGAGGCTCCTGGAATACACTGATGATAACTTTCTGGTCCAGGTATCGGACAGACCGATCAGAGGTGAAGCGTTGCTGGACCTTCTGCTCACCAATCATTAATAGTGTTAAGGTTGGAGGCGGCCTGGGCTGCAGTGACTATGCCCTGGTCGAGTTCGTGATCTCGAGGGATGTGGGCCTGGCAAAGAGTGGCATCAGGACCCTGAACTTCGGAAGAGTAAACTTTAAGCTGTTCAATGAACTGTTGGCCGAGACCCCCTGGGATGCTGTCTTTAAAAACAAAGATGTTGAGGAGAGCTGGCTACTCTTCAAGGATGCCTTCCAGGGAGCACAAGAGCTCTCTGTCTCTTTGAATAAGAAAGCGGGCAGAGGAGGTAGGAAGCCGGTGTGGCTCAGCAAGGACCTGCTGGGCACGCTGAGGGTGAAGAAAGGTGTGTACAAGCTCTGGAAACAAAGGTGTGTCACCTGGGAAGAATACAGGGATGCCGTCTGGACTTACAGATGTGGGATCAGGAAAGCCAAGGCGCAGGCAGAACTAAACTTGGCAAGGGACGTGAAAAACAATAGGAAGATTTTCTACAGGTACATTGGCCAGAAAAGACAGGTCAAAGCGAGTTACCTCCTTTGGTAAATGAGAAAGGAGAACTGGCTTCAACGGACGAAGAGAAGGCTGAGGTACTGAATGAGTTCTTTGCCTCGGTCTTCACTGGCGGCCAGGATTCCAGTACTTCTCATGTCCTTGAGCCCTGTGTCCCTAAACCTCCAGGTGAGGACTGGGGTGGTAAATCCCCCTCCACAGTGAGGGCAGAGCAAGTCCAAGATCGCCACATGAGACTGTATGTATACAAGTCTACAGGGCTGGATGGCGTGCATCCTAGGGTTCTGAAAGAACTGGCTGAGGTGGTTGCTGAGCCGCTCTCCATCATATTTGAAAAGTCATGGCTGTCAGGTGAGGTCCCAGATGACTGGAGGAAGGGTCTCATCACTGCCATGTGCAAGAAGGGGAGCAAGGAGGACCCCAGCAACTACAGGCTGGTGAGTCTCACCTCTGTGCCTGGGAAGATCATGGAACAGATCCTCCTGGACAACATGCTTGATCACATAAGGAATGGGCATGTGATCCGAGACAGCCAGCATGGCTTCACCAGAGGAAGGTCATGCTTGACCAATCTGGTGGCCTTCTATGACAGAGTGACGGAATTGGTGGACAAGGGAAAGGCAACCGATGTCATTTACTTGGACTTGAGCAAGGCCTTTGACATGGTCCCCCACCACATCCTTATCTCCAAATTGGAGGGATGTGGATTTGATAGGCGGACCACTCGATGGATAAGCAATTGGTTGAAAGGCCGCAGACAGAGGGTGGTCATCAATGGCTCTATGTCCAGGTGGAGGCCGGTAACAAGCAGCGTCCCCCAGGGGTCTGTCTCGGGACCGGTGCTCTTTAACATCTTTATCAATGACATCGATGATGGAATCTAGTGCACCCTCAGCAAGTTTGCTGACAACAGCAAGCTGAGTAGTACGATTGAAATGGTGAAAGGAAGGGATGCCATTCAGAGGGACCTCGACAGGCTAGAAAGGTGGGTCTGGGTGAATCTGATGAGGTTCAACACGGCAAAGTGCAAAGTTTTGCACTTGGGCCAGAGGAATCCCAGGCATCCGTACAGGCTGGAAGGACCAGTCCTTGAGAGCAGCCCTGTGGAGAAGGACCTGAGGGTCTTGATAGACGAAAAGCTTTGTATGAGCCAGCAGTGTGCTCTTGCAGCTCGGAAAGCAAATCCTGGGCTCCAACAGAAGAGGGGTGGCCAGCAGGGACAGGGAGGTGATTGTCCCCCTCTACTCTGCTCTTCTGAGGCCCCATCTGGAGTACTGTGTCCAGGTTTCACCCCCAGTACAAGAAAGACAGAACTGTTGGAGAGGGTCCAGAAGAGAGTCACAAAGATGATCAAGGGACTGGAGCACCTCCCCTATGAAGACAGGTTGAGGGAGCTGGGCTTTTTCTACCTGGAGAAAAGAAGGCTGCAGAGTGACCTCACTGCAGCATTTCAGTACCTAAAGGGAGAGCCTACAGACAGGACGGCAATCAACTCTTTGAAAGGGTAGATAATTGCAGGACAAGGAGAAATGGTTTTAAGTTGAGGGAGGATTTAGGTTGGATGTCAGGGGGAAGTTCTTTACAGAGAGAGTGGTGAGGTGCTGGAACAGGCTGCCCAGAGAGGTTGTGGATGCTCCATTCCTGAAGGTATTCAAGGTCAGATTGGATGGGGCCCTGGGCAGCCTGGTCTAGTATTAAATGGGGAGGTTGGTGGCCCTGCCTGTGGCAGGGTTTGGAGCTTGTTGATCCTTGAGGTCCCTTCCAGCTCTGGCCATTCTGTGATTCTGTGATTCTGTGGATGCAGTACTCCAGTTGAGGTACTGTGAGAGCAGAGTAGAGGGACAGAATCACATCCCCTGACCTTCTGGCCATGCTTCTCTCAATGCAACCCAGATTACAGTTGGCCTTCTGAGCTGCAAGGACACACAGCTGGCTCATGCTGACTATTCATCAACCCAAATCTTTCTTCTCAAAGCTGCTTTTAAGGCATTTTCCATCTAACCTACATCTACTTGAGGTTGCCCTGACTCAGGTGCAGGACCTTGCACTTGGCCTTGCTGAAGTTCATGAGGTTGGCATGGGCCTACCTCTCTAACCTGTCCAGATCCCTCTAGATGGCATCCCTTCCCTCTATCATGTCAACTGCACCAAAATAATCCATATAATTACTAAATGAGTCTTTAAAATCCAACATTGTCCGTTGGCTGAAGCAATAAGCCCATCATGCCATCAGTAGTGCACCTCTATGAAAAGACCCTACATCCATCTATAAATCAAGATACTGACTAGTGCAGCCACAAAATATACCATATTCTGCATTGTACAGTGAGGCGTCTTCGGTAATTAGATAACCGGTGTTCAAGAAATCATGCAGAAAGTGTTATTTATTCGTATATTCCCATCAGTGCTTAATTTTGGAGACACAGGCAGCAAATTTATTAACCAATAGGCTCTAATTATAATGGCTCTATTTTCTCAAAATAGTTTTGTTTTCAAAAACAGAACAACAACGAAAACCAAGAAATAGCAATCAGCTTTCCTCATTTTATTCTCATTTTGTGCAGCAATTATGATCCATGCCACATGTAAAGAGATTCAATTTTGTACTGATATTTGCATTGTGGACCATCGGAATAATGCTATCTATAGGGTATATAGCACTGCTGATTATTGCTGTGATGATATATAACTCCAAGCAACATGATCTTATTATGTATTTTGCATTAGGATTGTTCCCTTGCTAGAATACATCATCAGAGTTATGGCTCTTTGTTTTATCCATCACTTGAACAATGTTGCCTAGCATTATTCATCATAAAGGCAGTGACAGTTAAAGTTCTACATCATCAAAATGATGGCCCTCCATGTAGAATGCAAAACAGCCTTTCATGATATTGCAGGTGTTGTGAAGTATTTGTACGAAAAATTTCTGATTATTTAGAAGAAAATAAACTATATGTAGAAAAGAGACACACAACCTGGTAGTATCTAATCTGCAGAGATCAAGTAGAACATAATTATCTCATTAGATAACCTAAGATAGCTCTTCCAAATTTCTCTCCTTGAAACTGGTAGGCAAATGTAATGGGAAAAAAGTATCAGTTCTTTTTAAAGCATAATTCTGAGTGCAAGCGGTGTTGGAACACAGAACAGGAATAGAAAATCATCAGGCTGAGGCTCCGACTGTGAGTCACCCAAATTCACTTGTCAGAATTTAGAAATCTGAGCTTTCTTTTCCATTTTTAGTTCCAGATTTAGTTCTTGACCAAGGACAAAAAGGAGTCTTTCAAATTTCTTTCACTCAGTCTAACAGGAGAAGAACTTAAGTTTCATGTCTAAACTACACAATAAAAACATACCTTTCCACAATTCTTGTATACGAAAATCTATTTTTGGCTCTTAGAGAATATGGAATCCAACAGCATTTTTATTTCTTTTAATGGAAAAACAAGATTTTTCTTTTTTTTTTTTTTTTTTTTTGCATAAGTGCAACTAACAGATGACATCAAATAAGAGAAATAGAATGTAACTATTTTAGCACTTGTAAAACCAATATATGACTGATTTATAATCTAATGATAAAGTCAGTGTGATAGCTACATTGCTACATGTATTTCCTCTTTCCTATTATGTCTTTCTGCAATCTTCTAGCTTTCTATCAGAAAGATGAATATTCATGTCAGGAATAAATTTTTATGATTCCACGCATTATATTCCTATATATATATGTATATTCATATATCCTATATATATATATATATGTATTTGCAGTTCTTTGAATAGGTCTGCAAAATCATTTATTAATATATATAAATATTAAAAAAAAAAGCACTTGGGAAGATCATTTTAATTTGTCACTATTTGTTACAATGAAGTCATTCGTACTGCTAGTGCCAAAATATACTTCAAAGAAATATTACTTCAACCACAGTGGCCTGTGTTGTTTGAACCAGGTTTTTCTCCAGATAAGGGTGCTACACTTTCTACTAGGTCTAATGATCACAAAAGAGCTGATACTTACGGGAGCTTTACCTTCAAAGCCTATGGCCATCCTTTGTAACAGTTTTGCCATCACACAGTCCTACGAGATCTTGTCACAAACATATAGATAGTTATTTATGCCTCCTGCAAAACTTGCTTGTTAAGCTCCGTACTTATATAGCATATAATTGATGCATCTCATAGCTGTTCCACTAAATCTAATATTTAAATAATGTATCATTTGTGCACCATTAACTTTGAAATACCCTCACTCATTATTGGCTTTGCCAGTTTTAGTCTTCACAAAACAGTCGACTAAAGAAATTCCACAGTTTTAACAAGCACTGCAAAACTGATCAGACAGTCTTACCACGGTCAGTTTTCAGATTCTCAATAGAACAAAGCTTCTTTTTAACAAATGAACCAAATAAGCTTTAATGCTTTTAAACCAAAACTATTAACATCCCAGGAAGTAAAATAATTTCAGATCTTTATAATGAAAAGCTCTTTCAGGTGTTTTTAATGTTATTGAGCAGGAACTGAGACATTTACTTAAGACTGTATAACACATCTTACAGAATTCCAAATGAAAATTTAAATGACAGCCATAAAAGAGAATCAAAATTCTTTACAGAAAAATAAACACATAAATTTTCATTGTTATTAAATTCTCAACAAAGTAAACAAAGCAGTAGAATACTACAATGTTTCTTTCCAGCACCTTTATTAGGGAATTCAGACATAAAGAATATGCTTTTGCACATGTTGGTACTTACAGACTGATGCCTCCTCTGCCCACTAGGTAAAAAGTTCCTTCCTATCTCTTCTTCTTTCTAATGGCCTTTCACTTTTCTTCTTTCAGAAGATAAAACAGAACAAAACAAAACAAAGCCATTATCTGGTAACATAAAGGGAAATTATATTTAAAAAGCATATTTGATAATACTAATCTTAAAAAGCCATTTAATTTAGACCATAAAAGTAATTTTTATTCACCAGAATTTTCTCATTAAAAAGCAATTTGGAAACTGAACTTGTATCTGTATCAGTTCTTTGGAAGTTAAAATACTTATTTGTACTTGAAACTATTATTAATACCATGAAGTTACAAAGAAAAAATTGAAAGCTATTAATTCTTTGATCTGTGGCACACATAACAATTGAGATTTCTGTCTCAATTTCTGATATAGTCAAAGTACTAAAATAAATCTTCAAGGGTTTGAGAAACAAAGTGGTCAATTAACAATATATTTTTCTGTATAAATAAAAGTATAATTAATTATAACTTTATATAATATTATATATTATATATATAACTATAATATATTATAATATATTATATATATATATTATATTATAACTTTAATTATATCATAACTTTGAATTATAATTATATTATATTTGCATATAATTAAGCATGGATCTTCTTAATATTCCATTTTCTTTTCTAACCTACCTGACCATCTTTCTCCATAGCAGTTAGATAATCACTACTTCAACATATCATTTTCCAATGTTCATTTATTATATTCAAAGAAATTAAATAATTGAATAAACAAATCAGATAAAATGAAAGAGTATTTTCTATATTGCTACATAGTGATTATTTTCATTTACAAACCAATAGAAATTAGGCTGGACAGTTCAAATGCTGTTTCTATTTATCTCAGTTTCTTTGCTTTCTAGCTTGCAAGGAAATGTTTTTTGTTTTTTTTTTAAGTACTAGTATTTATATGGGGTATCTTCCAATGGCTTGCAAATATTCTGTGATCTATCAACCATACTGAAAGGAATACTGCTATAAAGCTTCCAGTCTTTCAAAGCAGTGCAGTTGCATTCATTTCTCAGAGCAATTTTTGTAGCCTCTATTTGGCATTCAACATTACTCTTAATTAACACAGGCAACAACTGCAATAAGGATGTGTATGCAGCTGCATGTGTGATTAATTGCACCCAAAGTATAAACTAGATGAATAGACTGAACCAACATTTTAAAAAGAAATCAAACAATACTTTTCTGAAAGTCATTCTGTGAAGACTTGGACTAAATCTATGGGGACATAAAGCATCTGTGAAAACTTCAGAACACTAATCTAGCTGTGCCTTATTTGAGAAAATGCATAAATGCCATCAGTATATAAAAACGCAAAGCCTAACAATCTTGAGCACTGGAGGCCACGTTTACATCATCCATGATGACTATTTCAGTCATATACTCAGAGTAGGTTGACCAGATTAAGTTCCCCTCAAAAGACTTTAAAGTAGTTGTTCATTTGTTGCTTAAGCATAATCAGCAGCCTAGGAAATAGGGGAGTTATCCAGGAAGTGAGAGATTGCTATTCAGGTCTCTGCTTTTATGAAACAATTAGAACTTCCCTCTGGCCTTCACAACCATGGACACCAGCCTAAGGCAGACTTTTCCAATTTAGCTCTATGTGTAAGAAAAGAAAAATGAGACAGATCTAAACACCAGAAGAGAGGCTTAGAAGAGGATGTAAATCCATTTGGACAACTTACTGATGATTCTGCACCACTGTCTCATCAGGAGTCTCCTTTCTTATGAGGCATCTTGTGAGTGCATTATAACATCATAGGAGGTAAGGATTTCATTTTATAAGAATTACCTGATATACAGTAAAGCATCTTTCACTAAATTTTTTCATTGCTTAATAATTTACTCTTTTTTCCCCCTACTTCACTATGTTGTAAAATTCAACCATTTTTGAGTGAGAGGTACAATTTTTTATATGAAAAAATAAATGATAATTGTTTTTGAAGTGGGACCCTTGTACATTCTTTCACCTTTCTTATTACGTTTAAGGAAGCATCAGTCACAGAAAGAGTTTGGAAGAGGGATGTTTTAAAAAATCAGGAAAATAAAAAATGAGAAGGGTTTTTAACTGAAATAATTTTGCAATTACAGCTTTATTACAGTAGCTAACACACACACTGTAAACCAATCTCTATGAACCAGAAAGCACCACAAAGTAGTCTCCTGAGCACTCTATCATTATCATGCCCTTACAATGAAACCACGCTGCCTATAACAGAATGGTTCATCTCCTGTAATACTTATGAGACCTGGAATCAAGGATCCTCAGTTGTATAATATAAATTTATTAAGAAAATAGTTTCAGGAAACAGTAAGGAAAGCTGCTAATAAAACTGGTGGTGATTGAATACTTATTATCTGAACAGATGAGAAGGACAAGCTGGCTGCCCATGGTTTGGATGGGCATAAGCTCTATTGGGAGAAACACTGGCTGGTTGGCCAGACCTAAAGTGGTCAATGAAGTTAAATCCAGTTGGCGGCCAGTCACGAGTGGTGTCTCCCAAGTCACAGTAGTGGAGCAACTCCTATTTAACATCTTTATCAACTATCTTGATGAGGGGATTGAGTGCACCCTCAGTAAATTCACAAATGACATCAAGTTGGGAGGGAGTATTGATTTGCCAGAGGGTAGTAAGGTACTCCAGAGAGATCTGGATAGACTGGATCAATGGCAACCCCAAAGGCTTGGAGAGGAGTGGCTGGAAAGCTGCCTGATGGAAAGGGATCGTGGTGTACTGATGGACAGTTGGATAAATATGAGCCAGCACTGTGCCCAGGTGGCCAAGAAGGCCAATGGCATCCTGGATTGTATCAGAAAATGCATATTGAGCAGGACTAGGGAAGTAATCTCTCGTATTCAGCACTGGTGAAGCCCCACCTACAATACAGTGTTCAGGTTTTGGCACGTCAATTCAGAAAGCACATTGAGATGTTGGAGCAAGTTCAAAGAAGGGCAGCAAGGCTTGTGAAGGGCTTGGAGAATATGCCCTACGAATTGCAACTGGAGGAACTGGGGCTGTTCAGTATGGGTAAAAAGGGTAAAAAAAGGCTGAGGGGAGACCTTATTGCTCTCTTCAAACACCTGAATGTGACTGCAGTGAGAGTGGGGTTGATCTCACTGGTGACAGGTGACAGGATGAGGGAAAATTGCCTTCATCATGGTTGGATATCAGGAAAAACTTCTTTACAGAAAGGGTTGATAAGCACTGGAATAGGCTCCCAAGAGAGGTGGCTGAGTCACCATCCCTGAATGCGTTTAAAAAGTGTTCTGATGTGGTGCTCAGGGGAATGATTTAGTGAGGAGCTGTTAGAATTAGGGTAGTATAGTTAAGTTGTGGTTGGACTCAATGATCTTTAAGGTCTTTTCCAACCTGAGCAATTCTATGATTCTATGAGGTCAATTCCAGGATAAGGCAAATTAGGGAGTTTGGAAAAGAGGAAGAAAGAATCAAATTCTGTTCAGAGAAGAGAAAATACCAAAAATATATATTGTAGTTTAGTCAAGTTGATGTAGAGCAAGATACAAACGTGAGGATGAAACGCATTCCAGGCACCAAAACTGTATTTCTGGAAAGAACTTAAGTACTAAGCAATCTGTATTATACAAGGGCTTTACACAGATGTCTGGAGAGGTCTGTACTGTCATTGTCCTGACAGCATGTGAACTACGTGGTTAACCAAGAAAGAGACAGTGTAACAGTGAAAAGACTGAGCCAGGACTGGCCGTGTCGCAAGGGGTGCTCTGTTTGGCAGCCATTGGCACTCTTGCCAATAACCAAAGTTAGGTCTAGGTTCTTCAGACTCCTACCGTACCTTGCAGCAAATATGGCTTTATATTTCTCTTTGCTACTCTTCTGAATATTCTTAAGAACAGCAGTATTCTAATGCTACTTGAATTTCATGCATGCTTCATGTACATTACTATAAGTACAGAACACCTTGTCCAACAGCTTGCCCTAACAATTGTAAAGGCTTAGTTGGGACTAAAAATTCAATATTCTGAAATGGTCATGTCCAAAATGTTCTGTTTGTCTTTGCTCTTTCGTTCAGATACAATTCAACTTTGCATTCTTGGACTTTGGTGACCGTTAGCATATGTGCTTACATTAAGTACTACTTTGTCAGAATAGATCAGATGCATCATAAAAATGTCATTCATTGCTGACATAAAGTGCTTAGTCATTAATATTGAAAGAGTTAAAAATAAATAACAAGAAAATGACTTCAGCTTATTTTGGACTGTGTACAGCTTGGACTATACAGATAACCATTCAAATCAGTTTCCACTAACCTTCCGTTAGACACCAGAAGTACCTTTGTGTAATGTAAACTACACATAATGTGTTTCCTTAGACTCTCAAATGCATCATATTACCTATGTAATATAATTTAAAGCATAGAGGAACTGACATTTGCTATAAGACCTACTTTAAAATGCACATATTGTATATTTTATGTATAACTAATCTTTTACTTGGATCATATCTACTCACCTAGAACAATACATTTAAGTGACGTGAAGGAAGTAAACTAAGTATTTTAAAAATTGCACTACCGCTATTATATATTTAGTAAGTCTGGAACTATGCTTTTATTTCCAGGTATCAAAATTGTGGGAAAATTCAAGAACAGACATTATCGGTGTTCAGCTATTGTTCCAATTGCCTTATGTACAATACTTGTTTAGATATAGAAAAGACTTTCCTGGCTTATACCCAGGCAGTTACTCATGTTTAAAAAACACAGCTTTATTGTAAATGGGAGAGATAAGCCTATTGTGTGGATGTCTAGCCCATATGAAAAAACTTACAGACTTTAGCATTTCTCCTGTGTAAGCAATTAAAAATTTAAGATTAAAAGCTCTAAGATAAACTAGGGAGCCACAATTTATTAACACTTTTGAAAAGTTTTTAACATAAGTCCCCTGCCAAAATGTGAGAGTTTGACAAAATCACCAGCTAATTAATACTTTAAATTACTGTTAAAGTGAATGAAGATTAGAAAATTCACATGTGAAAGTTAAAAAAAGAGAAAATGCTTTTTCTCAGAGAGGTGAGTATTTTACTTCAAGAACAGATAGATCCTTGAGACTTTCACAGAATCACAGAATTGTAGGGGTTGGAAGGGACCTCCCGAGATCATCGAGTCCAACCCCCCTGCCAAAGCAGGTTCCCTACTCCTGGTCACACAGGTAGGCATCCAGGCAGGTCTTGAACATCTCCAGAGCAGGAGACTCCACCACCTCCCTGGGCAGCCTGTTCCAGTGAAGAGTAACTTCACTGGGATTTTAAAAGAGTAGCTCAAAAATAATCAATAGCAGCGCGTCCTCGCAGCCACAGGGGCAACTGCATCCTGGGACATACCAGGCCCAGCAGTGACAGCGAGTGCGGAGAGGACTTGTCCTGCTCTGGTCTGCACTGTGTGGCCTCACCTCCAGCACTGAATGCAAGTTTGAGTGCCACAGTATAAAGGCACAAAGCTATTAGAGAGCATCCAAAGGAGAGAAACAAAAATGATGAAGGATCTGAAGGACAGGAAAAACTTCTTTAAAGAAATAGTTGTTAAGCACTGGAATAGGCTCCCCAGAGAGGTGCATCCCTGAAACCATCCCTGAATGAGTTTAAAAACTGTTTGGATGTGACCCTCAGGGACATGATTTAGCAATGAGTTGATAGGGTAGTATGGCTGGTTGTGGTTGGACTTGATGATCTTGAAGGTCTTTTCCAA
Source organism: Centrocercus urophasianus (assembly GCF_019232065.1). NCBI lineage: Eukaryota > Metazoa > Chordata > Aves > Galliformes > Phasianidae > Centrocercus > Centrocercus urophasianus. Next base: position 24,615,444 of record NW_024884253.1, read on the forward strand.
CCCAAGAAATTCTATGATTCTATGACAAGGTCTATCAAGAGCAGCTGAGCACCCGTAGTGGGCATGGAATGGGCTGTCCAGGGCAGTGGGCATGGCCTGAGTGCTGGACTTCAAGAAGCATTTGGACAAGACTGTCAGACAGGGTTTGAATTCTGGCTGCTGCTGTGAGGAGTCAAGATTTGGTCTCAGTGATCCTTGTGGATCCCTTCCAACTTGGGATATTATTCCATTACTATAGTAGAGTGATTTGGGGGATCAGGACCATTAAACTCATTTAAACAGTTACTTGACAGATGAAGTGAATACAGGAAGTTGGAAAAGAGGTTTTTTTGAGAAGTTATTTTTAGTGTTGAATGCTGCAGGCTTTTAAGTCACAAAGAATGAATAAAATGGGTCAGTACAATTATAAAATTCAGTATCAACAGTGGCAAAGAAAAGCATGGAAACAATTTTATCTAATATATACACTGATAGTTTCTCAGTATCCAAAAGCACTGCGAAAAGCTTGTAGGAGAAATCAATGAATAATTTGATGAAATGCACAGCACTGATAACCATAAATAGGATACTATGATAGATATAGTTAGAAATGTACTAGTAGACATATATGTAATTGCCTTAAGCGCTTTTAGAAGATGATCATAGCAAGGATAGAAGGCTAACAATAAAACATTTCCTCTTCCTGTAATTCTACAGAGAAAATTAAACCTCAGGACCCTCCTTGTATATGTGGTGTTCACTCAAAGCATAGTGTAAACAGATAAAGGCTTTGAAGAAATACTGAGTCCATATTTTTTAAAATAAAACTACAGCCTATGATGAACTCTAACTCCATTATTCTAAACTACTATGGTCAGTAGAGCTGATCACTTCAAACATATTTCTGATAGTCTAAGGAAATTTGGACATCTGAAACAATGTCATATCTGTTCACTAGAGTACCTTGCAGCAGATGCAGAATGTCTTTGGCTTAAAACAGAGAACATAATTAAGGATCAAACCCCGAAACTAAATTATGCTCTCTTTTAAAAATAAGTGAGGCATAAAACTTGCACAGTGCTTCCCTATTTTTCTGAAGCACTCGTTTCAACACAAATATTTTCACTACAGTATAAAATTGTACTTATATACATATGTTAAGTGGTATGCAGAATTAAAATAGGGGAGCATATCTTGTTTTGAGACTGGTAACTAATATTATGAAATAAAAACTGAAGGCAAGAACAAAGAAGCAAAAAACTAGTTTTTCTGTGGCAAACCATGTTATTATTTTAAGAATTATTTTTTTGTGGCTACAAGTTGGATTAAACGTCTGTCAAAACTAGCATCCCTATTCCTGTTTTTCTCTGACAAGATTGCCCTGCTTACTTCTTTCATTTATTCTATCTCCTTTCCCATATTAAGCTTGGAAAATAAAAGGCTAACACATCTTTCAGAGGCAAAAACTCATAATTGCCTGTAGGATGTCTTATGTGCTCTTATTTAGAGACGTTCTTGTTTTCAGTCAGATTGCTTGTAAGGCTTTAGCTGATAACATACAATACAGCATGAGTCCTGGATGTTACATTACTATCTCAAGGCAGTGCTTTTTTTTGCATAAAGTCTTTTTGTTTACTTTAAAGAACATCAATCATTCTATATTAAGACTGCATTTAAATTAGCTGCAGTGAAAGACTGTTTAAATACTTGGCAGTAATTACTGCAGATTAGATATGTTGCTTTCATTTGGATTATTTTTTTTATTGCTTTGCTTTGTTTTGCTTTTCTTATGAAAGTGAAAACTAACAGCACATGACCCTCCTTTCTTCACGGACTGCCAGTCGATGACTTTGCTCAGAGATTACACATTACTAATATTAGATTTACAAATTTTTATCAACACCACTTTAAATTACTGAATCACACACTTGAACTCTACAGAGGCACTTGCAACATATCTGCTGTGTCCTGATCACGCCACAAAAAAATGCTTACATGCAGTAGATCTGGTATTTTGGAGATCTGCTTGACAACCATGTTAATGTGAGTGGACATCAAATTGAATATAAGTCAGCAATATGCCATTGCTTCTAAGAAAGCTACTGTTATTCTTGTCTGTGCTAAGGAAATTGTTGCCATTGGTTGAGGAAAGTGATGCTTCTCTGCTTAGTGCTTGTGAGTCTGCATCTGCAGTACTGGGTCCAGGTCTGCGGCCCTCAGCATAAGAGAGAAATGAATAGACTGTGGAGAGTCTCATATAGGGCCACAAAGGTAGCAAAGGGACTGGAATTCCTCTCTTATGTGGAGAGACTGAGAGCTGGGACTGCTCAACCTGAAGAAGAGACTCTGGGAAGATTTTATCAATGTCTATAAATATCTGAAGGGAGAGTGAAAAGAGGATGGAGCCAGGTTCTTTGCAGCAATTGTAGAAGAGGCAGTGGGCACAAACTGGAACACAGGTGGATTGTTCCACATACCAGGAAGCACTTTTTTACAGTGCAGCTAATAGCACACCGGCACAGGTTGACTAGAGAGTCTGTGGAGTCTCTTTCCTGAGTACCTTTCTCTGGGCAGCCCTGCTTAGACAGAGGTTGGATCAGATAGCCTCCAGAGATCTCTTCAAATCTTCTTAATTTTGTGATTCTGTCTTGCTTAGTACTCAGATAGAATTCAGAATCACGTAACTGCAGCCTTAAAATATGTTTGATAGCAATCTTGATTGTCTTTACTATTGGTTTAGAGTTTGCAGTTCACATAAAATGACCTGTAAACTTACTTTACTTCTGTCACATATTACACAACATGTGCATTTAAACACCAGAATCTTGCCCACATCTGAGCTAGACTCTTCTTAAGATTTTTTTATTTCCATTACACAGCACAAAATTATTTCCTAAATCTCTGTGGATTTAATCAGTTAGTAACAATTTTTCTCCTGAATTCATTCCTTCTTATTCCCAGGGACTGAGTGTTGTAAAGCTGTTAAATGAGGCAAGCACAAACTCTTGCAAGTGTGTGAAGCTGTGTATGGAACCTGCCATTCCTTTCTCAGCCTTTCTTTATGCATAATTATTTTAAAGATTGGTTTCCTAGCTTTCTCTAGACTTTTTCCTCAATACCATCATTTGATAGGCTTTTCTTATCTACTTCCTGTTCAACATTTAGAATTTTGGAACAACCTCTTTTTGTATATTCATAGCTATTGTACACTGATCTAAGCCCAGTACTACATCTGCTTGACTATTTCCTGTTCTATTCTTAGGTATCTCAACAATTGCTTAAAATGAAATAATACAATGCAGAACAAAATAAGTGATTCTACATTTTTATAGGAAAATTTACAGATAGTACAGAAAAGTCTCTTACCAAAGCAAAGATGAAATTGGGCTTAGTTAAATTAAGTTAATTAAGTTAAAAAGTGTGCAGCAATTATGGACAAATCTTCATTAGAAGTCCAGATGTTAAACATCTTCAGAATGGCAGAGAAAATTTTCAGTCTGCAACCCATCTTCAAGAAAAACTCATCCAAAACTACGTACTCTAATGTGCTGTGCACTGCTGTAGCCATCATTACATATACAATGCAGATTTAACAGGCAATCAAGAGAATCAGGTTTTTTTATTTTTCTGTTTGCTTTTTTTTCCCCCAAGGTTAACTTTGCTGTGAACATTCATATTTGCAGGAACAAAACAATGGAACATTTTGGCCTAAGGAACTTTTATGAACTACAGTAAATGCATGTTGATATATGTGAGCTGTTCTATTACCTGGCTGTGATGATATTTTGTTGTTCATAAAGGAAAGCAAGATACCTTCACTAAATTAGAGCATTCAAATCATTTCCCATAATTGCCTGTGGCTAGTAATTAAGTAAAGGTTATTCTGTAACAATAATGTAACTATGGTAATATATGATAATAAGTATGAATTTAATTTTGTTACAAGTGATCTGTGCCACCAATAATAATTTCACTCTCTTGTGTTAACCACTGTGATTAAGAAATGATTAGAAAATGAATATCTAGAGTATAAAAATCATATAAACAAGTCATTTATTTGGAGCTTTCCATTTCCATTGGATATCATATCAGACCATTTCTGCTAGACAATTTTAAGATGAACAAGATAAATAGCTGTCATGATTTTAGCCATAAAGAAGAATGACCTGTGGTTTTCTTATTATTCCACGTGGCTAGCATGAAATGGATCTAGGAAATATTATACATATTTTCAATGGCTAGGCTTCCTATAATTTTAGATTTCCATTTTTTTTCTAATGGGATTCCCAACAGTGACTAATCTGTGTCAGTGACAAATCTGGTCCTCACAGCTGCTACCTGAGTCCCACAGTGCAGCTACCTGCCAGCATTTCAGAGCCAGTGCCCATCACCCTGAGTTAGTCCTCCCACAACAGAATGTGCTATATTCTGAAGAATTTCTTACTAAATTACTGGCACCAATTTAGTGTCTTACAGTATTTATTGCATGAGGCTGAATATATATTCAATCTTACAGCTTTCTCTACCGTTGAGACAGTCTTCCATCATGTCAAATGATAAATCCTAGAAACACCACATTTTTTTAAGCCACAGAATATGCACCCAAACCATCCTTTATCCATTTCTATCATAAGTCACTACTGGCTGCAGGCTGTGTTAGCTCATACAGACTGGAGATCAAAGGGCAGACCACAAGAGAGGTTTACAGCCAGCACTAGCAGGGGCTGAGTGTAACCCAATCTGGAAGCTAACTCTAGCTGCTCCTAATCCAGTCTGAATAAAAATGTCCAGTGGGTTAGGAAAGAAAATATGCAATAATTTTATTTTGAAGTGGGACTTTGGTAGTTTATGGATTGTTAATGGGAAAGGTTCATAACAAACTATGGGATACAAGAAATTTGCTTCTAGATTGCAGTAGAAATTCTGTGAATATCTTGGTCCTGCCAGCAGATTTGTCAGGCTATGTAACTTACCTAAAAAAACAAACTGGAAACCATTGTGCGGCAGGCAAATTATGAATCACAGAATCACAGAACTGTAGGGGTTGGAAGGGACCTCCAGAGATCATCGAGTCCAACCCCCCTGCCAAAGCAGGTTCCCTACAGCAGGTCACACAGGTAGGCATCCAGGCAGGTCTGGAACATCTCCAGAGAAGGAGACTCCACCACCTCCCTGGGCAGCCTGTTCCAGTGCTCCGTCACCTCACTGTAAAGAAGTTCTTGTGCACATTTGTGCAGAACTTCCTGTGCTGCAGTTTCCGGCCGTTTCCCCTTGTCCTGTCTCCACTCACCACTGAAAAGAGTCCGGCCTCACCATTCTGCCCCCCACACCTCAGATATTTATAGACCTGGATCAGGTCCCCTCTCAGTCTTCTTTTCTCAAGGCTGAACAGACCCAGTTCACTCAGCCTTTCCTCATAAGAGAGATGCTCCAGGCCCTTCACCACCTTTGTGGCCCTCCGCTGGACTCTTTCCAAGAGATCCCTGTCTTTTTTGTACTGGGGAGCCCAGAACTGGACGCAGTGCTCCAGATGAGGCCCCTCCCTCGACTTAGTTATCATTATGGAAAACATGGCGGGATGACTTCCATGACTGGAGTGCTGCAACAGATGGCTATAAGCTCTTCAGAAGGGACAAGCAAGGAAGCAGGAGTGATGGCATGGCTCTGTGTTAGAGTGTGCTTTGATGTTGTTGAGCTTGGGGCTGGAAATTATAAGTTTGAGTCTGTACGGGTAAGGATCAGGGGGAGGGCCAACAAGGAACATCCTGGTGGGGTCTGTTATAAATTGCCCAACCATGATGAAGAGACAGATGAGACATTCTAAAAGCAGCTGGCAGAAGCTGCGTGATCACCAGCTTTTGTTCTCAAGGGGGACTTTAAATTCCTTGATATGTATTAGATGTTAAGAAATACTTCTCCAAGAGGGTGGTCAGGTGCTGCTGCAGGCTGCCCAGGGAGGTGGTTGATTCATTGTCTCTGAAGTGTTCAAGAAACATTTAGATGTACTGAGAGACATGGTTTAGTGGAAAATATTGGTGGTAGATGAACGGTTGGATGAATGATCTTAGAAATCTTTTCCAATCAATTGGTGATTCTATAATTCATTACCCTCCAACTTAAACTATGCAGGTGATTTTGAATTAAATATTATACTGTACATCAAAGAAATAAATCTGCCTTTTGAATCACTTCATGTGTTGTTTCCCCTGCATAAAGCTACCTTCCTTTCAGCTGCACATGCAGTGGGCAGAAGTACAAGATCAAGAACATCATACCTCATCTGATTTCTAAACTGTTCTTTGGGTGAGCAGGGATTCAAAGAATTGCATCTGGCAGCGTGCTTTTCCGAAACAACTACAACAACAACAAAAATAACAAACACTCAGGACTGTTTGAACAAGATTAAAACTTAGCAACACCTCAGGAAAAAGAAAAAGAAATCTGTTGCCTGCTTTTCACCAACAACCCTCGGCAAGCAGACTGCTCTTATTCACTAGTAAAATAGGGGTTAAGGGAATAAAAGCCTTCAAGGAGGAATTGTGAGATAGCCATCTATTGCAATAAGGGACATGGCTTTATGTTTATCAAAATATTGCCAAGCAAAATTAAACCCTAACTGTTAGAAAGATGAATGAATAAATGACAGACCTCCATGCTAGTGACATGTTCCTCTTTCCTTAATCACTGGATAATTTCTAGCTGTTCTCTCAGACTCTCAAGACTTCTTTCACAGGCCACTTGAGCTAAGCAGAGAGACAAAAGCTATCAGAAAATCTACCGAGTGTTCTGTTTAATCTGGTACCAAGACACCAGGTCACTGTCAAGGAAAACCATTAAAAAACAGATGTTCAAATGCTTCTCTTCCTCATGGAACTGCAATTATAGATAAGTAATCTTCACCGTCATTAAATATAGTAATGTGCTTTATTGCCTTAACCTTTCAGCATTTTGTCTTTTGGCTAGCAACTACACCTTTTCCCTCAAATGAGCAAGGCCATCATCAACAAAAAATAATAGAATAGCTAACCACTCACATATAAAATTTGGAAAGGTGAAAGCAGAATATCACAGTATTAAATTTTTGAGAATGGATCAGACATTAATATTGTGAGACAACATTTTTGTGACAAAGGTTGTGAACAGCAAGTTCATGTAATTCTCTGTTTTATGGGAAGTGGTTTTTGGTACAACTGCTTTCTGTTGGGATGTTGCCATGGTAATGAGCCCTTTTGCAGGCAATAGTGTGGAAATTTATAGTTAAGTACAAAGCCCTGTAAATAATGTGCTTCCATGGGAAGAAAGTCTATTTTCTAATATAAACCTTCAAAGTTTCAGCTGAACAAAAATTAGGATTCCTTGTTACAGTAGGAAGATAGCAGGATGAACATACATATATCCAATACTAAAGCTGTATAGAGCTTTAGTACAATAGTACAATACAGAGGTAACTTGTAAACTTGTACCAGATCCATATAAACAGAGAATGCTTTCAGCCACTCAATTTATTCTATATTTAAAGCATAACAACACTTCCTCCACCTTTTCTTCTTTTTTTTTTTTTTTTTTTTTTTTTTTTTTTTTTTTTGTCTTCCAGTCCTGTCATTTCTCTTTTGTGAAAATAAAGCTGCACAATAATTTCAATCTTTACATATGGCAAACTGGGGAATATAAAGTGGGATTGCAAGGAAAATTGCAATTTTCCTTGCAATTTTAAACGCAAGGGAGAAAGTTGACATTTGTAGATCCTTTAACTCTTCATCCTTAAACATCATTCTAATGGCACATTTATATCTAAAATAATAATAACTATTTACTATCATGATTTCTGTGTCTCCAATAAGAAAATATCTTCCTAAAGTTCTGATTTTGAAAATCTGCTTTTGATTGATATTTTATATGGGACAAATTAAAGTAAAAATTGAGGTTTTTAGTAAATAACTGCAAACGTTTAAGTAAAATATTTAGTTTTCACTGGATTTACAAACTGCTTAAATGGTAAAAGGCAAAGGATTTGAACTGTCCCATGACTCATACATGAGCTCAACTAGAAAATGCCCGTCTGTGTTTAACAGGTTTTAGTGCAAGAATGTTGGCACGCTCATCGGAATGTACTTTTTTCCCTTTTGAAAGTATTCAAACTTGGAATTTTTTTGTGGCATTTAAAAACAATAAAAATACCTGTAGCCATAGAGTTATGGAAGTTTATGACTGTAAAAATGGTAAAAACTACCTGAGATGTAATGATGAGTGTACCTTCAAATGCTCCAGGTTTTAAGATAGATAATTCCCAGTCAATTTTAGAGAATGAATGTCCAGCAGCCTTTTCATGTCTTAATACCTAGAATAAGAAATACATGTCTTTTTCAGTAAGAATGAATTTCTGAGCCTGAAGTCACACAAATAAAACATCATATGATGTACTACAAAGTAAATTTAACCTGAAAAGATTTCTAGCAATGAACTATAAGGAGAAACAATTTTTCAGGAATCCTAGAGCTTAAATGAGGTGTGAATCTTTCTAACTTCTTCTAGTCCTCTTCGCTCCAGATGCAGTTTGGTTTCTGGGTGTGAAATTCAATTCTGGTAACACCCTAAGGCATCCATTTACACAATTAGAGCCACTCACAGTGATTAGTGGTACATAGCCCAGGTACAATAAATTTTAACGAGACTACAACTACCCTGGATACCAGCTGAAGCTGTGAAGTGGAAATGTCTTAGGATATGCAGGTTACAGATGAAAATTATCTTTCATTTAGATACATCATTGTCACCTGCTGCTTGGAAATCACCTGCTAACATATAAGATTTCCTTGTCAAGTTTGAGATGCATTTGTTTTCAAAAGATTAAAAAAAAATTAGCAGAAGTCAAACCACGGAGCACATGTCTTTATTTTTGTGCCCATCATGCCTTTCAGATTTTGTGGTAAGTCTTGTTGCTTCTCTTAGCCACTTTACAGCTTTTCAGAGGTTCAACTGCTGATGGAGTCATGTTAAGCTTTTGCAGCTCACCTCTGTAGAGTTTGCAGACATTATTTTAAGGTTTGTTTTTTTGTGTGGGTGTGTTAGATGTCATGTAGCTTTATTTTAAAAAGTAATTTCATGAAGAAGAAATTTGATACTAAACAATTGAATGCCTGAAACTTTCACTTCAAGTTGAGTCAAAGCCTTTCAGAAAACTGTAAAGAGACTAACTCACAAACTTCCTTCCTAATGCACATGTGCTTCCTGGTCCTTTCTATCTTTGATCAAAAGCTTTTTTTCTCTTTAAATACATTAAAAATGGATAAAATCTGTTATTACAGAATTTCATCCTAATTCTAGAAATGCTGAAATCTCTTGTGAGATTTCCCACCAGACTCAGTATAAAAGTCTGTGAATAAGGCATTATTTCATTACTCTCTGAAGATCACTGATAGAAAATGCTGTGTAGAATACTCATTCAGTTTATTAACACTACATTTCTCATGCAGATGACGCTGTTTTAGATGTATATCATTGCATTTGCAAACCATTTTTAGTGTTAACACACCCAGATTTGAATAAATACTGTATTCTCAGTTCCAATAAACTTTAACAGACTGTTTGTTCAGTTGCTACTGGAAACACTGGACAACATGCAGCAATAAAAATACAAAACATTACTGGGAAATGGCACACAATACATCATTCAGTGTGCAACAGAATAAAAAGCAGCGATGATTAGCTATTATATATGTATATTGTATCTTGCAATTAGAATTCTTTAAGTACTATTTTAATAGAAAGAATTTAAATACATCATTGGGTTTATTAACTTGCCTGCTTTAGTTCAGATGTTCTAATCATTTACAATTATGTCTGGAATGATTAGAACTATCTCTAAGAAATGGTTGAGCAACTTAGTGTAAAATATGATTCACAGCTCTTCAAGACTGATATTTTAACACTGAATATATCAGTAGAATATGCAGAAGAACTTAGCAGTTTAGAAAATAGGAATTTCATTCCTCAAAGATGATAACAGCTACCTTTAAGCAAAGTTGTATTCATATTTTTATAGTGTTCTAGATTTAAATAATTGCTATAAGTTTCCAGTTAAATGAAATATCAGTCTAACATCTGTTCATCTACATCTCTCTCTAAAGTGCTAGTGACCAACTTTAAAAGATCAAAGAACTTTAAGAAACTGAGAAACAGAAAGTTTTGCTGTCTATGCTATGTTGGAATACACCAAGAAAACCACATCAATCCCCTTTGCAGACACACTGCACCCCTGTAGTCAATTTCCTAACTAAGGAAAATCTTTCAAGGACATACACCATGTTTTGAGTCAGTACATGTGCTACCCCCTTTGTTTGCTACCTTTTGACTCTATCAATGCAAAAAAATGACAAGTCTTAAGACCAGCATTACCTCACTGAAAAGGAAAAAAGAAAATTCGTAAGTTTATTACAAGATGTGTATTACATTTCTTCTCCTTTGTTATCATCTGCAGACAATCTTGTACAAATTAAGTCTATCTTACTTACCTGATATAAACAGAGTACAATTAGTGCAGGCAGAAACAAAACTATGATGCACAGTGAATGCATAAAACTGGAGAAAAATCTATTCATTTTCTTTCCTATCCATATGATTTTATGAAAAGCAAATAAATAAATAAATAATAAAAACTTGCTCTTTTCACCAAATTTATTTAAGGAATACCACTCTACCTCCTTGATGTCTATTAGCAGTAAGAATTCCAGCTGGCAAGCAGTGTACCAAATAGTGTGTCCTCTAATGTCAGAAAACCCAAAGGAGTTACCAAGAAAGATGCATCTGTCAGATATGCACTATCCTAAAGTGTTTAATGGGCACAGAAACAGACAGTCCCACATTCTGGAGCCTTTCAAGTATGAAATGGCCTTTTTATTTCAATCCTTGTGAATTTAGTTTCTGTTTCAAAAATTACAGAAAAATAATTAAAATTTAAAAGACTTGTTCTCTGTGAATTGCTTTTCTGGGTGCACAGTGTATCGTTCCTAGTAATTACAACTAAAGTAGTTTTCTGTTTGGAAACTATACAGAAAGGATCTGAAAATACTTTGTGTCATTTACAGCAAATCAAATTATAAATGCATCAGCAGAAACTAAGTGTTCTAATTTACCCTTATTTCTAGATAGAAAGGACTATAATGTGCTTCATAGCTTGCATGTCATACTGTTTAAACATGAATAGGTAATCTCTGAAGCTGGGGTAAGAGTGCAGAAACTATCCAGCTATCACTGATTTTCAAATGGGAACTGGGAACTAATTGTACGTCTATGCATCTCTTTCTGAATACTGCTTACTGACCTGTAGGGGTAGAAGGGACCTTTAGATATCGTTTAGTCCAATCTCTCTGCCAAAACAGGCTTCCTAGACCAGGTTGCCCAGGCAGGTCTTCAGCGTCTCCATAGAAGGACACTCCATAGCCTCTCTGGGCAGCCTGTACAAGTGCTCCATCAACCTTATTGTGAAGTTCTTACACACATTTGTGTGGAACTTTCTATGCTTCATTTTGTGTCCATTTTTCTACATTTAAGTTGTAGGTTTTGCATTAAGGTATTCATTCAATTTACATTAGCCAGTTAAATGCAAACACAGAGTCTAAAACTCTATCAGCATGCGTCTCTGTCACTGATAAATTGAGCTCCAATCAGTGTTAATGACATTAGAAAGAAAAAAAAAAAAAAGAAAAAAAAAAAAGAAAAAGACAGTGAGTTTGAATTTTTACTGATGAAAACCAGATCATTACTGAAGGATAGATATTACTGGAGGAACCACGTTACACTGGAGAGGAATTACAAGGAGTATGTTTGGACTTCCATACTTCCTTTCCCAGCTGTCCACTGAGTGAGGTTATTTCTTTCCCTTTTCCTCTCTCTCTGTGTCATTCTCACTCTTTTTATTTAATATATTCTAGGAAATGATTTTCAGTGTTTGAGTCAATGTATGAAATCAACTATATACCCCACTGTCAAGGCTTTGTAAATGTGAACTTATTTCATCATCCTTTGTTCCAGGCTGAGTAACAGACATTGAGTGAATGAACTGGAATGCTTCCAAATGAAACTAAACTGGAATGCACCTAATACATTCTAAATTAGTGTTTAATCCAGAGAACCAGACTAGAGATATCTGTCTATCTATCTACCCACCTACCTATTTATTAAAATAATTAAAACACGCATTTTGAAATGGAGATAGGGGAGTAGCAGGTCCTCATCAACAGTTCTTTCACTTTGCTTGCCAGTGTAAGTGTACCAGTGAAACAAATTTTCATTTGTAGTAGAAAAAGATTACCTTACCAGAATGCAAAGGAAGACAGGACCACACAAGGCCTTCAGCTGAGATTTCCATAACTTAGTCAGTCTTAAGCAAAAGGGGACTGAAGAACTGTCTCCTGGTTTGTCAGTAGAAACTGATTTAGAACCAGCTGCATAGTAACAAACTGTCAAGAACAGATGGTATTCACTCAAGAGCTCTAAAAGAAATCAGAAGTGAAATCTCTGAAGTTCTGTGTTCATTGTATAGCTTATTACTTAAGTCAGCCTCCTTAGTGGGAAGTAGCATATGCTTCACTGTTCAATAAAATTCTCCTTGGAAACATACAAAGTAAGACAGCCCCAAAAAGCTGACTTTTACACCAAAGAGTTAAGTTGAAAGATAATAAAGAATAGAACAAGGATATATATAAATATATATATGCAAGGCAAATGGGGTGCACTTTCCTTAAGGAAAGTGCAAATTTATCACGTAATTTATTACACAAAGAGCAAAGATTTTGTGATTAACAAAGTCTATTTAGATTTCCAATTTTTAAGAAGTTTTTATATTAAAGACTCTTAAGGAAATTAAACAATTGTGAGATTACAAGAAAGTCCTTTTGAATCCATAACTGTTAAAAAACAAAGGAAGTTGCTAGTTATAATTTAGAACCAGAAAAAGTGTTGCCCAGGATCTGTGCTGTGCCGCGTACTGGTGATCTTGGAGAAGGGGTCAAAACAGTGGCAACAAAGTTTGCTAACGATGTAAAAGTGCCCAGAACAGTTTAGCTGACACCTTTCAATAGAATATATGTATAAAAACAAACAAAGCAAAACAAACAAACAAAAAAAACCTACTAACCTTGGACTATTCTAATCCAGTAGTATTGAATAAATTAACCACTCTAACTCTCAGAATCTTAAAAGCTTCATTGCTGGACATATTCTGAGGACTACTTGTTGGAAACACAACTGCTGAAGATAAAACTTCATTAAAATGAACAGAAACATAAAAAGTGAAAGAAAAGATATGTTCTGTAAAGCTACAGGTGAATATTAAGTATTGTCTAAAACAAATAAGGTAAGAATTGTTTGAAGAAATATTGAAAATAAAGTAGAGAACACGTCAATGTCACTGTATGAATGCACAATGTAGCCTCAAAGTAATGCATAGCTTTAATAAAAAGTAAAATGTATAAGATACAGAGAAAACAGACAAAACAAATAGACATATGGCAAGGCTAGTTTTTTAATCTGTACAAAAATGCATCTGTTCATATTTAATAAATAAATTGCATAGTGAAACAATTTGAGAACGCTTAACTATTGCTCGTTAGTCAGTACATTGTGCAAAAGCAGAATGAAAATGAAAGGTTTGTTTTAACAATATGCAATTAAGTTGTGGAATTCAGCAATATAGAAGAAAGTGGAGAGCAAAAATATGGACGAGTTCCAAAAGTAAATAGATTAAGTAATGTGGGCCATTATACTTGAAGACCTAGGAATATTCTTGGTCTAACTGGAAATTTTTCTAGGTTGCTATAATATTGATATAAAGACCAGGAAACAATTATTTACTTATAAAATTATTTACTCATAAAATCATAGAATTATCAGGGTTCGCAAAACCTCCTATGATCATCTAATCCAACTGTCCACCTATCATCAATATTGCTCACTAAATCATGTCCCTAAGTCACCTACGACATACATCTCCCTTTCTTTAAACACATCCAGGGATAGTGACTCCACCACTTCCCTGAACAACCTGTTCCACTCTTTCTGAGAAGAAATTCTTCCTAATATCCAACCTCAGTCTTCTCTGGCACAATTTGAAGCCATTCCTTATCGTCCTATCACTAGTTAATTGAAGAAGAGTTTGACCCTCACCTTGCCACAAACTGCTTTCAGATAGTTGTAGAGAACAATAATGTCTATCCTGAGCCACCTCTTCTCTTTAAGTTTTACTTAGCTTTATATGATAGTGTGATGTAACATAATTATACAGATGTTGTTTTTTAAATGATAGGTAGTAATAACAAATAGTTATTTTCTACAGATTTAATTATCTGTGACCTCAGAATAAAATATTTCAAAGGGGAGAACAGTCATTGGATTATAGACATCTTGAAAATGTAATATATGATACTGGAGCCCAATGGCTATTAATAATATACCAATGGTTAATGACTGGTCATCAAAGGAATGCGGTCTTGAAAAAATATGAAACTATGAAAACATAAAACTAGTTTTAGAAGCAACAAAAAAAAAATCAAAGACATGCACAAAACATAACACATAAATTAACAAAAATACTGCATGCTAGTTAAGAAAGGTAAAGATGGAGAATGACTTGATTAGACATGAATATGAATCCAAGTATTCCTTGTGTGAGAAACCATGAAAATCACCATCACATTATTCCAAGAAAAGGCCTGGGGTTGCCAATAATTAATCCATACACCGTGACTCCCCTGACTAACCAAAGATATCAATCTTGTGAAAGTGAATATAACACTAGAGAGAGGCAGAGATGCTAGTAAGCTTGTTGATATATCATTTTAATTGCATATGAACTGGACTGTAAGTTTTGGCATCATTGCGACTATACTAATATTCTTTGAAGAGACTTTAATTAAACTAGCAATAAATGTCTTTTTTTGCATATGAAACTATGCTTTTCTTGCTCATAAGAAGATTTTAGTTTAAAAAATTAGTAGGCATTCAAACAGGCTACTTTGTAACTTGTATGCAACCGTCTGATTAAAAACAAAACAAACAAAATAAAACGAAACAAAACATAGAAAGAAAACTCCTGAACAACTGATTGTCAGAATTTTCAAAATATTCAGATGGCATGATTACAACTCTAGGTTTTATTCTGCTAAAATCTAACTGCCCAATGTATAAATTGTACAAAGAAATTACTAAATACTTAAGCTGCAGATTCACAATTGAGGTATTGGACAGCAAAGCAAGGCACTAAATATGGAATGCAACTACTGTCTTTTCAGATTTTTCAACAAAAGTTATATTAGATGAGAGAAAAGAAGAAAAATAAAAGGGAGTCCTTTTGTTTTTGTTATACTGCTAATGTTGCAAAAGAAAAAGTCATTTTCCTACCTTCAGTGATTGTGTATGGCAGTATTACGTATCCTAGCAGTCGTAAAATTACATAGTGATTTGGACAATTGGCCTGAAATTGTCCTCTGAGAAACCAATTTCATAAAATATTATTGTATAGTATTTAATGTTTTTAAATTCCATAATACCTATGATGTGAATTAATTAAACAATATATAAATAGAGTCTTAGTTTTCTATGATTCTGCAGCAGTTGTCAACCTTTGCTCTGTATATTTGAGTCACAGATTTAACCAAGATCAGGACCATTGCTTGCTACATTATCAAAAATCTCTATTTAAAGAAAGTCTGAAAACAGGTCTTGTTCTAACAAGACAAAATTGGAGGCATAGTAAGACAAAAGCAAATATAATTAAAAGATTACATGACAGCCCATTGACAAAACAGAAACAAATCTAAAGTTTGAGGAATATCTGGAGAAGACATAGTTTCACACTACTTCTACTTTAAGTCTATTCAGACTGGGATTTTTAATTTTCACAGAAAAGCTATTTTGCCACTTGGGTTCATTTGAAATATGCAATAAAATAAGACAGAATAATTTTAACTCCATTCTTAAATCTGATTGTATTGTACAAAAACTGCTTCTGCTTCTGTGGGGGGCTTACAGCTAGGTTTTAAATGCATATCTGGTGACTGTCCACCACTTTATGGACTACAGTTATTATTAATACATGCTAGTATAATTGTTCAGAAACAGCTGTATTCTGCTCTAAAATGTTTTCACAGACATTACAGCAGTGGAGGTGCTGTTATTTTAAGCCTAAATTAATGAACAAGGAATAATGTACAAAGAAAACCTGATATTCTGTTATACAGTCATGAATAATTATTACACACAGAAGTGTCTAAGTTAAATTTAACAATTTTGGCATATAGAATATATTTTTCTTTTAACTTTTTGAATTGTCTCAGTTGTAACTGCTTTTTTTAAACTTGGATCTTGAGTATAACTATAAAGGAACAGCTTAATGAAACCCATTAGAAACCCTCTTTGCAAACCATTTTCCAATACAAATATGTCTGATTTCAAGGTTTTTTTAGGTATAAATGTCAGTTTGGATCTCTGTCTTTCAACCAGTAAAGTTATGTCTATTCATCAGACTTCATATTTCCTGAAAAGTGCAGGCTTTTCACTTATGAAGCAGCTTGTTATCATTCAACTAGTAAGGCTGTTAATACTCTCTGCCTTTCACAAGTCATAGTTACTTGACAAAGTACCTCAATATTAAAGACTAATTCAAATAATTAGACATATGTTAAGACACTTATTTTTTATTATTATGTTCACAAATGAACAGAATGATATCCAAAATCAACTCTCTTCCAAGAATAAAATTGCCTGACACCACAGATCCAGCATAGTCTAAGTCACTAGTCTCTAAAGATCATCTTTATTGAATGAAAAAAAAATATTTTCCCACTGAAAATATTTCTAGTTTTACAACCATTTTTCAAAGAGTAATAATAATAATCTTAAAGTCCCATTGAAATGTGTTTGGAAAAACAAAAAATCAACAACTTTTACTTAGCTTGTCAACTTAATCATAACGTATGTTTGTGTTTCCTATTCTCTTTAGTTTCTGTGCTGAAATAAATCCTAAAAGAGCAGTTTTCATATCTTTGGACACAGTTAACAGTAGGAAAAAAAAACCAAAAAAAAAACAAAAAAAAACTGAATTTTATGATCTTTCACTGCACTGGAACTTCCTAAGGTAAATAATAGGCTATCCAGTTTTTCAAGTCTGTAAAGTAGGAAACTGAGGTGGTATTTAATTGCCTAATGTTACTGAGCAGGGAATCACTGAACTAAATAGCTGAAAACAATAAGGGAGATTTTTCTTCCTAACTAGGCATGTTAGAAGCTTAGAAAGAAGGATGGAGAGATGTGAATATGTGGACATCCTCCGTAATATTAAGGATGATACTGTGGAAAAGAGGCAGATCCCTGAATTCCATTGGAGATGCTGGTACAGTGATCAAAACATGTTCATAAAGCTAAGAAAATCAAAACAAGTAAGAACAATGAAGTATCTTTTATTAATCTGTCTATGTCTGCAAATGTCTTGTACTGGATAAAACGATCAGTGATTGCAAAACCCTTACATGACTTGTATATTTCTTTAACTACTGCCTGAAGATGTGAACTTTAACAAAAGCTGAAATTTCTCCAATCGGATTGAAGACAGAGCGCTTACCTCAGTGTTTAGACAGCTGAGAAGTAAACGGTTCTGAAATAAAATCTAAGACAGTACAAAGCAGCCAATTGGAAATTTAGTTGAGAAGCAGACTTGTTGCCAGAGCTTTAATAGACAGCAGAAGTCTTTCTGATCACAGTTCATCAAATAACTAATAAGTATGAACCTTGACAAATAAAAGGTTTTCCAGTATTTTCTTGATGCAGAACCAAATTGCATCAATAACCTTAAAGCCTAAATTCCCTTTGAATCTAATGATATATTGTGTTTAAATACTAATGTTTAACATGGTCTATACAAAGAAATTCCTCCTCAAAACAGACATTCAGAATACTTGATAATACTTGTAGAAATTACAGACAGCTTTCCTCAAACATGCTTGATCCAGTTTGCTTAGTGATAAAACAATTCCATGAAATATTTCATTGTTGGAACTTATTTTTATCAGTCCTTGTTTGTGACTCCAAATACATTCGCAAAACAAATAACTCACATATCACAGGAGAGGTAATTTTCCATTGGAACACTCTTCAAAGTTAAAACGTGAGACTTGCCATGTGTCTCTGGATTTTTATTTACATGTTACATCATGTTACATATTCAGAAGTTCTTTTCAAGGAAATTCTTGAAGCATTATGAGCTTTCATTCTCTGGTTACATTAAATTTTTTGCTACATTATCAAATTTATTAATTAATTAAATCATCCACACATCAGTGTTATCATCTCCATTTCTGTCAAAGGTTAAAGGGACATCTTTTAGTGGTAGCCATGTACATCAGAGCACAGCTGTTTCATGGACTGTATTATGCTTCCTGAGTGTGCATGTTAGCTAAAGGTTATTTTTAGAGGGTCACTTTGTCCCTAAGGCTGATTATTGGTACTGCTATGCTCAGTAGATTTGGGACCCTAGAGAAGAACTGCAAGTGGTAGCAATGAAGAAGTAATTGTATGTCCTCTATGATGTTTTCTCTCTTCTTTGCTCCTCAACTTGCAACATAAGGAGTTACAACTCTGCTCTTTCCTTAGCCTTCACGTAATAAAATGGATAGGAGTGTCACATGACTCTCCAGACGAGAACTTTGGGGTTTCTTGCCACTGTAACTGACTTAGTATGTGAGGAATTGACTTCGATGTAATGATAATGCAGCACAAAAGGAAATAGTAATATGAGTTCCTGGAAAAGTAGGTGCTATGGACTTAAATTTCATTCACAGATAAAACTGATGGAATGTAAAGCATTTTGGGGATCTCTGTAATCCTTATCTTTTCCGCATACAAATAATACTTTTCCTTGCATGATTAACCAGAAGAGCATTGTGTAGAATTGTGCAAACCTTCCTCTGGTTTATGAGAAATTAAAAGATAGCTGAGGCATTCAAAGAAACGAACTGGAGTTTGAGTTGGAAAAGACCTTTACGAGTCATCCTGTCGAAAGACATCTCAAAGCAGATCTCTGAAGTTAGATCATATTCTTCAATATCTTTTTGAGCAGAGTAGTGAATGCCTAATAGAGTGTAGAACTCATTCTAATACCTGGATCCCTGTGGAGAATTTTTTTTAAAAAATCTAATTAAAATTTATATTTCTGATATTGAATTACCTGTTATCCTGTTATTATGTACTTCTAACAACAATCTGATCCCAACTGATATACCGCATTGCTAAGGGCAGCAATTAGATTCCCTGTTTAACCTTATCTCCAGGCCTAAAAATCTGGCTTTCTCAGCTTCTCCTACTATTGCATTGTGCTCCACTTCTCTCTTATTTCCGTGGTTGCTTCTTGTTTTCAGCACGTTCTCTCTCTTGGGAAGACAAATTATGGATGCAATATTCCAGAGGTGATAATATTTTTTTTTTCTGGGCTCCAAAAAGTCAAATCTTATTTACGGATGACCCAGTGCCCCCAGTACTATTTTCTGATATTTAATTATTGAAGGATTTTCAGCTCTTCTGTTTAGCCAAGATAGAACACTTAGCAAAACTGAGCCTTGCCCCTAACATTTTTTGAGCTCAATATTACACTCTAAGTAGTTTTGCAGATGACACCAAGTTGGGAGGAAGTGTCTCCTAGGGGTAGGAAAATCCTACACAGGGATTTGGATAGGCTGGATATCTGGTCTGAGGCCAATGGGACGAAGTTCAACAAGACCAAGTGCTGCATCATATACTTGGATCACAACAACGCTATGTCTAGAAGACTGTACACAGGAAAAGGATCTGGGGATTTAGATTGATGCTTGCCTAAATACGAGTTACCAGTGTGCCAAAGTGGCCAAGCAGGCCAATGGCATCCTGGCTTATATCAGAAATAATGTTGTCAGTAGGAGCAGAGAAGTGATCATTCCCATGTACTCAGCTCTGGTGAGGCCACACCTCAAGTACTGTGTTCAGTTTTCAACCCCTCAGTATAAGAAAGACATCAAGGCCCTGGAGCATGTCCAGAGAAGGGCAATGAAGCTGTGAGGGGTCTGGAAAACAGGTCTTATGGAGGAGCAACTGAGGGAACTGGGATTGTTTAGTCCAAAGGAAAGACCCAGGAATGACATTATTGCTCTCTACAACTACCTGAGGTTGTGGTAAAGTGGAGGTCAAACTCTTCTGTGTAACTAGCAATAGGAGAAGAGAGAATGGCCTGAAGTTGAGCCAGTGGAGGTTCAGATTGGATATTAGGAAAAAAATTCTTCTCCAAAAAGAGTGTTTAGGCACTGGAACAGGCTGCCAGTATGGTGGTAGAATCACTGTCCCTGGAGATGTCCAAGAATCACGTAGATCCAGTACTTAGAGATGTGGTTTTGTGGATAATATTGGTGGGAGGTGGACAGTTGGAGTAGGTGATCTTGGAGCTCTTTTCTAGTCTTAATGATGGCATGTTTCTATGCCAAAGTAAAATATGGATATCATTGTGACTGCATCACAGGATGAGGAAATGCCCACTTCACCATTTGTAGAGTACTAGAGTATTTGTAGGTTAGGACAGTACAAATCCTAGATGTCTCTATCACTCTCAATCTCATTGTACAACAAAATACATACATGCATATGTGTGTGTATACATATATGACAAAAATACAAGAAAAAATGTTGGTAAATGTGAAGTGGAAATACTTGAAGTGGTTCTATAAAAATAAAAATCAACCGAGGGCAGAAATAAAGCTTAAAAAAAGCATTATTATGTGGGTATTTTTAATGATCCAAATACTGGTGTGTGAGAAGTCTGCATAATGAAGATTAAAATATGAGTGTTTTTGGCTGGAAAAGGAAATTGCATTTCAGGTTCATGTGTATATCATTTGATAGAACTAGAATTTTAAAGTAGAGAAGAGTTGGAAAATGCCTATTATGCATCAAAATTATATGAAAACTGGAATGACATCACTTGGCTGTCTATAACACAGTAGTGATGAGCCAAATATATAAAAAAAAAAAAAAAGAGAGAGAGAGAGAGAGAGGAGAGAGAGAGAGATTTTAAATTTAGTGGCTGTTTTATAAGGTATAGTATGTGTTCAATACAAAGAAATTTCTATGTGCCTCTATAAGTATTGAAAAGTCATTTTTAATATTACATTATATCATATGGCATACAGTCTACAACATACATAATTAATTCTCTGTTCTTTTCCTTATCATTCTTCATCTAGAGGACAGAAGATAGTATGTATCACATCACACAGAATGACAGAGGTTGGAAGGGAACTCTGGAGATCAGCTATTTCAACCCCCCTGACAAATCCAAGGCTGCCCTCAACCTTCACATCCCCAACCAGTGCTTCTTTGCAACAACTGATAACAGTCCATGCTCTTGGCTTTGAGGCATCCTCTCAGAAATGTCCTGGATTTTGGCTCCCAAGAGTCAGTGCACCTCTAAAGATTCTTTTTCAGGCTAGCAGAAGGGAGTGTCAGTGCCTCTTAACAGGGAGTCACTCACTACAAGCATTTGGCATTTATTTTTACAGGCATTGCAGGTTGTCAATACAGTTTCTCCTTGAGATCTTGCTCATGGGTTTCCATAATTGTAACAGCTTTATGTCTGTCTTTGGTTGTGAAGCTGGATGATGGAGACTGGAGTCCTGCTTTTGTTGGTCATCAGAGACCAAAAAGCCTCATTTTCAGTGATGTCTACTACTGGAACATAATTGTTAAACAACCTGTGTCTCTCTTGGTGTCTCTAATATTACACGGCTTTTTAATTGCTTCCTGCAACTCAACTACTTACTTTAAAGTATTGTTCACTGATGCACATCTCATGCAAGTGTTTACCTTATCACTAGGAGAAAGTTCAAGACACTCAGTGCAACTGACCACCTTCACTGAGTCTCTTTTCTTACCAGTTCTATATGGGTGGATTTGTCATATATCTCTGGGGATTTCCCTGAAGGAGCACCAGTTTTAATTGTCAGGCAAATGTCCACCACCATTCTGGATGAGATGAAGAGCACTTCTCCCTAGCTGTGAATCTGCAATCAAGTTACAGCAACCTGCCTTTGCAAACAGCAGTGACAGTGCTGCTCACAGAAGTGAGAAAGCAGGCTCCCCTCTCCGTACATCCTCCCACAGAAACTGCCATACAGGCTCTATGCCATGCCCTATTGGCGTGCCATATCCTGTGTGCCTATCCTAGTCATTCATCATCTCTTGGGCTGCCTTTTAATGTGTGTGGGTCCTAAGATTATTCAGTGTTTGAAATATTCGTTGCATTGAAGGCTTTTGTGGATGCTTTGTACAATTTAGAATAAGGCCTGAAGACCAATCTACAGAATGCAAAGAAATGAAATTTTCTGAAATTCTCTTTGGAATTATTTTGGTGTGTTTGTACATAAGGAAAGGCAGAACAAAATCCAGACCAAACCTTTTGGGTTTCACTTATTTCTGCATTTGACATATCATTCTTAGTGCCACTGTGCCACTGAAAATATCTGGAGTACAAGTAATCCTGAGTATCATGAGGCTTAACTTTAAAAAAAATTCTCTGAGACATAACAGTTTTCTAGTTTCTTCCTATTTCTCACAGAAAGGGATAGGTAACACTTTAATCTTAGAGATAAACTCTAACACTTCTGTTCTTGGTCAGCAAACAAGCACTGCTGTCAAGTGTCCTTTGCCTCGAGGACAAGAACATGCGAGAGCAATTGGGTAGTGCTCTATCTCAGAGGCTCATATATAGAATTCTTCTCACTGTGTTACAAAGGTTCCCAGTCTAATCACAGTGTGCCCATTTCAGACGATGCCCAAGATCAGTATTAGTTATTTTCCATACTAGTTATTTTCAGGTTGAAATTTTTCCTTGTTCTGGACCTCAGTGACTAATGAGAATTTACAGAATTGTTATTATATCCATGGGTACAGAGGGAAGAAACTTATCCTCTGTGTCTTAATCATTCTGTCTGAAACTAGTATTCAAAACAGTATATAACTCCTCTGTTTTCTCTTGTGCATGTGAAAAAAGAAAAATAAATTAACTGGAACCCTACCTTGTATACATCAACAAAAGCTCACTAGGATTAACTACTCCTGATTGCTGAAACACGATGTGACCTGCTCACACTGTAAATCACTCTTTCATATTGCATCAGATAATATAAGAGTATTTTACAACGTGGTTTGAAATTAAGACAGAAAGTTCTTTCTATCAGTGCTTTGCATTCTATGTTTTGGATTCATTAACTTTAAGGCAATCTTTTGATGTCTAAAGAATAGAAGAGTGAAGTTGTAGAATGGCAGCCCATCTATCAGATTGCAAAAGGAAGAAAAATTGCATCTATTTAAAGGCAAAGATGAGAAAAAAAGAACTTCACTTACAGCAGAAAAGTTAAGATGAAATAAGACTTATTTCCTTACAGAAAAACAAAAGAAATTAAACAAATAAATCAATTAATATGTGTGCAAAATAGCCACGCTTCTGTAGGAATTATGTACTTAGCCACAGATATAATCCTATTTTTAAAATCAATGCATGATATTGAAACTACAAGAAATAAAGTCCAGATCAAATATCCAGTGGGATCCATGGGAATACTTTTACTGGCATTACATGCTCCAGAGTAAAATTCTTCTTGATCTGGGCAGGGAATTACATTAACATACTCCAAAGAATTGGAGCTGTGTATAGTAGACTTCCAGCAAGTATATTCTAGCTAGATAGAAATATTCCAGATGTTATCATTTCTGCTGTTTTGTCTGGTTTAAAAATATTTTTCAGGCACAGCCATTCTGGTAATTACATTGGGCTAGTCTGATTTCTAATGCAATTTGTATCGGCATTGAAACTGCTATGAAACTTACCTGCTTGTCTAACATACAACTGCTAATTCTGTCCTCAAGTGAACATCAGGCTGTGGTTGAAATAAGCCCACAAACCCTCTCGACTGCGCACACTCCACAAGCTATGTGTTTCCAGGGTCTTTATCACCTGAGACTACTGCCTGCCATGAAAGAACTCCCAGGGACCTGGCTGTTGGCTCCCTTTCCCTTTGGCTCTGCCAACTTTCCAAAAAAAGGAATTAGTAAAACCTTCACATTCAAGATCCAGAGTTCTGCTCTAGTGAAAACCAAAGATAAGACAGAATAAGTCTATATCTTCTAGCCTTCTCGTTTGGATTCCCTAATTGTAGTTTATTCCTACAAAGGGGCAGCACTGAGTTCTGTTTTCTAGTGACAGTCACAGGACCCGAGGCATGGAGCTGCGTTAGGGAAGGTTCAGGTTGGCTGTCAGGAAAAGTTTCATCACCAGAGAGTGACTGAGCACTGGAACAGGCTCCCCAGGGTAGTGGTTATGGTCCCAATCTGCCAGAGCTCAAGAAACATTTGGACAATGCTCTTAGAAATATGACTTTAGTTTTGGGTGGTCCCATGTGGAGCCAGAAGTTGAATTCAAGGATATTTGTGGGTTCATTCCAATTCAGGATATTCCATGGTTCTATCATTCTATAGTTCTTTTTATTTTAGAAGAGGATCCTTTCCTTAGCTTAGAATAAGAGCAGTGAAATCTTAAATACATTAGACTATTCTATAAGTCTAAAATCTCTGTTCAATAAATAGGAAAAAAGCACGAGTGAAAAGCTAAGTCAAGAGTTTACAAGCTACACTTACTGGATGAGAAAACAAACATATTTTTAGTTAATGTAGTTTACCATATATCATGCTGCATTATAACACAAGCATAACTGACAAATTCTTGCAGTCTTTGCTTTAGGAGTACAAAATTTATGGTACTATTTCTTACAATCCAAATGTTTACAGAGTTGTTTTGTTTTGTTGTGTTTCCTGACATTCAAAATGTTCTTGAAATAACCATCTTTCCTTTCCACCTAAGGAATGTGAGGTATTTCAAATTAAAAACATCTCAGAAAATTTCAACATGACAAATTCATAATCAACTAAGCAATTTTCAGAACCTGTGACACTTAAAAGTACTCAGAACATAACCTAAGAAAATTTAATGAGCATCGTTAGAGCAGACACTTATTCTAGTTCATGCTCTGCACTCCGGGAACTGTTGAATGAGGAGTTTATGATCCTTATTAGACTTAAGCACATTTTTCTTCTTATGATTTCCATAATTTCAGGAATGATTTTTAATCTAGCTCAATATGTCTACAGTTTACCTTGCAGAAAGTGAAAAGTGCTTTTGGTCTCAGTTCTTTTCCTTTTTATACATTTTATATCCTGATTGGTATCTAGTTCTCAAGGAGACTGCTTACTTCAAGCAATCTGAGAGATTTGATGGAACTGCATAAGTATCAGTACTTTTTCAGCAATAAACATATCCCATATACTATAAATATTTTATAAATACATACCACATTATTACCAGAATATATTTCATCTTAAATTGTACTCATTACTGAAGTAATGATGTGTTCTTGCACACATGCTTTAGCTTTGATGGCTCCTTTTATGCTTAGTCCACTACACTAAAAATCAATTATTTCATTCAAAACTGTATAATATGTTATCTTTTCAATTGGATTACAGTTTCAACAACTTAAACAGGTAATTTTCAGATTAGAAAAAGGTTCTTATATCTCATATACAATACACAATAATTATATAGAATGATGCAAAAAAGCGAGATGTACCAAAAGAAAAAAAAATTCCTTGACTGGCTGTGTGCAACTCCTCATTTGATAAAAGATATAAATCTAAGTTAACTTTCTGCTATATTCAAAAGGCCATTATGTAGCTACCCCAGTGAAATGCAGAAAGAGTGAGGTCATCATAACTCCAAAAAGGAATAAAGCCTGAGGATCCCAAAGAAACAAAGTTCTGTATTACTCAGAAGTTATCAGAGTAACGCTTATAGATTTCCAGGTGCACCTGAGGCCCATGCACTCTAAAGGACTCTGCACTCATTTCAGTTCTTAAAATCATCTCAGTTCTTCAGATCATCTCAGCAGTGTACAGATGTTTATTGGTGCCTGGGGGAACTGCAACGACTGGTCAGCCCATGTGAATCCACTTGTTAAAAATAAAATAACAAACAAACAAAAAAAAGATGATAACTGATTTATAATTTAATTCTACTTAATGAGCTTTATGTTGCCTACAAAGTGCTGACTAAAAGTGAGGCAACCATCCTACAACTCATCTAGCCTTCATCTCTGATCCACAGGTCTCAAGAACACAAGTTTGAACAGTGAACATACATAGAATCTGTACTTCTATGTACATACCTCAGATGTGTTGTCTAGTAGGAAACATAACATGGAATTGAAGAGCTGAAGGATAGGGACTGCTTGTACAGATGTATGTACAGATGTTACAATTGCAGTACAGGTAATGTGTTTTTGAACTGGATCTAGCCACTAGCTGTCCTCTGGCTTCTCTTTCTGGCAGGATTCAAAGGCTTAAGTTCATTTGTGTGCAAATACTTGAAATCCACATGGAGCCACTCCAGGTCTTCCAAAGCCTTAATAGACCCCTGCCAGATCTTCTTTCTCAAAAACCTATGCATGTTCAGCCAACATCACAGTGACTGTACTAATGAGTCCTGCCAAAGCCAAGTGACCTGGAGTGTCTCTGCAGCTCTGTTGCCCACGTAGTGGTTACTGGAGTGCTGCCCTCTCTAAAACAGTTGTGACTCTTACTATCTCTTTTACCAAAAAGGGTTTAGTTTGCTAACAATGCCTCACTCATATAAGAACTGGCACAAAGGGTGGCAGTCAAGTACAAGAGTTATAAACTTATTTTTGTATCTCTTTCTTATGTGAAAAAGCACAAGATTAAATCAAAGACAAATATGCAAATGTAGGAGATAACGAGCCCTTTACAATCAGCCAGAATATTCTAAAGCCCATTTCCTCCTACAGTACAAGTGGTCAGATATGCAATTTGTGGGGGAGAAGGGTGGCAGAAAGGAAATGCTCAGTCTCCTCTGGGATTTTAATTTGATAATTTTAAGAGAAGAGAGTTGAGATCGATTGATTATATTGTATGTGTACAGTGCTGGTCAAAGTCACCAGTATATTAACATTAAAATGAGAATTATGTATTTTATATCAAGTTGATAAAATCTTTAAAAGCCACCCTGTTATAGAAAATACATTACAAGGAAAAGATTACACTTTAAAATATGTCTGCCAATCAAAAAATAAAGGTTTTGTAAAATGCAGTAATTTTTCACATTTCATATTTATACAAAAAATAGTCATTAAGGTAAGCAGGTACCAATGTATTTGGAGACCAATTTGATTTCCATAAAGCATAAAAATAATATAAATTGGATCTGGGAGGGACTTTAGAAATTTTCTGCTAAAATTACAATAAGAGACTGAGTTTTCTCAAGGCTTCTGTTCCAGTATAGACCCACTGAACAAATGGCAGGTCCTTAGAATTGTTCAGCTTCCAAATTTTCTACAGTTCAGTAGCCAAGACAGTGAGCTCTTCAGAAAATGTAACTGTTTACCTGGTTATGGGAATCATGGGAATAGAAAGTACTAAAAACTCTTCACTGAGTGTATTGAATACTTCAATCTTACTACTAGTGCTTTTATTAGGATCAAGACTTTGAACTCCGCTTTGAAGTGACGGGGAAGCCAAGAGAATCACAAAGTAAATCTTCACATCAGTCTTCATTGCTAATGAGGTATGTTCTGTATTCTCCAACAATTGAAGATTTTTTTGTAGCTTTGCATACAAATCGAGACAGATTAAGTTAAAGAAGTGCAGGCTAAAACTGAGGAGCACAAAAGACCAAAAATAAATAAATAAATAAATAAAAATCAGCTACTTAAGATATAGCAAAAGGTCACACGCTTGCTGTAAATGGCTGTCTCCAATACAGTGTTCATATTGAATTCCTTACCAGCTTTCACAAAACAAAACACAGTACATTGGTTTGAAAAAGCAGTCATACTCAGAGAAATCCATATGAACAGTTTTCGTGATACTCCAAATAAGGTTCCTGAAATAAATTCTCCTTTTGCTTATTCTAGGGAGGTATGTGAAGTAATATTAAATCTTACTGTCTATGCTTCAGCAATGGGAGGAGATACTCTATTTTCTTCTAAACCTATGTTGACCCTGCACCCTTGTCTTGCTCCAATTTATAGGAGGGAGAGAAGGTTCTTTTAATACTTGTATACACAGCGTGAGATTAAGAAACAATGGTTTAAATGTTGGTCTGACCAGTTTATTATGGATCTTAATCAGGGAAATGGGGAAGGGGAGGACGGACACTATTATGAATTAGGGTAATGGGGAAGGGAAGGAGGACGATAGAAAAGATAGGAAAGAAGAAGCAAGGAGACTTTATAGGCAGCAAGAAGGAGACAGTCACCACCATGGATCCAGAGTGGTTCATAGTTCAGTCATTGATCTTCATTGGGTCATTGGGCAGAGTTGTTCTGTTGACAATAATGATGGCAACGGCAATGACGACCATGGTGATGATGGCCCCTTTTCAGTGCTTTCAAAGTGGTCGAGTCAACTGTCTTTGGAGTCACAGCTCAAATCCAAAGTGGTTGAGTCAGCTCTTCTTGGAGTGACAGCTTCTGGCTCTGGGATCTCAGCCGAAACTCCTTTGTTCCCATCTTCCAGGCCTTGCCAGCAGATAAGAGCAGGGATGCCAATCTGCATCCTGTTTTTCACAGGACACAATGGTATCATTCCCCAGTTTTCCCATACCAAGCTGGAGCTATTTAGTCACAGGCCAGATCTTCCACCAGTAAACTCTCCTGAGCTCTCTCTTCTGGAGGCAAGCAGCTCTGGAGGAAGGGGCTTTCAAATGTTCCCAAAGTGACGTCAATTGTCGCATGGTTAGCACCCATCACTTGCCTCCTCAATAAATCAATCAGAGTCTTATCACAAGAAATAATTCAGGAAGAAAGCTTTGAGCGAAAAAACAAAGGATTCTCACAACCCTAGCTAACTAGCAGTGGTAATTCATGATTTGTTTTCATGAGCAATTAAGTTGCTTCAGAATTTTTAACGTAGCTCAGTGTAGAAACATATTGAGAAGGGAAAAAAAAAAATTCCTAACATATGACTAGACCTAATACTGAATAAGACTATGATTAAATTAGAACAAACAAACAAAAAGTTTGAATATTTTATGCAAGAGTTGTAGCAGAAAAAAACACAATTTATGAATGATGGAAGGTAAAACAAACAACACTAGTTTTAATTGCTTCCATGGAAAAGTGCTTTGAGGTCTCAAAGAAACAGTGGTGATATTGCTGGTATTACCAAACCACATCATCATCATGAGAAAATTGATGAAGTACTGCTTATCTTTAGCTGTGTGCCAAATAATATATTCTTCCAGGAGGAGATGTGCAAAATATATGTGCAAAATTAGTGATTTTAGAATTACAGTAATTAATTTAAACAATTTCAGTTTACTTAGAAATTATAGACATTTTTATTTTCATTTACAACTTTTACCGTAGAGATTTTTAAGATATATGTATACTTTCACTGTTTATTTCTAGTGAAAAAATACTGTTTTCTAGATCCATGCTGTATATACATTAGATATATTTTAAGAGATGCATGTGTACATGTGAGATATGTTCCTCTGGATAATTTTTAGAATCTAGTTTATATGATAACCAAACAAGGTATGTCAGAGCTACTGAATGAGAGTGCGTTTGTCATAGGGGAACAACTTGCCATAAACAGAGCTCTTTTAGCCAGCTTTGCTTACTTAGTGGTACCAGGTAACACTAACACTAATGAAGCTCTAATTTAACCTAAGTAACCTTGTCACAACTATCTCAAGGATAATGGTTTCAGTAAGAAAATGCATGCATATTTACTACAAGATAATATTTTATATAATTTTTCATGCCAAATGCTATTTAGATAAAATAGAAAATTAAATCCAATGAAAAAAAGTATAAAAAATAAACATGAATAAATGAAACTGAGCCAATGAAGTAAACATATAATTACTGCAACCTGTGGTAAAAGGCAGTCATAAAACTGAGAGGGTTCACTGTTGAACATCATTTTATGTTATCCAGAAGTTCAGTTCCAGCGCAGATCTACTCCTGAGGCTGCTACATGACAGTGATATTTTAAATTTATTGGAAAATACTGTGTGAATACTGCGTATAGCAGATAAAAGTGCTACTATGGACTAACACCAGAAAATGAATCCTTCCAATGGCAAAGAAGAGATAAACGCTAATTTGAATGAAGTACCATTAAATTATCTTTCAAAAGAAAATACAGTTTCCCTTTAATATTTTCAGCTAAGTTTTTGTCACAGATAAACCACATCTTATGGTTAGCAGTCAACCAGTAAAACGCTACTGTCTGGCAATAGTTCCACTTACTTTTGTAACTGGTCTTTATCTCAAGGCAGTAAAGAGCTGCATTTAATATTCTGCTGCTTATGGCTACAAAACCATGCTGAAATTATAAATGTGTATACACTTAAATTACTATTCATCAAAATGTCTCTGCTATTAAATGTGTCTAGGAAAGTCACATTTCCATTATACACATATGCTCACTTATGGTCATTTAATTGTAAGGACTGTTGGGTCCACTGTGAAGACAATAGCATTCCAAGAGCATCTATCCAAGGGAAAGCCTAAAAAGTGAACATAGGCTCAGCAGAAACTGCACTGAGTCTGGCTGACAAAATAAAAAAGATATTTAAATTGAGCCAAAGCATTTTAACATTACTGGTTTCAGTCTAGGCTGCAGGGGATTTTGAAAAGTTGCTCCTCACAAGCAGCTTGCTTCTGCACCTGTTAAAGAATTTGCAGCCTCATTTTGTCTATATAATCACTGGGAAAATATGCTGTAACTGAAAAAAAGTCTTGTTAGGAATTGTCCTACAAGAATTGCTCAATGACCTAGTAAATCCAGCAGTTCCTGTTTGATACAATTCTTGGAGTAACAGATGTTTACATTTTTAGGAACTCACTGGATATACGTTTAAGTTTTCATGATATATGGCATGATATTTTACCTAAACCTAAAGTATCTGGATTAATAAAACTTTCAGACATGTATAAATAATGTAAAATTTTAAAAAAATTATTTAAGTAATATTGTTCACAACAGATTCTTCTGAGACAAATACCTATGAAATTTATGTTATAAAAGTATTTTAATAATACTTAAAACTGAATTTCTTTTTTGCATGTTTGTCTCTAACTCTAGTCACCTGTGGAAGAGCTATAAAAGAATGATTCTGTTATTAATTCAGGATTACCTTAGAAAACAGTTCTTTTGTCTCTATATTTATTCCTACTCTTCTGTGGTTGACTTACTATCAATATTAAAGATACCGTCTGCTTTGTAAGTTAATAAATATCCATAGAGTAGCCACAGATAAACTGAGTTTCTAAAAGATCTCAGGATTCTCTAACTCTGCAACTCACTCAATATAGAGTAATTCAAGTGATCCAACCAAGTGTTTTAGGCTTTGTTGTTTAGTCTAGTCTGGTCTTGCAAATTGCTATGGATGATGATTTCAAAACCTTCCCTGGTGAATATCTCCAGTGTTTAATTATGGTTAGAGCAATTTTTCTTATATATAGTACAAATACATCCCATTTCAGTTTGGTTTTGCTCTGATTATCCTGACATCGTTCGTCTGAATTTCTTCCTTTTGATCGACATCCCTTTTCTATCTTAAGAAGACCAAAAGTGGACAGCTTATTTCAGAAGTGCTGAGCAAAGAGGATTTATCACTTCTCACAGTATACTGCTTATAATCCTGTTAATACAGCAGAAGTTTCTCTGCATAGCGCTGGCCCATTTTTATCCTCTCAAGACCTGCATTTACAGAGAGCTCCTTCCCAGTCCATCAGTCCTCAGCCTGAATGGGGCTTAAGTTGTCTTTCTTGGGTACAGGATTACTTTTGTCTCTCTTGAATTGAATTCTACTTTGTTGAGATCCTCTGAATGGTTCTTCAATCCTCAAGTTCATTGGCTACACCCTCCCACTGTGGCCTTCTCTGCAGTATGGCAAATGTCTCCAGGAGGTTGTTGATAAAGATGTTATGCAGGACAAATACCCATGATAATTCTTGACAGGCTTCACTTGTAGCTATCTGGAAGAGAATGAATTACTAACCACTATTCCTTTAAGCCCAGTTTTACCCAGTAAGTTTATCATTTGCCTAACTGATTACTTCATAGAATCATAGAATGGTTTGGGTTGGAAGGGATCTTTGAGATAATTTACTTCTAATCCTCTTGCTATAGGCAGAGACCAGGTTGAGCAAAGCCCCATCCAGACTGGCATTGAATTTCAGGGAGGGGACATCCACAACCTCACTGGGCAACCTGTTCCAGTGTCTCACCATCCTGGCAGTGAAGAATTTCTTCCTAATATCTAGTCTAAATCTACCCTCTTCCAGTTTAAAGCCATTTTCCCCGTGTCCTGTTGCTACACACCCATATAAAAAGTCCCTCCCCAGCTTTCCTGTTGGTCCCCTTCAGGTACTGGATGGTCACTATAAGGTCTGCTTAGAGCCTTCTCTTCTTCAGGATGAAGAACCCCAGCTCTCTCAGCCTGTCCTCATAGGGGAGGTGCTCCAGGTTTATAATAGTCTTCAGGGCCTCTTCTAGACAAGCTCCCACATCTCGAAGTCTTTCTTGTGCTGTGGTCACCCTAACCATGCACAATACTCCAGGTGGTGTCTCATGAGAGCAGAGTAGAGGGGCAGAGTCATCTCCCTCAACCTGCTGGTCATGCTTCTGTTGCTGCAACCCAGGATACGGTTGGCCCTCTGGGCTGCAAGCGCACACAAGTGGCTCTAGTTGACTCTTTCATCAAACACCCCTAAATTCTTCTCAGGACTGTTCTCAAGCAATTCTCCAGCCAACCTGTATCTGTGCTTGGGATTGCCCTGATTCAGGAACAACAGGAATACAAAGGATGCTGTTGAGGACCATGTCAAAAGTTTTTCTAATGTAAAAACAGACAATAGCCACTCATCTTCCTTAGCCAAAGATCTAAGTTTTTCATCACTGAAGACAAATGAGTTGGTGACATCTGATTTACATAGCCTTTATAAACTCATGCTGGCTAATCCCAGTCACATTTTTCTCCTTTACAGACCCAGAAATTGCTCCCAAAATTTGTTCCATGACCTTACTAAAGACCATAGTGGGCACACAAACTTCTGGTTGCCTGGGTTACTTCTCCTTCCCTTTTAGAATACAGGAACAAAATTACATTTCTTTTTTTTTTCACTTAGATGGAGTCCTTGAACCTGCATGAGTAGGTTTCTCTAGATACATGATTTGTTCCTCTTCCGCTAGTGACAGCTCTCCTATTGAATTCTCTACATAGATACAAAGGTTTAGGAAAACTTACCAGTCATACACACACAGTTTTTGAACTGAATCTCACTTGAGAGTTTCCCACTTAAGCAACTTTGTTTCCTACTATACCTTTTTATTTTTCTTAGTATAAGATAGGCATTCTTGTGCCTGGTGTAGGTTGTCCTTAAAAGACCTGCCAACTCTCCTGAGAAGCTATTCTCTTCAGTAATTCTTCCCATGGGACTCCGCTGCCAGTTTCCTTAATAAGTCTGTTTGCCAGAAGTCTACAGTCAGTACTCTGCTAATTTCCTTTCTGATTCACTTCAGGATCTTGAATTCCTGACTTCTTCGTTGCTAGATTAAAAAGAAACTTACATTCTCTGAAATGGACATTAAACGCAGAAGAGCGTAGAACAGAGTTTCTTTTATCTACAATTTTCCTAGTAATAAATGTCAGGTTCATCTCCAAGACAAATATTTCAAAAACAGACACAGTCTGAACATGAATTCAGACTCCATAAGGATATTCAGATTCAGTTGGTAGCCAACCATGAAAATAAATGGAAATTAGATGATAATCTGAATTTTTAGTGCCCCACAAGATCACATCCTGATTTTTCAAAGTTTAATGCAACTAGTCTCTCACAGTTTAATGAACCATCTACATTGTAAAATCTCTAGGCAAGATAAAATAAGGGGAAAAAAAGGACAAATTTGAGGCTTGCTCCCCTATAGGAATAGGCTGAGAGAGCTGGGGTTCTTCATCCTGAAGAAGAGAAGGCTCTAAGCAGACCTTATAGTGACCATCCAGTACCTGAAGGGGACCAACAGGAAAGCTGGGGAGGGACTTTTTATATGGGTGTATAGCAACAGGACAAGGGGAAAATGGCTTTAAACTGGAAGAGGATAGATTTAGACTAGATATTAGGAAGAAATTCTTTACTGCCAGGATGGTGAGACACTGGAACAGGTTGCCCAGTGAGGTTGTGGATGTCCCCTCCCTGAAATTCAATGCCAGTCTGGATGGGGCTTTGAGCAATCTGGTCTAGAGGGAGGTGTCCTTGCCTATAGCAGGGGATTGGAACTAGATGATCTTAAAGGTCCCTTCCATGCCAAACGGTTATATGATTCTATAATTCCATATCAGATTTTCTACAGTTTATCATCAAAGATTCATTTATTTACTAAATAATAAGAGGAAAAGGTTCAAAGACATACATATCTTCTACTCTGAAAAATGCTCTATATAAAAGATTGCACTTTTTTATATTCTGTGAAGAGCTAACATTTCAACCAAGGAAAATTATGTCTATAAAGAGCAAAGGTATTTGTGATAGTAGATAAATTTTAATATGCAATATCAATGTAAACAAATTGATGTTACTGAGGATTTCATAGTATTTTTCAGATCAGTACACAACACAGTATCTTAATGTTAACAGAAGACGCAATATAACCACAGGTCTTCAAAATCAGGAAAAAATAAAATACTGAAACAAATCAGATATACAATTTTAAAGAATGTTTTCCAGCAAATATTCACAGAAGTAATCTCCAAAACGTTCACAGCAGTTTTTCATCTCAAGTAGTTAATGCAACACTAATGGAGTAACAATTTTCATTGCATCAGACTTGTATTTTCTCTCTGACACAGTATGTCTCCCAAAATCTTACCTGCCCATTAAAGCATTTCACAGAAGAGCTGTTTTTATTTGCAGCAAATACAAAGAGAGATGGGATCGATAAGTCTAAGCAACAAAGAAGTGAACTCTAAAACCTGATAATGTGCAGCCAAATAAGGAAAATCATCATCAAACATGATTTAAAAGTACATTCATTCACATCAAAGGAAAGTAACTCCTTTTCCCATGCTTATGCCCACATGTGTAATGTAAACATTCTTATGATGAGAGTAATTTATTACGAAACTGTAGTTGATTGAGATAAATACTATATAAAAATCCATTGTAATCTCTGAATTTATGAGTCTCCTTTATCATTTATTTTCAGACTTTTTCATACGTATTTTGAGTTGCACTTTAAAAATATCTTCAACTTATCTTCCCAGTATCTGCCATTTGGTCATTTGATATTTTTCTCTTTATCATATATCTGCAACAACACTGACACACACTTTCGAACTTATTGTTATTTAAGTTACTCTGTGTAGGCCCAGCTTGCTAGGTAAGCAAGTGACCACTTAGCACTGTTATCCTCTTTGAATCAGCACCACCAGTGTTATTCAGTGTTATACAACATAGTAGTTGTCCAACAAAAAATTAAAAAAATTACTTGATATTTATCATGTTATTTCATGGAAGGTATGGATAAAATTTCTCAGACTGAGCAAAGAAAAATTCGGATTTTCTTATGTTTGCAGAGATTGTTGCAGCAAAATTAGCTCGATGTTCAATGACACAATCATATAAATTCAGGTACAATTGCTTCTGATAAGCTCTTCTAAATGTTTTATTTATTTGCTATAAGAATGGCTTTAAAAATAAATCCTTTCCTGCTATTGAAATAATTAAAGTAAGCACTTACATCAATAAAGACACTTTCAGTTTTGTGCCCATACATGAAAGCCATCTGGATCAGTATAAAAAAGATCAAAAATAAGCTTTTGGATAATGAAATATGTCCCCAAATGTCAGATGAGTACTGCTATTGCTGACCAAAGTGACCAACTGTCTAGCACATCTGGCCCTAGTTGACCTGGCAAAGTGAAATGAATTTCATGCTTGCAACAGAAAGCTGTTTTTCAACCTTTATTAAACTCTTTATTCCCATCAGTGTGTCAATTTTCTTGTTTGCAAATTAGCCAGCATAAAATTCCAGAAATCCCTCGAGCTAGGTCCCACATGTGACTGAAGATACCAACAAGGAAAGACAAGCAGTTGCTATGCATTTTCACAGCAGCTGAAAGGGCCCAGAGGCTCCAGTAGTGCAACCAAGCACAACAAACTGATCACTGACATGTTTCACTGCAAGATGAACTGATCTCAGGCAGGGAGGGATATTGGGAAAAAAAAAAAAAAAAACAAAAAAAAAAACCCTCTCTGCTCTTCACAATAACTGAGAAAGCATATTTAATTGAATAAGATATTATTTTCTGTCATTTCCTGAACAAAACTTACTTGGGTTTGTTAACATTCTGTTGCAACAACAAGATACTAAAAGTAATTGCATAGGCACCATTAGAGGCTTGTAGTAAAACGCAGGAGTTTTCACACTACCTGTCTCTCTCCTCTCTAGCTTAATCAAGCCATGATTTAATCCTTGTTTATTTTTCATATAACAATTCCTTTCTCTTTGTAGTGATCCAAAATCTATCAAGAGAGGAAATGGAGTCAGTTGTCCCCCAGTGTCTCTTTCAGATCTGTGATTTCAGTAGCTTACTGGTTATCTGGAAACCATGATCCAGACTTCCTCAAGTCTGAACGTAATAAATATGTGCTTCTTATTTCACTGGTAATAGTTGAAGACAGTTTAACTAGACACCTGATCCTTTCTCTGTTTCTTCTCCCTTTTCAACTGAAATGTGATCATGCAGTCCATGAACAAGAGGGTCTGCTTGGACACTTGAATCTAGTAAAGAATACAGGCTTCAAGAAAGACATCTGTTGCCATATTTGGGTCAAGGCTTATTTCTGGACAGAACTGTCATGCTTCTGTATTCCCTGTTGGATGATTTGAACATACCCACTCTGTGAGCTCATGGTCATAAATCTGATTCCAGAAGATAAAAATTTCTGCTATTCTAAGGTGATTATTGTCATACTTCATGCATTCCACTCGTATTTTATGAAGTGGGAGCACAGAAGGCCTGAGTAAATATATAGGTCATATGTACAACACTGTAGTCCATTACAATGAACACAAATCTCGGTCCTACATTAGTTTTTTTTTTCAATTAGTTGCACCATGATCCTGGGCATATCTGCACACCTGAGAATGAATTTCTCTGCTTATCAACTGGGGGCTGCTATTTTGTCTGTGAAACAATGGGTACAAAACCTCAGTGTGTGACATTTCAAAAAATGAACTTTTAAGTCAAAGGTAGATGCTTTTTAAAGAAGTAACAAGTTTGATGAAAGAGAAGGAGAGAAGAAACTGATCATTAAGTGGAGTAGAGGTTCAAGTACTTAGTCTGCCTAATCCAGCATATTTTAGCAATAAAGCATCTGTTCCGGTTCATATAGAAAAATTTAATTGAACCTGGACTTCTCCCATGCTAGGCCAGCTCTTTAACCACATCCACGTGTTTTGATGTATAAACATCGATTTTGATAATTCCATTTCTGCTGGAGTGTTCCAAAAGGTTTTGGTCATGTTCCAAGGTAGAACAAAACCAAATGTTAATGTTGCTGTGAAATGGAATTGCTCTAGCTGTGACACACAGCACAATAAGTGTTAACAAAGTGTTTTAAATGTGAAAACACTAGTTAGGGGCATGTTTACCCTTTTGTGTGTAGATGTCCAAGATAACCTTAAATGAGCTACCTAGTTTGGGCACTTTTAAAATTGAACAACTGAACTACTCTGATACCTCTGCAAGACTGTTAAAATCTTCACTACATTCTACTGACCAGATGTACAGAGTTCAGGTTTGTCTTTCTTTACCAAACATAGAGACAACTGCAGTTTAAAGAACTATGGCCACTGATGAGATCATGAGTATCCTGAACAAACATGAGCCAGCTATATTTGTACCTAGATATACCTGCACAGGAAGTTTGCATAGAATAACAACAACACAGTTAATCCCTTAAGGCTGCTTAATGGAAGCTGGTACAGAGCAAAAGAGCATGAAGGAGGAAGATAAAGTTTCCCCTTGAGGATTTAGTCCAGGAAAAGGCAATTTTTCCAAACTTTAGAAAATTAGTTTGGATTCTTTCGCAACTAAATGGAAGTATATTGCAGCACATGCAGTTTTGTGGGTCCTGTTGCCTTTTATTCTTCAAGTCCTTGCAATCTCAAAATATATCACAGTCTCAATTCAGTCTTTTCTGTTTAGCAGCCTTTGTCAAAATTTTCATCCTAGATGCATGCACTTTCAGATTTTCTTCAAAAAATTTTGATCTTGATCTTGTACCTCATGGCTGCATACAAGCTCAGCCCAAAAAGTGCTCTTAGAACTGGAGGACAGCAAAAGAAATAAAGCATTTCTTGATGGGTCAATGGTAGACCTGCACTATTCTTTGGAGAAAATAATGTCTGAGTCAACCAGAGATACTAGATTCTACTCCGAGAAATAGTGGCAGTCTCTTACAAAAAAGTTTTTGCTTTCAGAAAAAAACAAAATAATTTATATATTTTTCCTAGATTTAATAACATGCTAAAAAAATGATAGCATATATTCAAGGCTTATTATTATCTAACAAATAAGGGAATAATCAAAACATTGATAAGTATATATTATAGTATAGGTACGCTAATCTACTTTCCATTTTAAGAAAGTACTCTGCTGCAGTTCAAGTAATCTTTACATTGTTTCTTAAACAGATAAAATTTTCCTTTCACAATTTGTTTCTAAAGTTGCTTTGTATTTTAAATCAGAAGGAAAATAATAAATATTCACAAGTAATATTATTGATTGTTATGCTATACACCGTACAGTCTACAGCACAGTGGAAAATTATGAAATTCCTCAATCTTAGGAAAATATAGTTTTTAAAAGTATGTTCTTCTGTAATGGATACTTTAACATTTTCTTTCCCTCTGAATGTCAAATTTAACGTTCTGCTTTCATCTCTCAAAATTTGATGTAAGTTAATATCCTAAATTACCAGAAATCTAAACCAAAACTTCTGACTTAGACAGCTGAACCAAAATATATCAGTGTAATCACATGTAATGTGATAAAATTTCTTGTAAAAATGGTGTAGTTATACTGCAAAACCATTCTTTGTGTAAGAGTTAAACAAATAGATATTTTGCCCACATATTCTACATTTTTTAGTACAGTCTACTGTAGAAATTGGACCATTCTTGGGAGAATAGGGAAAAGAACTGGGGAGGAAGAAGAGGGGAAGGTGAAAAAGAGGGGGTAGAAAAGGAAGTTCTTATGTTTTTGCAACAGCTAATCATAATGACTCAGGATCATTTGAAAAATGTAAAAATTATTTTAAAAATCATGTTTGCTTTTATTTTTAAAAAGTTTCTGTTCTCCTTCTGAAATAAAAGTAGTTTATGAATATGATGTATAACTCTCTTTCTAATTATGTTTTTTTTTTTTTTTTTTTTTTTTTTTTTAAATATTATTAAACAATAAAAAAAGCACCACCCATTAATTAAAAAATGGTAATAGGAACAAAGAAAAAATTTAAAA